>NC_058166.1:1373858-1707319 GCF_020080835.1 Cotesia glomerata | reverse complement strand
CTTTTAGGGCGGAAATTTCTTTTTTTAGACTCTCATTTTCAGCTGCCAGGGCTGTCTTGATCTCCTGTATCTCTTCGTGGTTCACCTGCGAGGCCGTTGAGATTTGTGTTGCTATTTCTTCCTTGAAGGCAGCAAGCTGGGTGGTTAGTTGTGCTTTATCCTCGGTGCGCCAGATTTCCATCCTGCGGAGGAGTTCGTCAAGCGATTCACAGGACTTAGTGTTTTCACCCATGTTGCTGTCCGCGTTGTGAGGTGTTCGGTGTTCGTCTTCTTTCAGTTTTGGTGGTGAGGAAGTAGACCGGCTGAGCTTCGTTGGAGGGCTGCGGTTGCTGGCTCCAGAGATATCACGGTCACGTCCCCTCTTATTATTGGCGTTGAGGAATAGTTCGGGGAGGGATGTTGCCGAGCCTGAGTTGTATCTGCTGAGCGATTCACAGTTGGTGAGTCGGCCTTTGCGAGATTTGCTTGCTGCGTCCTTGCGATTATCAGGAGAGTAAAGTTTTGTTTGCGCTTTGAAGTTAAAAACTGGCGCTATCCGATCCGAATTTCCCGCCAGGGATGTAGTGGGGAATTCACGCAATAGTGTAGTATAGTTTGTGTCGCAGTCAGTACCAACTGTCTCTGTATGTTTGGGACTGGCTGCAGGAGATGGCGCGTCAGTCTTCATAACCGTTAGGATTAAACATAACCACAAGCCGCATGTCCACACAAAAGATTAAATAATTGCATGAGTTAAAAACAATGAATAAAGTTTAAAATTGCACTATAAAAATAAGAGCGATTAATTTCTCGGAGGTGACACTTTGCACAATTGTTTGTAAGCACTGTAACGATAAAATAAGACAATTGAAAGCACTCTTTTCAGACACGTCTGTCAATGATGGCGTACCAAAATGAACTCCGACAATTTCATTATAATATTAATTTTTTTTCAATGTTCGCTTGGGTCCGTTTTTTGTCATCACTAAATATTATTTTGAATAAATTGTCTTTAAATAAATTAAAAGTCATAAAAATAGAATTTTTTTTAAAGTATTGAAAAAAAAATCATCAAAAATTTTAATATTCAAAATTGATAACTAAATCAGAACTTTAGAAAGTATTACCAAAATTTGAAAAATTAGTTCCGAAAAATTCCGACAGGTGGCGCATAAGCGCTAAAACTTCTCACAAGCAAAGAGTTGACTCAAATATGATTAGTTCCAACTAAGAAAACAATTTATGTGTCTTATAAAGTTTGTTATTTTAATTTCTACAATTACCGCACTTATAACTTGTGTCTAATCTGCGACATTATTAAATTAAGTCATAAAATCACATATTAATAATACTATCAATAAATTAATTAAGATCATATACAATATCGTCTGTTTAAAAAACTTACGAATGTATTCCGCTTTTGGAACAATAATTGATTTGGTTAGATGTATTTTCTGTTGAAATTAACAGCTCGGTCCCGATTTAATCACAAAATTTCAATAAAATAGAATATTTATTAATGGCGGCTTTAAACACGCTCATTTCGTACAGCAGTGAAACAATCATTAAGTGGTCTAACTTTAATTGTAGTTTTTAAAATCAATAATATATAAATTATTTTGATGTTAGAAAATTTGAATTCTAAATTTCGTTGTTAAATATAATTGCAATAGAATTGTTCGTGTTTTCTATTCGGATGTTCAAGTACTTGAATTTTTGAGCATTCGGTATACGAAAACTTAAAATTTTTTTCTTCCGTTATTTTCTTTATATCCCATTAATTTTTCAAGCGTAATAAGTAATTAAAATTTTGATTTTTCCATTATTGTAATCAAAATAGTCAAGTCAATATTTTTTTAAAGTAAATGACGATGCTACTGTCATAAATTATAATAATTTTTTGTTATTGTTGATATCAAAAAAATATTTTTCTTTCAGTATTTCATTTAATCTTTTTGTACTAAACTTATCATTGAAATGTAATTATAATTATACATTAACTATTTAAGCGAGATAATTGAAAATTATTTCGACGGAAAAAAAAACCGATGTTAATTCCTTGCTTCAATTTTAATTAACATTTTAGAGCTTGACTTTTTTGAGATTGAAAACCATTATATTGAGGTAAAATTTTCAACCATAAAAAAATGCTTGAATGTATTTTTTTTGAAAAATAATAAGCATAAATTCTGCTCTATGTTAATGAATATTAAATTAAATATTTTCACTGCTAAATTATTTTGACTCCCTAATTCGTCAACCATTTAAAATTCTAAAGAATTTAAATTTTCTATCACATCCAAAATCATGAATTAATACAAAAAAATTGTAGATAGTTGGACTTAATAAATGACAAATTAAAAAATCATGTTATTTTTAATATTGCGACGGTTCGACTCTTTCCACTGATAGAAGGGTTTAGTTCTGTTTAATTTAATTAATAAGATTTAGTAACGGATACTAAATGATTTAGTAACAAATCTTTCATTAATAAATATTTAGTAATAGGTACTAAAACATTTTTTAAAGCCCATTTAGTTCCACCAAATAAATATTCAGTAGTATATTTTGTATTTATATCACCAACCACAACAAACTCTTCCAAGATGACCAATGCTACAAATCAAAGTGAAAATTCATCAACTTCAGGAAATCAGAATGAAGCAAGTTCTGCTGGAAATAAACCTGATTGGGAAAGTTTTAGTCTAGAGGATAAATTAAATTTCCTAATTGATATGTCGTACAATAATAGTCAATGTATTCAGACTATCTCTAAAAATCTTGACAATCACTGTCAAGAAATTAAAAGCTTGGTTGCTAATCTTGAGTTGAATAACATTAAAATCAAAACTCTATCAGAAAATTTTGCAATGGTAAACAAATCGCTTGCTGATATTACGGAAAATCAAGCTGTAGTACAGAAGGATATCAGTGATATTAGTAATAAATTAAACTTAAATTCGCAAAAATGCGATGATGATGCTGCGTCAATTACTATGCTACAAGCTGCTTTCAATTCTGTTGCTGGTACTTCTACTCCTCCACAAGCGGCTAATTATCAGATGTCATCCGAGCTTCTACTATCTGGGATTTCTGAAACTACTGCTGCTGATCAAACGTCGGAACAAATAGTTCATAAAGTCTTTAATAAGCTTGGTGTTGCTAATCTTATCACTGATATACTGAGTATTTGTGAATTCAACTCAAAGAGAAAGCAAAGTCGATCTAGCTCCAAACCATTATCTAAATCCTTTGTTATTCATTTAAAATCATCTGAAGTTTGTAAACATATCATTAATAATAAACGTCGTTCACCGAAATTGCTTGTCAAAAATATTTTTGATTCAGGTACTCAAACTGATCAAGATCGACAAGTATTTATCAACGAATTTCTACACACGCATGTTTATAAATTGCTGAAACTCACTAAAATTAAAGCAAAACAACGAAATTTCAAATATGTCTGGTCCTCTGAAGGCAAAGTCTATGCTAAAAAAGATGATGATTCGTTGAAGCTCTTGATAAGCTCTGAAGCTGATTTAGCTAAATTGAATTAGCAATTACCGTATAAAACTACTAACATCTTGTCATCTATCAATATTCTGAGCCTAAATATAAATAGTCTCTCTGCTCATTCACCACAATTCGAAGCCTTAGTAAATGAGTTAAAGCCTCATATTATCAATACGTCTTTGGCGTGAAATACCACTCGAAGTCATAAACTCACTTAGCATTGAAGCATTTAAATCTAGAGTGTTCGATTTCTTCTACGATCTTGAGCTCAGGGAGACCAAAGAACCTAAGAACCATTGACTGCAAATAGTTTACTTAATTTATAATTTAAACTGAGATATATATACAAAATTTATTACTTTAATTAATGAGTGTTTTACATGTCATTTTACATGTTATCTTATCATATTTTAATATCATCTTTTTCATATCACCTTCATACGATTTTCCATCTTTTATTATTATATTTTATATTTATACTATCACTTATTAGCTATAATGCTGAATATTGATATTGATATTGATATCGACAATGTTTATAGATTTACAAATACTTATGTTACTCTATGTATTAATTTTGCCATTTGGCTTTCGCCTTGACATTTAAATTGAATAAATAAATAAATAAATAAATAAATAAATATATAACAATTAATTTATTGGTATTTAATAAATCGTTTATTGGTATCTGAAAAATGCTGAAAGAGCGGAAAAGCGGGGATCAGGTTTAGGTCTGGATATCTCAATTAAAACACGGAAATATTATTAAAAATTAACACTATAAATTTATTTACACTAAATACAAGTTATATTTAATATGTTAAATAGCGGATTGTTTAAATAAAAGCGGATTTATAATACAAAGCGTGGTTAGCACAAGCGATACCGGTTGACACGTGGGTGAACACTCTGCCGGCACTGTAAAAGCGGTGAAATAAATGCACAAATAACACAATTTATCTGTAACAAATTAGAGCGAATTATTAGCGGTTAATTTAAGCAATTTAAATTATAAAAATAGCGAAATGCGGTTAATTAACAATAAGCGAAAGCAAAGCGGAATTAATGGCGACTTGCTGCAACTAAAAGCGTGGAAGCGAAAGATAATAATAATAGTTCGTCTTCTTCCTCGTTGACTTGGGGAAGAAGGCTATTGCGCATGTCTAGCGGGAGCGATCAGCCAATAAAGCGGTCGATCCATGGCGTGATCGAGAGGCTGATTTTCCATTGGCGGTTCGATTTTGCGGGAACTAGCGGTGGACAGGTGCGTCTCTTTAATTTGGGAGTCCCCCAGAAGCGAGTTAATTGCTACTGGGCCTTGTTCACCGTACAGTATCAAAGAAATTAATTTAACTAATTTTAGCGTGTAACCTAACTTTTTTACTTAAAATAAATAAAAATAATTAAAATAAATAATTTTAAGTGAAAATATAAGATATTATAAAGAAAAGAATCTCATTAAATAATATTTTTTTGTTTAAGAGATTTATAAAATTTAAAATAAAACAAGTTTTTAACATATCAATAATAAACAAATTAAAAAATGTAAACTAAGCTCCACTGAGAAAAGACATAAATAGAAGGCAAATATTATTTAGTGGAACTAAATATTTATTTCCATGTAATAAGGCTTTGTTCATATGAATAAATCATTTATTAAACTGTAACAAATAATATTATAGGGTACAAAATATTGCATGCCTTAAGCGCGAAGCGCGCAGGTATGCTCTACTCTCGCCTAAAATTCGTAATTTCGATTAAAACGTGATTTTCATAATTTAAACGAAAAAAATTATGAATAAAAAGCATATTGAAATAAATAATACTAACTACAGAACACGTTAAAAAAATTTTCTTATCGATTAAATAAGATTTCTCAAAAAAAACTCGTTTTTCTGATGAATTAAATGAATAAGAGCGTGCACGGAAAGAAAATTGAAGGAGTTTTTACTATTTTACTATTGTAATTTTTACTAAATAAAATAGTAACGGTGGACTATACTTCTCATTTAGTAATTTTTACGATCTACTATTGTAAATTTTATCCAACAAATAAGACTAGCAAGAGTCTTAAAAAGTCGAATACTATAGAGCAAATTATACAATATGTGTTTGAGAACTTTACAATTCAACTATTGTAAAAATTCACAGTTGGTATTTTTAAAAGAAATATAAGGGAGGGAGAGAGATAGAAGGTTGGACTAATAGGTACCTGCACAGTAATCGAAAACAGAGACCGACAATTTTCGTGCTATCTGGGAATCTAACCCAGAACTCTGTGTTGGCAGCCAGAAACTCTCCCTTTACGCTATCCAAGGTAAACTAAGACTCATATCCTTTAACATTTACATAAACTCGGAGTCTAGCGCTGTGCACGGCCATCACTCACACTAATTGAGAGACATTCCAATTCAACTATTGTAAAATTTGCTATAGTTCTATTGGAAAGATACAGAGGCAGCATTGGAAATTTTCATCTCTTACTTTTTACAATAGTAATATTGTATTTTTTCATGAATAAATAGTATTTTTTCTTCTAAAATATTTGATAATTAAGAGTAATAAAAGTATAGTCCAGCTTTACAATAGTTGTATCGTAAATTTTCCCAGAAATTTTTTCCCGTGTGGTATTCACGGAAGCACTGGGCTTGATAACACCATAACTTTGTCAAAAATCACTTTTACGATTTAATTTTTTTTTTGTTTTATTCCTGAGGAAGTTTATCAAAACCCTTGTGAAAATTGCGTGTCAAAATAATTCCGTTTCGATACAGTTAATTTTTTTCGATTGTACTCGCGGGAAAATTCAAATTAAAAACGAATAATTTTTGTTATGACCTAAATAATTTATGTATGACATGAGCGCTTAAGATATGCTCATTTGAATTTTCCAAACTTTTTGTTTCTTCCAAATAAACGAATAAAAATTTTGTTACTTTATCAGTTTAGTACTCCGTACTAAATCTTTTTCTCAGTATATTGAGTCTTCATCAGGCTCTGAAAAATATATACATAAATTTATAAATACAATCCAATTTTTTTGTGTTCTATTACAATCATAACAAACTATAAAATCTTATCATAACTAGTACATGAAAGTAGTCAAGCAAAATAATGTATGTTAAAAAATTGTTTTTCTGAGAAAACATTCTATTTTTTTTTTTTGTAAATAATTAAAAAATTACATAGAAAAAGTTGGTAACGTCACAAATCAAAATAAAACACGTGAATAATAAAAAAAAAAATAATTCTAAAGAATTTTAAAAAAGAAACTAAATAACTTTAAAAACGTAGTACTGAAAATGTCTAATAGGTGGCGCAGAGTCGTCAAAAATTCTCGCTGCAAGAGACTCGAGTTATATTTATATAACCTCCGACCGAGAAAGAATTAATGTGTCTTACAAAATTTGCCATTTTTATAATTTTTGCTTATTATTAAAGTCCAAAATTTTATCTTCAAAATTAATTAGATAATTCCTATAATTTTTTTGTCTTACAAATAATTAGTATTTGTAGAATGTTGTCGGTTTGGATGCGTCAAAAGTTCTTGAAACTGGTGGAAATAAATAGTTATTTCGTATTTTATTCTGTAATGGCACACATCTTCAATCGAAGATAATTTTTCTTTCTTTTCCATACTTTTGAATAGACATTGTTTTTTTTACATTGAGAGACCTCAATTAACCATGTAGTTTTAAGTTACCAGCGTGGTCAAAATCTAGTCAGATATTAAGAGCTATTTGCTATAAATTTGATGATTTTTAATAATTTCAAGTATTTTATATGTAAATTTGAAGAAAATTGAAGAATGTAATCGTAAAAGATTAATTAATTATATAGTTTTTTCTCCAAGTGGCTGATAAAAGAAAAATAAAAAATAATTTTACTTACTTCTGGTGGGTCGTTAGTAATGTTTTCCTTGGGAGATTCATCCATCGGAAAAATCACCGATTTCCTTTAGTGTCTGGAAATGTTTTTAATTTTTATAATAATTTGCGAGTTTGTAATTTCGTAACCAGTCGCGTGAAAAGCTTTTATAACGTCAGAAATTGATAATTTAATTGCACGTTTGTTTTTTCGTAATTGATTAATATGTTATTAATATTATAAATTTGAAAAGTTAGTGATTTTACGTAACTGTTGAAAACATATTCGGCTATTTTAAAAGTGATGAATGTACTTGGTAGTTTTGAACTCTGAGCTTTTTTTTTACTTCGTATATTGATCCTCAGAAACGCACAAAATGCAGATAAATATTTCTACTTATAGTGCATAAAATTTAATTACACATATATTTTTGAGTATTTTTAAACATTTGGATAAACTTTTTGACTCATCGGCTCATTAGATTTCCATCGTTTTAATTCAATTATTCGGATTGCTCTGTAAACTAATGCTTCACTCCTTTTAATTTCTGGCCCTAATAATAAGTTATTAATATTAAATATAATAATGAATTCATAATTAAAATAATTGAATTATCTGACAAGTAACTTAAAAAAATTGAAATATGTGATCGTTAAAGATTGATTCATTAAATTTTTCTTTCTCAATTTTTTCTCAAAATTAGTTCCAAAATATTCCGACAGGCGGCGCACGAGCGCTAAAACTTCTCGCAAGCAAAGAGTTGACTACAAAATAAAAAGCAATAAATATTTATTCGAATTTTATTTTTTTTGGTTTTAATCCAAATCTAATCCTCAAAATTTACAGTTGAGAAAAATATAAAATTTATTTGCATAAGAACGATAATTTAAGAGCATCTAAAAACCAAGATTGTAATATTTTATTACATTAAATCGTAATTGTCAATGATATTATTTATAAAAGTGATATGACAAGCACATTTCAAGAAAGGAAAATGAATGTTGAACTCAATAAAATTTTTGTTTAAATCGAATAATTGCAATTTTTATATTCAAAATTGATAACTCAATTAGAACTATACTCATTTTTTACAAATTTAGAAAGTATTGACAAAATTTTTGAAACTAGTTCTAAAAAATTCCGACAGGCGGCGCATGAGCGCTAAATTTCTCGCAAGCAAAGAGTTGACTCAAATATTATTAGTTCCAACTAAGAAAAAAATTTATGTGTCTTACAGAGTTTGTTATTTTAATTTCTACAATTACCATGCGTACTACTTGTGTCTTATCTGCGGCATAAAAAAATTATGATGATATGAAATATAATCTGTTTAAAGAACTTACGACATCACTGCGTTTTTTAAAACAAAAATTTACTTATAAGTGAATTGATATTTTTCTAGATAAAATTAACAGCCGGCTCCTGAATTATCCGTAAAATTAATATCAATAAGCGATAATTTCCAATAGCGGCTCAAAACACGCATTTCATGCAATCTAATACATTGATGGTGGTTTAATTTTAAGTCTATTTTTCAATTAAATAATATTTAAATTCCATTGCATTTAGATAATTATATTTCTAAATTTCAGTTCTGTGCTTATAATTTATTGGAAAATTATTAAAGGACTCTGGCGTCTTTTCGTATTTCTATATGTTTTTTTACTTCTTCTTTCAATATGTTCTGTATTTCTGGACATTCGGTATAAAGACTTAGATATTACTTGTATTCCATAGATTTTTCAAATGTAATAAATCTTTAATTTTATAATTTTTTTTTGTGATAGATGGAATTATTCAAGACCATATTTATTATCGTAAACGACGGCAGTAACTTTTAATTAAGTATTTTTTTGAAATCTAATCATTACATGATTTTTTCTGGAATTTTTTTTAATTTTTCAACAGTATTTTGTTAATCCATTTTGCAGCATACAATACTTCAAATTAAATTATAACAATATATGAGCGTGAAAAAAAAAAATTTATAAAATCAAGCAAACAAAGCTGATAAAATTTTAAGGCTTTCTCTTATTTTTTTGTCCAACAGCTTTGAATGTCGTGATCTTTTTTTGGGTATTAAAAATCATATTAAGTTAAAATTTTCAAGGATAAAAAAAACATAATTTCTTTAATTGTATTTTTTGTTTTAAATAATAAGCAGAAATTCTACATGCACTGAGAGAAAAGTGCATAGTTAACTGAATCATAACATTACAATTATGAAAATATAGTTTTCTGAATTTTTTTTTTTTGTAGTTACTCAAACTATGCATTAGTTTAAGTAACTATTGATACATAGGTATATCGACTATATTTTAATAAATATGTTTTTGTTATCGTGTTAAACAAAAAGTTATTAGGTGACTGAAAGGTTTTTACGGACAACATCTCAGATAGCTAAACTGGAAGAACTCTTAGTTTGTAACCAAAAGATCCGGGTTCGATTCCCGGTCCGAGCTATCCGAATTATTTTTTCTGTTTTCTAAGTTAAAGTTAATCAAGATGGCTATTAAGCTGATATTTAACTGAAAATAGTTTAAGTAACTATTTATTGGGGTTCAATATAATAAATAATTTTAGGTAGAAAAACTGCAATTAAATAGTGGTGATGCTATTTAACTAGATTTTCCTAGTTCAGTTGACCATATTTTTCTTTCAGTGTGGTAATAAATATTAAATAAAATAAAAAATTTTCGCTGCTAATTATTTTGACTCCCTAATTCGTCAACCATTAAAAGTTCTAAAGTATTATATTAATTTTAAAAATCATAGTACTGAAAATGTCCACTAGGTGGCGCAGAGTCTTCAGAAATTCTCGCTGCTAGAGACTCGAGTTATAGTTATATAATCTCCAACCGAAAAAAAATTTACGTAACCTACAAATTTTTTCCATTTCTGTTATTTTTAATTGCTTATTATTGTTTCAAATATAATTCTGTCTTCAAAATTAACTTAACAATTTTTTTTATTTCATACATATTTAGTAAATGTAAATTTATACTTTAAACATCTACAATGCTGATTTGATTACATATTTGCTTCTTCATAATCGGTGGAAATATAATTAATCTCAAAAATATCTTGGTCGTCTTTAATTCTCTGTTCTTTCAGCTCCGCTTTTTAAAATACAAAATAGTATCAAATATATTCCCTTTTAGTTCTAAATCTCCAATTATAGCTACATTTTCTTTCAATTTTCTACATTTGGATTGACTTTTTTTTCAATTCGTGTCTTACTCATACTTTTAATTCAGTAAAATATTTTACTGCTTTTGCTTTGAAAATAAATAAATCAACTAATGGAATTTTTGGGTCAAATTACTTTAAAAATTGATTTATCATTCTTGAATAATATAATAATAATAATTGTAATATTTTACGTGTAACTTTAAAAAATTGATGTGATCGTTAAAAATTCATTTATAAAAATTTTTCTTTTTTAGTTTTGTTTTTTCAACTCTTTTATTGATCATATATCTTCACGTGAGGATCTTTCTTGTCCATCATCGAAATCATTTATTTTTTTTGTAAAGATATTCTACAATTTGTATTCGTGTAATTTTTTTAGTCGAACTTTTTTTCCTCTGTCTGGAAATAAATTTAAAAAAAATTTTATTTACGTGTAATTAAAATCATTTTAAATCACGAGTTTAATGTAAAAGATTTATTAAATTACTGATAAAAAATAACTAGCAACCTGCAATTACTATTTTACAAAAACAATAATTCATAAATCTCATAAAAAATATACCATAATTTATTTTTATTATTAAAGAAATTATTTC
Source organism: Cotesia glomerata (assembly GCF_020080835.1). Classification (NCBI taxonomy): domain Eukaryota; kingdom Metazoa; phylum Arthropoda; class Insecta; order Hymenoptera; family Braconidae; genus Cotesia; species Cotesia glomerata. The sequence goes on along the minus strand of NC_058166.1, from coordinate 1,696,172 downwards.
TTTAAATAAACAGTCAAAAATCTAATTTAAATATTAAAAAAAAGTCTCGTTGAATTTTTCTTACCAAAATTAATTTATTATTCAATAATCAACTACTAACTCAATTTTATCCTTTTTCTGTCATATTTAACAAATTTCTATTAACCTTAATTTTGAATTTAGTACCAAAAATCACCAACAGGTGGCGCATAGTCGTATAAAATTCTCGCTGCAAGAGACTCGAGTTATACTTATATAATCTCCAACGGGAAGAAAATTAATGTGTCTTACAAAATTCTCCATTTTACAGAAATTTTCGATTCATCATCAAAATTTAGAATATAATTTTGACTTTAAAATAATCAGATAATTCTTGTAACTTTTTTTTACAAGTAATTTGTTAATTTTTGATTTTTGGCAGACGAGTGAAAAGCTTTTATAACTTCAAAATTTAATAATTTGATTACATGTTTTCTTTTTTGTAATCTGTTAAAATATTATTAATATAATTCATCTGAAAAATCAGTGATTTCATGCAGATGAAGAAAATGTACACGACTATTTTAAAACGTAATACTTTTACTGTAAATTCACGCTTTAAGCACGTGTAAATAAGCATATATTTTGCTGTATAAAGTGCTATAGAATATATTGATGTTCGCTCTCAAAGCGACTAATGCGAATGACTTCATCATCACTTTGATCGTCTTGAACTTCATATTTAGTTTTTATTTTGTATTTTATTGCTTGCATAGAAATTAATTTCATATACATTTTCATTTCATCCTCAATCTCTAATTATAAATATATTTTTCACTACTTTTGAACTTCTGGATAGACTTTTTGCATAATCAATTATTTTTTTTGGATGGTTTAAATTTAATGTTGTGGACATAATCAGAGTTTGGTAAGATATTTCGATTTATTACTATGAAGACTAATAAATTACTTAATTTAATTTCTGGCTCTAATAATAAATTATTAATAATTGATATACAAATAGATTCATAAATTGAAAAATTTTAATATTTTATATGTAACTTAAAAAAAAAAAAATTAGGAAAACGGTTGACCCTGATGGCCCGGTCTGGGCTGTCTGAATTATTTTTTCGGTTACCGAAAAATTCCTACTGAGTAAGGTCCCTCCTCCCCCCTTTATCCTTTATTTCCCCAGTTCCCAAATTTGTCTTTAATGACAAATTTAGCTATAAATTATGGCTCTTTACCGTAAGATGGACGGTGGTGTTTATTACTCGGTAGGTCTTATTAGGTGACGGAATGGTAGTTACGGACAATGTCTCGGATAGCTTAACTGGTAGAGCCTTTGGCGCGTAACCAAACGATCCGGGTTCGAGTCCCGGTCTGGGCTGTCTGAATTATTTTTTCGGTTACCGAAAAATTCCTACTGAGTAAGGTCCCTCCTCCCCCCTTTATCCTTTATTTCCCCAGTTCCCATATTTGTCTTTAATGACAAATTTAGCTACAAATTATGGCTGGCCATCCCCGCAACTTCCCGCTAATTCCATACTTAGGCGCTTAAAATTGCACCAATGACGTTTTTGAGCTCTTCGAGCTCAAAAATACAATTTATGGGTTATTTTGAGCTCTCCGAGCTCAAAGAGATTACTTTCCTATGCTTTTAAGCTCTTCGAGCTCAAAAGTCTGATAGAGATTTGATAAGACACTATTTTTTGAATTTTTAAACCGCAATAACTTTTGAATGAATAAACCGATTTTTACGCGGTTAGAAGCATTCGACGCAGTTTTTTAAGCCTCATGAAGAATCTCAAATTTTGAATTGATCGCGCTAGAAAATTTGGAGTTATTCCGAAAAAACACTTTTTTCGTTTTTCTTTCGTTCACGATATCTCTCGAACGAATCAACCGATTTTGACCGGACTGGTGGCGATCAACGTGGTTTTTTGAGGCTAAGAGCTGATTAGTTTTTGGAATTGAACCTTTAAGCCGTTTAAAAGTTATTCCAAAAAAACCACATTTGAAAAAAATTTTTTTTTCAGTTTTTTTAAGATTTCTCAAAATCTATTGATCTGAATCGATCCAAATAGTTTTCAAAATCTATGTTTGGTCAAGTCCTTTCAAATGGCACCAACCGCGATGAAATCGGTCAAGCCGTTCAAAAGTTATAAGCGGATCACATACTTTCACACATACATACATACAGACACCGTGACAACCTCGCGGGAATAGTCAGGGAAGCTTCCTGTGACCTTCAAACGTCGAGATCTGATGAAAACTCGATTTTTGCAAAACAGGGTGAAAACAATAACTTCCCGATTTTTGAAAATCTTCGATTTTCTTAGCGGGAAGTTAAAAATATTGTATGTAAACATACGAGGTATTAATTGAATTTTTCTTTCTCAAATCTTTTGTACTCTTTTGTAAAACTGGCTTTTTTGTAAAAATAAATCATTAGAATCATTCCAGATCACGTATTTAAAATAAATAATTTGTAAAAGATCTAATAAAAATTAATTAGCAACCTCCAATCACTGTTTTACGAAAACAATCATCTATAAATCTCATATAAATATACTATTTATTTTTATTATTAAACAAACGATCACTATTATGATTCAGATATATTTTTGTTGTTCATTTGTAAATTTCTTCGGATATACAGTAAAAAATCTAATTGAAATATTAAGAAGAGATCTCTAGATTTTTTTTTACTAAAGTTATTTTATCAATCATTAATCTACTAAATTTTATCCTTTTTCTACAATTTTTAACAAATTTATAAGTTTTAACCTTTATTTTGAATTTAGTACCAAAAATCACCAACAGGTAGCGCATTGTCTCCTAAAATTCTCGCTGGAAGACACTTGACTCAGATGTTTTAAGTTCCAATCAACGAAAAATTTATTTGTCATACAGAGTTAGACATTGTCTTTTGAGTTTACAGAATTACTTTTTGATATTCAGTAAAATTTTTTTTACTGAGAATAATAAATTTTTTAAAAAATTTTAATTACTTCTTTTTTCTTTCGTCATGTTGCATTAAACGAATTTGATTTTTAGCATTTTATAGTGTACGTTTACTAAATACTAAAATAAAATTTTCGACGTCCCAGAGATGAGTCACATGATTTACGAGCTTTCTGTTGGAAATGTCCTTGCCAATTGGGACCATTGAATAATATCCCATACACATTTTCGGTGGCAAAGTATTTTTCCATATTTATGAGAACTGCATTTTTACGAAAAAGCATCTTTCTTCACAATTATGACTTTCTATTGGATTATTGATGTGAACTGACCCATGTCGGCCCAAGTTTTAAATTTGCCTAACCTACTGATCTAGTTTTTTTTTTAGAAAAGAATTAATTCATTCATTTAAATACATTTTGGGTGTTACGTCACAACAAAAAGCAAAATTGAGAATTGTCCTAATGAGAGATCAAACCTTACTTTTAGTATTTTAGTGAACATATGATATCGAATTTGTTCAAAAATTTAGTACTGATATGTCTTCTAACACTCTTTCTATATCAGCAACTTATTTTTTGCATCTAAAAATAAAAAAAAAGAAGTTATTTATCTGACACTTCCGTAATTGTATGGATGATTTAGTGAAATTTTGAGAAAGAATTGAATCAAAATAATTTTAGCTTCAGTGAACGGTTTTTTATCGTAAGAGAAAAATTTTCTATTAGTAGTTCAAAAAAATTTCGATAAATTTGAATATTCTAGTTGAAATTTTAATAAGTGCATATTTTGTTGCTTGTCTACAAAAATTAAAATACCAGAATTAACAGTAATTTTTCTAAAAAATTAAAAGAAATTTTCTGAAATTAATTAATTAAGGTAAAAGACCCAGTTACTGACACTTCTAACGTTATTTTGAATTAAAAAAAAAAAAACATTTCATTAAATAATTTTATAAATTTTTTAAAAATTGAAATTAATTAATTATGTACGTAATTAATTATATTTCCAACCGAGAAAAAAAATAACTTAAAAAAAATTAGGAAAACGGTTGACCCTAAAGGCCATCCCTGCAACTTCCCGCTACCTCCATACCTAAGTGCTCAACAATTCACTTATTTTTTAAGTATTTATTGTCATAAATTTTTGGCTAAAATAAGAAAAAATACCGTTTTTTGTACAATTAAAATAAGTAATGTAATTGTTTAACTATTATCAATAATCAAAAAATTTATTTTATATTCTTCAATGTCTTAAAATTAAAATATTGGATAATTTAATAAAGGATTTATTTAAATTTAATTATTTTTTATTTTAAGTTCTAAAAAATTCCGACAGGTGGCGAATTGTGGTCTGAAATTTTCACTGCAAGAAACTTAACTCAGATATTATAAGTTCTAACAAAAAATAATTTATTAGTTTTATAAAAATTGTCCTTTTTGTAAAAATTGTATCACTATATTTTTTCTACTGATTCTATAATTAGATTATTATAAATAAATGTATCTTAGTTAAATCTTTGTATCCCGAAAAAATTTCAGTTTTATTTTGGTTCAGAGGAAATTTTTTTTTAAATCTAGGTTAGTTATTGAATTTTTTTGAAGACACATTTTTTTTTATTCAACAGATTACTTACAAAAATAAAATTTGAGTATAGTTATCCTTATTAAAATCGTTTAAGTGACAAATTCTTCATATAAAATTAATTTGGGTTGACTAAGCTTATTGAATTTCTTTTCTGAGCTTCATAAACAAACCATAATCCTTATTTTTACGTTTATCGTTCCAGTGAAGAAAATAAAACATTAATAATTAAAGACACAAATTATAATTCATGGATCGAAAAGTGTGTCTGTTAATTTGCTTCATTTCATTTATATGCGACTGTTACATATAAAATCAAATATTTAAATGTCATCGTTTAAAAAAATAATTTCGTTATAATATTATTTTTTTTTTTAATTTTCGCTTAAGACCATTTTTAGTCATCACTCAATATTATTATAAATAAATTGGAATTCTTCGAAAATGTGTAAGTCTTTAAATGAATTAAAAATCATAAAAATATAATTTTTTTATTATAATTTAAAAAAAAATTATCATATTCAAAATTGATAACTTAGATCACATTGACGAATTTTATAAATTTAGTTCCAAAATTCTCCGATAGGTGGCGCATGATCACTAAAATTTCTCGCAAGCAAAGAAGAGACTCAAATATTATTAGTTTGAACTAAAAAATAATTTATGTGTCTTACAAAGTTTGTCATTTTAATTTCTACAATTACCGTGTGTATAACTTGTGTCTAACCTGCGGGATCATCAATTTAAGTTATAAAATCACAGATTAATAATATTATTAAAAAATTAATTAAGATGATATGAAAAATTTATGTCGTTACTAATTTTTTGAAACAAAAATTTATTTCTTTGCATACTTGGCTTCTTAAAATTAACAGACGAGTCTTGAAGTATTCACAAAATTGTTGTTAATAAAAATAATTAAATTGTTAATGGCAGTACAAAACACGTGCGATTAGTCCAGTAACGTAACGTAGATCAAGTTTTCTTTCTTCCAGTTTTATTTCCTAAATTCAATAATACATAAAATATTTTTATGTTTGAAAGATCGAATTATAAATTTCAAACTGTCATCATAATTGTAAAACAATTGCTAAAAATTACTTTCATTTACAGTCTTAATGTATTTCTTTATTTCTTTTGTTAATGCGTTCGATATTTCTGGTTTCGATTTATAAAAACTAAATTAATTTTCAAAAAAATTACAATTAGAAAAAATATACACAAAAAAAAAAAGATTTACTTGAATTAAGAAAATATATTTCTTCCTAATTATTTTCTCGAGCGAAAGAAAAATTTTTTTTCTTGATAAAAAATTTCTTTTATCCCAAAATTAATTCTGTTGCTTTAAGAAGTACATATCATGCGTTCGCGCCTCTAGTGGAATAAATGTACACAATATATATAGACGGTTCCACTTTGTTTATAATATTAACAAAAAAATCTTCATTTTCAAAATCGATCACTAAATTAGGAAGTATGTTTTACAAATTTAAATAGTATCGACGGAATTTGTAAAATTAGTTCCAAACATTTTCAACAGGTGGCGCATGAGCGCTAAAACTTCTCGCAAGCAAAGAGTTGACTCCAATATTATGTTCCAACTAAAAAAAAAATTTATGTGCCTTACAGAGTTTGTTAATTTAATTTCTACAGTTACCGTGCGTACTACTTGTGTCTTATCTGCGGCATTGGTCATAATATCTTACATAAATGATAAAAACAATTAAAATGAAATCAAATATCGTCTCTTTAGAGAACTTATGTCCAAATTACATATTTTTATACAATAAATTACATCTTGAAGTATTGAATTTTATTTCTGATGAAATTAACAACCAGGTCCTGAATTATTCATAAAATTGTGACGACAATGGCTAGTAGCGGCTCGAAACACACGCGTTTCATACATCCCTAAAACATTGATGAAGTGGTTTAACATTGAGTCTTTTTTCAATTCAATAATATATAAATTATATTGCATTTAGTATATTATATTTCTTAATTCAGTTTTGTGCTTATAAATGTTGATACTAAAAAATTGTTAAACGTATCTGAAGTCTTTTTGTTTTTTTGTATAAATTCTTACTTATTCCTTCAATGTGTTCTATATTTCCGAAAATTCGGTTTATAACTTAGATTTTATTTCGGTTATTTCTGTTCGGTAATTTCTGTGTATTCCATCTATTTTTTAAACTTAATAAATCTTTAAAATAATAATTTTGTTATTCTGGTTTTCAAACTTTTTCAAGATAATATTAATTACAGTAAATTATGGTAGTACCGTTATATACTTATAATAATTTTTTTTTGAAAATTAATATCTTCAAGATATTTTTCTCACAATATTTTCTAATTTATTTCCTCGTATTTTGTTTAATCTTTTCACAGCATCTTGATAATTTAAATTAAATTTTAATAATGCATCAACTGTTCCAGCGTAATAAAAAAAAAATATTGCAGTGGAAATAAAAAAAAGCTGATAAAATTTTGACTTCTTTTATTATTTTTTTGTTTAACAGCTTTGAATCGCATTTTCTTTTTTTGGGTTTCAAAAATAATATTAAGCTAAAATTTTCAAGTATTAAAAAAACATAATTGCTTAAATATATTTTTTTGAAAAATAATAAGCAGAAATTTTTCGACATAGTAATGAATATTAAATTAAAAAAAATTTTTCACTGCTAAATTATTTTAAATTTCTGCCGCAGTAGCATAATATTTATCTTTATGTTAATTATTTATCACAATTACAGTTACTGTTGCACAGCTACTGAAGTTTAGTATCATGAAAACAATAATAAAAAAATAAATAAATAAAAAAAAAGAAGGATGAAAAAAGTAAAAGTTGGTCCAGTGAATAAGGAAGTTTTAAAATAATAAATTAAATGTTATAATTAGTCTCCCATTACGCGACTTTACTGGAAACATTTAAAATTCTAAAGTATTATATTAAAATTTAAAAACATAGTATTGAAAATGTCCGATAGGTGGCGCAGAGTCGTCAGAAATTCTCGCTGCAAGAGACTCGAGTTATACTTATATAACCTCTAACCGGAAGAAAATAAATGTGTCTCACAAAGTTTACCATTTCTATAATTTTTGATTCATTATTCGAGTCTAAAATATAATTTTGTCTGCGAAATTAATCAATTTTTATAATTATTTTATTCTACAAATAATTGGTAATGTAAAGTTTAATATTTTCCGTTGTATGAAAAGCTTTTAGAACTTCTAAAGTGATGGATTGCATGTTAGTCAGTTAAAATAGAATTATTCTAAAAAATGAGTGATTTTATGTAATTGTTAAAGACATCTATAGATCTATTATCATGTTTTTTTTTTTTAGTGTTCTTGGTCGTCTCAATTTTCTGTTATGCCAGCTACGGTTTTTGGTGTTAAATATGAAATAGTTACAGGTATATTCCCTTTTCAGTTCTAAATCTATAATTGCAGAAATATTTTGTACTACTTTTATAATTTTGGATCGAAACTTTTTTTTATTTCGTTTCTAACTCGTGACTTTTATTCTGTGTTGCGGGCGTGATAAGATTTTGTTGAAATATTTCTCTTCGATTGCTCTGAAAATGAATAATTTAATTGCTTTTTTTCCTGACTCCAATTAATATATAAGAGGATTTATTATTTTAATAATTGTTATATCTCACATATTAATTGAAAAAAAATTGATCTTTACAGATTAATTTATTAAATTTTTCTGACTCCATTTTTTATTTTATTTTCGACTCTTTTATTCCTCACGAGCTTCCGGTTCAGGTCTTGTCAACAATCGAAATCAGCCGTCGTTTTTCTTAAAATCTTCTCATTTATATGATTCTTTTCAGTTGAATTCTTTTTCCTCTGTTTGTAAATTTCTTTTTTTCCGAAAAGACTTTTTATTCAGATAAGACATTTCTTTTTTAGTTATCTTTCTTTTTCACTTATACTTCAAAATTGTTAAATTGTTGAAATAGGTGCTCTTTTTTCCGTTCTGTAAATGAACAATAAAAAAAATGAAAAAAATTAAGAAGAAAATTATCAGGATTATTTTTTATCACGCGGGTAATACAAACAACTTATAAATGATTTAACAAAAATAAAATTATAAACCTACTATTTTACAAAAATTCGTCATAAATTTCATAAAGATATACCATAATTTATTTTTATTATTCAATAAACCATCACTATTGTGATTTAGTAATATTTTTACCACTTTGCTTATTCATAAATTTATTTGAATATTTAGACAATAAAAAATTCAACAATAATATTAAAAAAATGTTTTTTTCAATTTTTATTACTAAAATTAATTTATTAATAGTAAATTTACTAAAAGTTTTTAATCTAACTCAATTTTATCCTTTCTCTGTAATATTCAACTAGTTTCTAAGTATTAACCTTAATTTTGAATTTAGTACCAAAAATCACCAACAGGTGGCGCATGATCTTTTAAAATTCTCGCTGCAAGACGCTCAACTCGGATTTTTTAACTTCTAATCATCAAAAAATTTGTCTTATTTAGTTAATCATTATCTTGAGGCTATAGAATAGCTATCCAATAAAATTTTATAGCACATCAAAATAAATTCTTAGAAAAATTTTGAATTTTTTTTTTTACTATTCAGCCTTATATGTTTACTTACAGGGATATGAGAATATTATGACAAGCTCCCTTGGATACGTTAGAAATTTTTTTTGGTCCATGATGGTCATACGTAATTTATTAATTGTCTGCAGCGCACTTTTTGATTGGAATAATTTCCACTTTGATAGTTTTTGTAGTTGTTTTCCAATAATTTATAATTTCTAACCTAACATTAATATTTAACAATATGAAATATATTCTGTCAAAGACAGAAAAATCAAAATAATTAATTTTAAAAATTTAATTTCAACAAAAAAAATTAATTTTACAAGTTGTGTTCAAAGCGGCCTGTTAGAGTGTTTCTTTGTAATTTTTCTTAATTGTTGAAAAAGTCCCTCGTTATACAAATCATTAAATAAGTTCTAATTCATATTTTCATTGGCAGAGTTTTTGTTACAACTTCGAAAAATTTGCATAATAAAATTTAAAAAATTAATATCGAAAAATTCCGACAGGTGGCGCATGGTCGCCGAAAATTCTCGCTGCAAGATACTTCAGTCAGATTTTATAACTTCAAATCATTGAAGAAATTATTATAGTCATTGTTTAACTACAAAAAATGTGTTTTAGGTTAATATTGTTATTAAAAATACAATTTTGGATTAAATTTTTTCCATTAAAAAAAAAGCTTACAAAAAATTAGAAAAACAATTATTCCGCTTGTCAAAAAATTTCAATCACTTTCCTTAAATTGGAGAGTAATTGTGATTTATCGACCTATAAAATGATTTACAATTATGTTTCTAATGTTAGCATTAATAATACATTAATTAACTATAATTAATAAATATTTTTAGTAAATAAAAATTTATTCTAAAACCAAATGGATTGTTTTTTAATTTTTAGTTTTGATTTTAATTCGTTAGACTGACTTTTTTGTTCAGCTTTTCTTTGTTGCCACATATTCTTTGTCTCTGGAAGTCGAATATGAAAAAAAAAAAAAATTACGATGGTGTTCTATTGTCTGTTTTTCTATTTTCTGTTCTATGTCAGTTTTTCAAACTTTTTATCGCTGTCCGAAGAGAAATTAAGGTTGAGAGATCAGAAAATAATCCAGAATTAAATTTCTTAGCTTATATACATAAATAATGCAGAAATTGGTTTTCATTTTTTTTTTTAATATTTTCCAATGTGACAGAATTTTCATAAATTTACTTACAAGTTAAAAATAAATATTTTTAGCAAAATGAAAATCTATTTTCAATCAAATTACGTTGTCCTTCAATTATAAGTTAGCTCCTAATTGTTAAAACGATATTTATATTAAAAATGAATGAAATAATTCTGCTCCAGAATTCTAGACCGAAATGTAAATTTGGGTAGATTTTTTTATAAAAATAAATAAAAGAAATATTAAAACTTTTATTATTCAATCGAAGAAATTTTTCAAAATTAAGTTAACTTGGGATTCCATCTTTGCTTTTGGTTTATCAAGAGTTTTTAACTGACTAAATTGCAATTTAAAAATATTTATTCATGGTGACTGCTACGGAATAAAAAGCAATTTCTCTAGAATTCAAATTTTTTAATCAAAATTTAATCCTCAAAAAAATTACAATTTTAAAAAATATACACAGAAAAAAAGTGTTTGTCTCAATTTAATAATTTTTTTAGATCTAAAAAATTCCGACAGGTGGCGAATTGTGGTCTAAAATTTCTACTGCAAGAAACTTAACTTAGATATTATAAGTTCTAACGAAGAATAATTTATTTGTCTTAAAAAAAGTTTTAATTTTTTATGAAAATGAATATCCACATGATATTTTGTTTATGAATATTTTCTAATTCTTTTATTTCAGAATTTCCTTTAATCTTTTTGCAGCATCCAGATAATTCAAATTAAAATATAATACATCAACTATTCTAGCGTGATAAAAAAAATTGTTTCTGTTGTACAAAAAAAAACCAATAAAATTAAAATATCGTCCTCTTTTTCTAAGTTTCACAGCTTTAAAATGCATTTTCTTTTTTTTTTTTTTATCAAAAATCATATTGAGTTAAAATTTTCAAGCATAAAAAAACATAATTGCTTAATTGTATTTTTTTTAAATAATTAAAAATACTTTTGAATGGTAATAAATATTAAATTAAATAAAAATTTCTACTGCTGAATTATTTTAACTCTCTAATTCGTCAACTAATTAAAATTATAAAGTATTATGGTAGACTTAAAAATCATAGTACTGAAAATGTCCAATAGGTGGCGCAGAGTCGTCAAAAATTTTTGCTGCAAGAGACTCGAATTATACTTATATATTCTCTAGTCGAGAAGAAATTAATGTGTCTTACAAATTTTTTCCATTTAGATATTTTTTGAGTGATGATTAAAATTTAAAACATAATTTTGTCTTTAAAATAATTACATAATTCGTGTAATTTTTTTATTTTTCCTTCTAATAATTTGCGACTTTGTAATTTTGTAACTTTAGTTATGTGAATAGCTTTCATAACGTCGGAAATTGATAATTTAATTAAAAATTTTCTCTTCGTATTCGATAATATTTATTATTAATATTATAAATTTGAAAAAATTAGTGATTTTAGGTAAATGTTTGAAACATATTCGGCTCTTTTAAAATGTGTTTCAGTATGCTAGGTCGTTTTGAAAGTCAAGGTTTTTTTACTATGTATATTGATGCTTAGATACGCACAAAATGCAGAGAAATATTTATATTTGTAGTGCACAAACTCCAATTACAGCCATATTTTTTACTATTTTCAAACATTTGGATAGACTTTTTGACTCATCGACTCATCTGTTCTCCATGGTTTTAATTCAGTTATTCTATTTGCTGTGAAAACTAATGCATTACTTCTTTAAATTACCGGCCCTAATAATAAGTAATTAATATTTAATATAACAATGAATTCATAATTAGAATAATTGAATTATTTTACATGTAACTTAAAAAAATTGAAGTATGTGATCATTAAAGATTGATTTATTAAATTTTTCTTCCTCAATTTTTTCTCAAAATTAGTTCCGAAAAATTCCGACAGGTGGCGCATGAGCGCTAAAACTTCTCGCAAGCAAAGAGTTGACTTAAATATTATAAGTTCCAAGTAAAAAAATAATTTATGCGTCTCACAGAGTTTGTTATTTTAATTTCTATAATTACCGTGCGTAATACTTGTGTCTTATCTGCAACATTAGTTGTAATATCTCACATAAATAATAAAAATATAAAAGAATAATTAAAATGATATGAAATGATATGCGTTTTTTAAAATAAAAATTTATCTATAAGTGCAATGATATTTATTTTGATGAAATTAACAGCCGGCTCCTGAATTATTCGCAAAATTATGATTAACAAGCAATAATTGCCAATAGCGGCTTAAAACACACGCATTTCACACAACCTCAATACATTGATGAAGTGGTTCAACTTTAAGTCTATTTCTCGATTTAATAATATATAAATTATATTGCATTTAGAAAATTATATTTCTAAATTTCAGTTCTGCTTATAATATAATTGATTGGAAAATTGTGAAATGTCTCTGGAGTATTTTTGTATTTCTGCATGTATTTTTTACTCACTCTTTCAATATGTTCTGTATTTCTGAACATTCGGTATAGAAAGACTTAGATATTACTTTGGCTATTTTTATTCTGTGTATTCCATGTATTTTTCAAACGTAATAAATCTTTGAAATTATAATTTTTTTCTTATGACCGATGGAATTTTTGAAGACAATATTTATTATCGTAATAATCACGGCAGATCAGCGTGATAAAAAAAAAAATTATTGAAATGAAACAAACAAAACCGATAAAATTTTGAGTTGGCTTATTTTTTTGTTCAACAACTTTGAATGACGTTATCTTTTTTTGGGTATCAAAAATCGTATTAACTTAAAATTTTTAAGCATAAAAAAACAATTGCTTAAATATATTTTTTTGAAGAATAATAAGCAGAAATTCTTCTACACGGTTATAAATATTAAATTAAATAAAAATTTTCACTTCTAAATTATTTTGACTCTTTAATTCGTCAACCATTTAAAATTCTAAAGTATTATATTAATTTTAAAAAGCATAGTACTGAAAATGTCCAATAGGTGGTGCAGAGTCGTCAGAAATTCTCGCTGCAAGAGACTCGAATTATGCTTATATAATCTCCAACCGAAAAAAAATTAATGTGTCCTACAAATTTTTCCATTTCTGTAATTCTTAATTCATCATTATCGTTCAAAATATAATTTTGTCTTCAAAATTAATTAGATAATTCCTATAATTTTTTTGTTTTACAAATAATTTTAGAATTTTGTAACGTATTTAGTGTACGCGGTTGCAAAATATTTTACTTTTAATGAAATTCGTAAAATCTATTTACTAGACTTTAAAAAAATTAAAATACACAATGACGCACACCAAGTACGTTCCAAATTTTTTTTTAATTTTTAAATTTACAACAAAATTTTTTTTAATTTCTGAAAATCATAAACAATCATATCGGACGCCAGGTAAACGTTTAGAATCAAGTACATTTTTTTTTTTAGACAGATTTAGACTGGGTTGGTTTGAAAAATTTGCTCGAATGTTATAGCAGCCAATCAGATAATTGTTACTTATAATCGAAATGTCTATACAGGGTTATGAATAAAATAGATCAAACGAAATACAAAGATATTGTCGAAAAATTAAAGCGGTATTTATATTTAAGGGTCAAAACTGATCTCGCTAGCGTAATAGATTTTATTGTGATTTATATTATAATCTAGATTTAACCGAGATGGAGTCCCGATTCACAATGGAAGAAGAACTATGGTTGTTGGAGGAGATGTTGCAGAAGCCGCCACACCTCGTCCTCAACCACCTGCCAGAAACAGCGAGATCATCGAGCCCTAGTCCCGAAAACATCGCAACACCAGAGCCTTACGATCCGGCCAACCCGGGTTTTGTGAGACCTGATCGGAGACCAGTCAAGTTGCCGAGCACGGAGACAGTGAGTCCCAGCATGGGGACCAGTGTGCCCAAACTTCAGCCGCAAAGAGTCAGCCACGGGCTGTTTAAGCGCAAGAGGCCCAAAATGCTGATCAGACCAGCCACGACCGGTTCGTTGAAACTGGCCAGGAGGCCAGGAACTAGTGCCAGCCAAATGGAGGACCTTTTTGGGGCCAGCCCCACTCGGGAAACTCCTCCGACTCCAAGAAGGGTACCGGACAGTGCCAACAATGTGGACGAAAACCACAACACAACTACCAACCCGGGCCCACGTCAAAAGCGGAGTCCCCAGTTGATCGCTGCGTCACAGAAGACGAAGCCTGCCAGGGTTGAACCGGTTGTACCTGTTGCTGAGCCAGTTGCAGAAACGGTTGTTGACCCAGTTGCTGAAACTGCTATGGTGGATCGTGCTGCACCCGCTGATCCTGTTGTACCTGCCAGTGTTGAAAGTGTTGATCCTGTGGTACCTGCTAATGATGTGGTACCTGCTGCTGAACCTGTCGAGCCTATGGACACTGTGGAACCTGCTGTAGAAAGTAGAAAACCTGCCGCTGAAACCGCCGTTGAAGCTGTAGAACCTGTTGAGAGTGTACCAGTTGCACCTAAAAAGAGAGACATCACCGTCCGGGCCCACGTCCAAGACGCAGTCCCCAACGGGTAGGCCCGAAGATCCGAGACTCCAGTGTGTTCTCAAAGAACGTGCAAATAGTAGTACCACAGACGAGTGCTCCACCCACACCGACCTGCGACAATTGGGTCCTGCCAGAGTTCCCAACACTGGAGGACTACCCAGAGTCATTCTCAGAGGAACTTAGAGACCTGTTCACTGGTCCCCAAAAGATCAAGACGCCATGGGAAAAACTGAAGGAGACCCTGGTACCGTGGGAAAACATCCAGAGTCGACCTTTCCTACCAGGACAGAAAGGCAAGCGCACGTTCAGCGCTTATGATAAACAAGGGCGGATCTGGAAGGTCACCCAGACCCGCAACCAAGCAAAACCGACTCTACAACTGACCCAGCAACGACTTGAAGACTTGGTGGGAAAGTTTACCTAAAGAAAAGTGGCAAACCAAGTTCACCACTTTTCTTTCCGAGGAAAGAGGGGTATGACCCAGATTTTACTTTTTGTATTTGAGTATTTTAGTTTATTACTTAAAAATTGATAGAAACAATTATTGTTGTTAGTACGGCGATTAATTATTTAATTTTTTGTATTCATTTAAAAATTTTATATTATTGTTACCGAAGGTATGATTAAATTGTAAAAGAATTTAAAAGACTGGCAAAATTATTCTAAGTCCCGAGGACCATTTAGTATGGAAACTCAACGAATGGATATAGAATGAAAGAAATGACGATTATTATTTTTGTAAGAAATTAATTAGGTGAGCGAAAATTTTATAAGTCCCGAGGACAATTTAGTATGGAAAAGCCAACGAATGGATATATAATGAAGGAAATTGCGATTAAAATAATAAAGAATTGTGAATTTGACGAAACGAATGGATAGAGAATGAAGAAAATTGCGATTAAAATAATAAAGATTTGAGTTTCAAAAATAAAAACTTAGAATTTGGCGAGACGAATGGATAGAAAATGAAGGAAATTGCGATTAAAATAATAAATCATTATTTTTGAATGCTAGTTCGAGAACACCGGACAGGTGTCTAAAACGACTCTTCCTTTTCGTTACAAGAAAGTTAGGAAATTTTTTTGTAACCGTTTGTAAAGCTTTTCTTTTATTTGAAAATGAATCATTAGAATCATTCTAGATCATGTGTTTAATATAAATAATTTGTAAAACATTTAATAAAAATCAAGTAAAAACCTGCAGTCACTATTTTACGAAAACAATCATTTATAAATCTCATGATTTATTTTGATTATTGAACAAACGATCATTATTATGATTCAGTTATATTTTTAACACTTTGTTGTTCATTTATAAATTTCTTCGAATAGACAGTAAAAAATCGAATTAAAATATTAAGAAGAGATCTTCTTGATTATTTTTTACTAAAATTATTCCATCAATCATTAATCTACTAAATTTTATCCTTTTGTCTGCAATATTTAACAAATTTCTAATTATTAACCTTAATTTTGAATTTAGTACCAAAAATAACCAACAGGTGGCGCATGATCTTTTAAAATTCTCGCTGCAAGACACTCGACTCAGATGTTTTAACTTCAAATCAATTAGAAATTTATTTTTCTTAGAGTTAGTGATTGTCTTGAGTTTATAGAATTACTTTCTGATATTTAATAAAAATTTTATTACTCATAAAAATAAATTCTTAGAAAAATTTCAATAATTTTTTTCTACTTTTGTCATGTTGCTTTGTTTGAACTTGCACGATTCTTAGCATTTTATAGTGTGAGCTTAAATAATACTAAAGTAATTCTCAATTGCAATAATTTTTTCGTTCATCTCGATGCTAGACTCTTTCTTTAATTCAGTTGCTGGAAATGTCGTTGATCATCGGGACCATCGAATAATATCCATTGTATCTTTTTAGTGGCAGAGTTTCCTTTGAATATTGTAAGAACTTCTCATTTCGATGAAAATGCGTTTTTTTCACAATTATGACATTTTTCCATTATAATTAATGTGAACTGCCCCATGTCGGCTGAATTTTTAGATGTGCTTAGTTTACTTATCTGCTTTTTTTAAAAAGATCTTTTTTATTTATTTAGGTACATTTTGTCATCACGTCACAACGTAAAAGGCGAATAAGCCTTAGTTTTCATTCGAAAATAATGGTAGATATTTAAATATGCGCACTGAAAATGAAAAGGTCTATATGAGACAAGTGATCGGAATTGATAGCCAAACTCATTAAGATAATTATATAATAGATAAAACCTTATTTTTTGGTATTTTAATGAACATATAATATCGAATTTTTTCAACAATCTGGTGCTCAAATATCTTACCAACTCTCTTTCCATATTAGCAACTTATTTACTGCATCTAAAAACAAAAGAAGGAGGAAATTATTCATCTGAGTTACTTTCGTAATTGTATGGATGATTTAGTGAAATTTTGAGAGCTTAGAATCAGATCTAAAATAATTTTAGCTTCATTGAACGATAAGTCCTGTTGTAACAGAAAAATGGTCTATTAGTAATTCACAAAAATTTTGATAAATTTGAATATTCTAGCTGAAATATTTTAATAAGTGCATATTTTGTTGTTTGTTTACAAAAATTAAAATACCAGAATTAATAGTAATTTTTCTAAAAAATTTAAAAAAATTTCGGAAATTAATTAATTAGTATTTATTGAAATAAAATTAATATCAAAATTTCTTAATTCTATTCAAATTTACTTTTTTAATAATTCATTTATTAACTATAAATTTATATGAAATTGTTAAAAAAGATTTTAGTAATAGTATAAATTTTAATTTTTGAAGTTTGAAAACTAGTTCTTGGTTTTGCCACTAGGTGGTGCATGGTCGCTAAATTTTCTCGCTAGTGAAGAGTTAGTTAGAAGCTCATAATTTCAAAATTCTATGCAGAATAGAAATTTAGAATTTAGTATCAAAAAATTCCGACAGGTGGCGCATGGTCACCAAAAATTTTCGCTGCAAGATACTTCACTCAGATTTAATAAGTTACAATCAAGGAAAAATTTATGTGTCTTACACAGTTGGTCTTCTATTTGATTAAATGAAAGTCTTTTGTTAGGTTTTAATAATATAGCTTTATTCTTATAAATTTTTGACTCATAGAAAAAAACTTTCGTTTTTTTACACACTTAAATTAATTGATGTAAAATTAAACTTTATTATTGTGACTTGTTTTTATCAGAAGATGAATTTTATTTGATTGCACGTTCAGTGTTCCTTATCGTCAGTTACTTTTAGTGGTCTTAAATCATTGGTACTATTTGTTAACATATATATTATCAATGGAAATCTGTCAATCGAAAAAAATATAAGCTTTGATTAATCCGTCTGTTCGTCAGAAGATTTTAATTTAATTGTGGTCCTTTATTTCGATAATTTTAAAAATTAATGAACGTCATTCAGAATAAAATTTCTATAATTATGCATATCTAATGCAGAAATTTATGAGCATATCATCTCAAGATAGAAATGATTTTGTTATTAACTACAATATTTATTTTAATGGTAAGTCACGAATAAAGATTCTTTGAAAGTCTGTTTAAATCTTTGATATGAAAGTAGAAGTTCATGTTAATATAATTATTGTTTGAAAATTAATATTTTTAAAAAAATTATAATCTAGTATAATACCAAGTGAACTGTTTTTGCAAATTTTTGCTATCAACCTCTTGCCATTAAAAAAATAATTAATAATTAAAATCAATGTAACAAATCTACTCGCAGAATTTTAGACCGAATAAAACATTTAGGAAAATTTTTGTTTTAAAAAAAGTAAGGAATAAAACTTTTATTATTTCATCGAAGAAATTCATTAAAATTTCACCAACATGGAATTGATTTTTAGCTTTCTTAACCGTGAAAGTAATTAAATCGTTTTTCTGACTAAATTTCAATTCAAAAATATTTATTTATGGTCACTGCTACGAAATGAAAAGTAATTAATATTTATCGAAGTTGAAATAGAAATTATAAAAAAAATAAAATTTATTTGCACAGAGCCGATAATTTAATAGCACTTAAAAACCATGATTTCAACATTTTATGACATTAAATCGTATCTATCAACGATATTATCCATAAAAATGATATAAGAAGCATATATTATGAAAGGAAAATGATTGTTGAAAATAAAATTTTTCGAGTAATTGCAATTTTTACATAAAATTTTCATATTCAAAATTGATAAATGAATCAGAACTACACTCATTTTTTACAAATTTAGAAAATAATGACAAAATTTTTAAAACTAGTTCTAAAAATTTCCGATAGGTAGTGCATGAACGCCAAAATTTCTCGCCAGCGAAGAGTTGACTCAAATATTATTAGTTCTAAGTAAGAAAAGAATTTATGTCTTACAGAGTTTGTTATTTTAATTTCTACAATTACTGTGTCCACAACTTGTATCTTATCCTCGGCATTATTTATTTAACCCAAGACATAAGATCACATGTAAATAATACCATCAATAAATTAAGATGATGTATGTCAATTTTGGAACAAAAATTGATTTGATTAAATATTTTTGTTGTTGAAATTTACGACTGGATTATCTTCAGCAGTGAAACATGTGTAAAGTAGTCAAACTTTAATTGTAGTTTATAAATTCAATAATATTTACATTATTTCTGTGTTAGAGAATTTGAAATTTAAATGATATCATTCGGTTCTCCAAAACTTAGAATTTATTATTTCAGTAAGTATTTTTCTTTATATTTTATCTCTTTTTCGAACGTATTAAATATAAGTATAACGTATTGAGTAAATTTCAAACGTAATCAGTCAATGAAATTATGACTCTATTATTTTAAGGTTCGCAATTGAGTTGATATTTATGACAATAAATTTCTGTAGTACTGTTAGAACTTTTTATTATTTTTTATAATCATCAACATTTACATATTTTTCGGACAATATATTCTAAAATCTTTTAAAATTTCAATACTTGAATTAAACAGAATATAAAATTAACTTTCCTTCGAATTTGGCCTCGTAATTGTCATAAATTTTCGTTAGAATTTCTTTCTTAATTTAGGAATGCGTAAATTGTTTAATGTAGAAAAGGAACTTGTCCCAGAACTCCTCTAATTTTTGCAAAGGTTTCTTACAGTCTTCGCAATCCCATTCGCATTTAAACCACTCTTCTTACATTTTTATTATTACAATTTTTTTATTAGTTATTTCAGTGTTTCATTTTATATTATTTTAACGCCCTGAACTCTTTAAGCGCAATAAAAAAAATTATTTCGACAAAACTAACGAAAGTTAATGAAATTTTGATCGCTTTTCTGATTCTTGACTAACATTTCTGAAATGAATTTTACTTGGTGTCAAAAATTATCATTCTAAGTTATAAATTTTTAGTATAAAAAAATATAAACGTTTAAATGTATTTTTTTGAAAAATAATTAGAAATTCTTCAACATGGTAATAAATATTAAATTAAATAAAAATTACTATTGTTAAATTATTTTGATTCTCTAATTTGTCAAACATTTAAAATTCTAGAGTATTACATTAAAATTTGGAAATTTAGTACTGAAAATGTCCAACAGATGGCGCATAGTCGTCAGAAATTTTCGCTGCAGGAGACTCGAATTATACTTATATAATCTCTCACCGAGAAAAAATAAATAAGTCAGACGAAAATCGTCATTTATGTAATTTTTGATTTATCATTAAAGTTTGAAGTATATTTTGATCTTCAAAACTAATTAGATAATTCGTATAATTTTTTTATTTTACAAATAATTGGTAATTTTTGAATTTTGTAACTTTGTAACTTTGGACGTGTTGTAAAAAGCTTTATTAACTTAAAAAATTATTTTTGTTTCGTATTTTATTCTAAAATTACATACGCATTCAATCGCAGATATGTTTCCTATCATTTCGTCGGTTGAAATAGACTTATTATTCTCTTATCAGTTATGGTCTTGATAAATTATTTTGTAGAATGTTCATAGCATGGTGAGAGTTTGATAAGAAGACATAGTTGTTATGAAAATTAATTAATGAATAAAATTTAGTAAACTTATCTTAAATATTTTACATGTATGGTCTTGTAACGAAGCCATGGACTTTGGACTCACAGACATTTTGTAAGAGCTTAATTTCCAGGCGGAATACATAATTAAGCTCCAAGAAGTCTATGTAATAATAGTTTCATGTAAATTTTTCATAAAATTAGTTTAATAGCAATAGTTTAAGAAAAATTGATTCGTAAATGAAATGGATACCATTGCCCGTGTAAAAATGATATGATATCATTATGAAGCTCATAATGAATATCATAATGAATCTCATATTTTGGCACTAATATGAGATTCATATATGAGCCATATCAATACTTTGGAAACCCGTAATAAGTAAAATACCTGTGAGAACGAATATTTCTTAAGTAGATTAGTAAAATTTTAATTTTTTCTGTTAATCAGAGGAAATGTATAACAATTGAGAAAAACAGTATTTTTATCATGCACTATACTGTTGAACTACTTAACTTTCCTCCTTGATTTTCTTAACTTGGAAGAATATTTAGAAAAACATTGACTATCTTGGTTTAAAAAAAATTTTTAACTGAAAAATTTTTTTCGTCTTAAAATAATTATTTTTTATTTTGAAAACAATTTATATCGTCCTAAAAATTTCTTTAATTTAATTATTTTGCATTATTTCCTGTATATAGTTCTGACTCAATAACTTTATATCACGATTTAAAAAGGCTAACAATATCATTATGATTTTATGCAGATATGACCATTATTAAATTTTGAATTCAATTCATTATCATTATGATTTCATAATGAAATTATGTTAATATCATCATGGAGATACTATCCTAACGAATTTCCAACAGTAAAAAAAATTTTTTTCTTGAATTATGAATAAGAGGCAACATTATCATTACAATATCATAATGAATTTGAAAAATTTCAGCCTGATCCACAGATTCGGTAGAATCTGGCGCCAAGTTCCGTTCAAATCCGTTGTAAACGGAGCGCCAGACTACCGAGTGTGTTTACTGTAAGCAGAACGGTATTTCGAGGTTGCAAAATTTTATTTAATTCAACGGTACATCTTGTTTCTAAATTTTATATTATAACAGTAATTCATACTTTATTTTACTGATATCAATTAATTATATTCAATTATAACAATTAATTTACTTGAAATTATTAAATTTTATCAACACAAACTATAGCAAGCTCAAAAATTTCGATCCTGACTTTTTTTCGATGTAAAAAGTGACATGCCACAGACTAAGTAATTCGAGAATGCATGGTAATAGTCCAATAGATGGGAAACTACAGTTAAAAAAATAAATTTCACAGCTTGCATCTACACCCGCCAGAGTACGCTGCAATTATTTTTACATAAACTGTAGCTTCAAGGGGATAGTTTGCTATAAGAAATGCAGCCAACTTGAGATTTAAGTTGGTACCAATTGCAAATTTTACAAATCCGAACAAAACAGTTTGCACAAAAAATCGCGCCAAGTCACGTAAAGCTATTAAGAAAAAAAATTTTTATTTCTTTACAAAAGATATAAAATAAAAATTAAAAATCCAAGTAACCGATATGGTTGTATATGATTTTCGGAAATTAAAAAAATTTTTGTTGTAAATTTAAAAATTAAAAGAAACAATTTTGGAACGTACTTGGTGTGCGTCATTGTGTACTTCAATTTTTTTTAAAAGTCTTAGTAGATAGATTTTAGGAATTTCATAAAAAGTGAAATATTTCGTAACCACGCACACTAAATACGATCCAAAATTGTTTCTTTTAATTTTTAAATTTACAACAAAATTTTTTTTAATGTCCGAAAATCATATACAACCATATCGGTTACTTGGATTTTTTAATTTTTTATTTTATATCTTTTTGTAAAGAAATAAAAATTTTTTTTCTTAACAGTTTTATGAACGTGGACTTGGCGCGATTTTTTTACAGTGAAACTGTTTTTGTTCGAATTCCATCATGAGTTTACGCAGATACTATTATGACTTCAGTATGAAATTATGCGTTTGTCACTATGGTTTGGTCACGAATCCCCATGTGACCGATCCATGTAGATCAAATTTTATAATAAATATAATCAAATTACTAGAAATTTTCTTTCTCCAACAAGAAAAATCAAAATTTTATAATCTAGTTAAAAAAAAATTCATTTCCATAAGTATTTTACTTATTACAGGTTTCAAATGTATTGATATGGCTTTTATATGAATCTCATATTAGTGTCAAACTATGAGATTCATTATGATATTCATTATGAGCGTCATAATGATATATCATTTTTACACGGGTAAAACATACGGTTTAATAGCCTTAAGTAAGTTAAAGGTATTTCACCGTAGATGTCATTAAAAATTTGATTTTTTGATTATGATCCGGAATAAGTCAATATTTCTTTATTGTTCATATCGCCAATATTGTCATAAATTCTAATAATTTTTTTTTATTATTAATATCTACATAATATTTTTATCTCAATATTTTCTAAATTTCTTTTTCAATATTTTGTTCAATCTTGTTTTGGCACCCTGATCATTGAAATGGAGTTATAATAATACATCAACTACTTAAGCAAGATAAAAAAAAATTATTGGAAAGGAACGTTGAGCACAAGTCAATAAAATTTTTATTGTTTGTCTTTTTTTTTGTGCTTAACATTTTTGCAATGGATTTTATTCGGGTACTAAACATTCTTACATTAAGTTAAAATTTTCAAGCATAAAAAAACATAACGCTTAAATGTATTTTTTTTTTAAATATTAAGTAAAAATTCTTCTTCATGGTAATAATTATTAGAGTAAATAAAAAGTTCTACTGCTAAATTTTGACTCCCTAGTTCGTCAAATGTATTTTTTTAAAAAAATAATTAGAAATTCTTTTACATGGTAATAAATATTAAACAAGATAAAAATTTCTACTGCTAAATTATTGTGACTATCTAATTCATAAATTATTTAGAACTCTAAAATATTGTATTAAACTTAATAAACATAGTACCAAAAATGTCCAATAGGTGGCGCAGGCTCGTCAGAAATTATCGCTGAAAGAAACTTGAATTATACTTATATAATCTCCAATCGGGAAAAAATTATTGTATCCTACAAAAATCGCCATTTCTGTAATTTTTTATTTATCATTAAAGTTTAAAATATAATTTTATCTTCAAAATTAAATAGATAATTTGTATAATTTTTTTATTCTATAAGTAATTGATTATTTTGATATTTTGTGACTCAACAGTTAACTGGACATTCACTCGAGAAGCTGGCAGTGCTTGAAAATTTTCAAGGTGGAAGTCGAGACTTTTTATAATTGTTAGGTCTTAAATAGGACTGATAATTAAATTGAATGTTTGCTTTTTCATAATCCATTAAACTATAATTAATATTATAAATCTGAAAATGAATCAGTGATTCTACGGTCAGGATCATGACTCCTTCCGCAGTTATATCTCCAGCGTATATTTTCGCCTTGAATTCCTTATTTTGCTTATATTTCGTATTTAATTATTCATATTCAATCGAAGATATATTATCTATTATTTCGATGCTTTTAAATAAACTTTGTGTTCCTTTTTTTGTGATTTTTTCTCGTGCTTAGATTGGTCAGATATTAAGAGTTAATTGCTATGAAAACTATTGAATAAAATCTAAAATTTAACTTCTGATATCTTACGTGTAAATAAAATAATTTAAGTATGTAATGAGATATTTATTTATCAAGATTTTTCTTACTTAGTGTTTTTTTGTACCCTCTAATTTTGCGTTATATTTCCTTGGAAGTATTCAAATTTAACGATCATCTTTTTTTTCCGTCTGTGTTCCTTATCTTTCGCTTTTTTCTTCTATTTTGTCAATGAATACTAAAAAATGGAAAAAATCTGATGGAACAAAATCATTTGGATCACGCGTATAATACAAACGACTTGTAAATGATTCAACAAAAAAAAATTGACTATCAGCCATCACTTCTTTGTCATTCCTAAATCATACAGATATACCATGATTTATTTTTATTTTTAAACAAACGATCACTATTGCTATTTGGTAATATTTTGAACACTTGGATATTCATTGATAAATTTCTTTAAATACTTAGACAATAAAAATTCTAACAAAAATATTTAGAAGAGATCTTCTTGAATTTTTCTTACCATAATTAATAAATTTACTAGAAGTTTCTAAGCTACTAACTCAATTTTATTATTTTTTTGTCATATTTAACAAGTTTCTAAGTATTAAACTTAATTTTTAATTTAGTACCAAAAATCACCAACAGAAGGCGCATGATCTTCTAAAATTCTCGCTGCAAGACTCTCAACTCAGATCTCTTAACTTCCAATCAACGAAAAATTTATCTCACATCATTAATCATTGCCTTGAGCCTATAGTACGACTATTCACTAAAAGTTTATAACTCATCAAAATAACTTCTTAGAATAACTTATGTCTTTCTTTTATTAGCATGCAGCTTAGTGTTCACTAGCTTGAATATTAGCATATTATTACAAACTCTCTTAAATACTCAAAAAAATTTTGTACCCTGAGAAATGAGACACATGATTTAAGATTCTTCGGTTTTGTGGCATCAAATAATTAATAACCATTGTTTTTGCAGACAACTTTTCAGACGAGTTACGTTGTTTTTTTTTCAATTTTTGATAAGGGTTAATAATTTCCTTTGTTATCCGGACCACTGAATAAAATCCAATGCACATTTTCATTGACAGAATTTTCTTGCAACTTCAAAAAACTTGCAGAATAGAAATTTGAAATTTAGTTTTGAAAAATTCCGACAGGTGGCGCATGGGCACCAAAAATTCTCGCTGCAAGATACCTCACTCAGATTTTATAGCTTCCAATCATCGAAGAAATTGTTATTATCACTGTTTGGATACCAAAAAAGTTATTTAGGTTAACATTGTCATTAAAAATACAATTTTGGTTTTATTTTTTTTTCATATAAAAAAAATTTCTAACTGAACTAAAATTTATTTTCGTTAAAGAAACTATATTGTTTAGTCTTATTTTTACAAAAATGTGAATTTTTTTCTGTTTTTATCAGCTTTCTTTTTTTTGATTTTTGTTAAAAACAATACGAAAAAAGAGTAAGAAAAATAAGACACATTCTTTTGCTTTTCATCGTTCATTATAATTTTAATATGTAAAATATAATGGTTAAAACATTCTTCACTCAACCGTCAACTTTACTTAACTCAGATTCTTTCTTTTCCAATCAATGATAGAGTTAATCATTGTTTTAAACCTATAGAATGACTATCTAATAAAATTTTATAACACATTAAAACAAATTCTTCGAAAAGTATTGGTTTTTCTTGCCATGTAGCCTTACGTTTACTTGCATTATTATTAGCATATTATAATAAACTCCCTTGTGTACTTTCCAACATTTTTTGATCCATGATTGACACATGACTTATGAATTGTCTGTAGCAGTTGATTGAAATAATTTGTAACTTCACTACTTTTTGCAGACAAGTTTCTAGACAACTTGAAATGTTTCTTTTTCTAATTTTTGGTTTTAGTGACTAGTCCTTTTTAATAAGGGTGTTCTTTGATATTGTATCTAACAATGACTCTAGGATCAGCTTTTGTTTTTAGTTTGAGTAAGTAGTTACTTCTTCTTAATTATTGAAAATGTTCCTCGTTATCTCGACCACTAAATAAGATTCAATGCATATTTTTATTAGCAAAGTTCTCTTTCAACTTTCTTTAAAAAAAATAAAATTTTTGTTAAATTGAAAATCATTTTTAAAGTGCGTTGTTTCTCAATTTTCGATAGGTGCCTAGTCGTTGAAGAGACATTTATATTGAAAGTGAATGAAATAATGCGACTCCCGAATTCTAGATCGAATAAAAAATTTTGGTACACTTTTTTTGTAGAAAAAATAATTATAAATATTAAAACTTTTATTATTTAATTGAAGAAATTCTTTCAACTTCGAAGAACTTGCAGAATAGAAATTTAAGTTTTAGTTTCGAAAAATTCCGACAGATGGCGCATGGTCGCCATAAATTTTCGCTGCAAGACACCTTACTCTGATTTTATAAGTTCAAATCATCGAAGAAATTATTAGAATCATTGTTTGACCACCAAAGTAGTGTTTTAGGTTACATTGTCGTTAATAATGCAATTTTGGCTTTAATTTTTTCCATTAAAAGTGATGGAAAATTAGAAAAACAAATTAATTAACAATTGAAAACTTTTCTTTCTTACACAATTAATCTTCTATTTACTTAAATGAAAGTTGTTATTGCTAAGTTTTTATAATTAAGTTTTATTGTCATAAATTGTTGACGAAAATGAAAACGACTCTCGTTGTTTAGTAATAAAATCTATTTTTGATGACAACTATATTGTTTAGTCTCATTTTCACAAAATTGTAGATTTTTTTGTTTTGAATACCTGTGAAGATTTGAAGACGATTGTGTTTTATTATGCTGCTTGTCAGAAGATTTCAATCGCTCTGCTGAATTTAAAAAGTATTTAAAATTGATTGATTACAAATTCAATAAAAATTACGTCTCTAGCGTTAGAAGCATCAATAATGCAGAAATTGGTCTTGATGAATGTTATTACTAGGGCCGAGAATTTAGTTTTTTTAAAAGAGAGAGACAGAAGATAGGCGTAGCCAAGCGTTCTGATTGGTCGTAATAAATGAATTGTTTTTTGATTATCGATATTAATTGAAGACAGCAGCTTGAATAAAAAATAAAATTTAGATTGCTAATCCAACATGAATATATAAAAAATATGTCAAAAAAAAAACAGGTTAGTGTGCAGATGTGAAGGTGCTTGTAAACAAATACAAGTCTGTGCTGCTCAGATAAATAAAGAAGAGAATTTGAAACACCGTGTTGTAACTAAAATGTTTAATGAAATGAATAAAAGTGAACAGTGACAAGCTGGCGATTTCGCTGGAGATCGTGTAAAGGAATTGCTCCCGGTCTCACTGGTAATTTTGCTGGAGATCGCACTGACGGTCTTTTTAAAGGTCTCGCTGGAGGTCACGCTAGAAATCTTGCTGACGGTCTCACTGGAGATCACGCTGATAGTTTTTCTAGAGGTCTCGCTGTCGGTATCACTGGAAGTCGTTTTGCTGGGAGTTGTGCTAATGGTATGGCTGCCGGTCTCGCTCGTAATTTTGCTAGCGATCACAGTGACGGTTTCGCTCGAGATCACGCTGACGGTCTTTCTGGAGGTCTCGCTAGAGATCACGCTGATGGTCTCGCTGGAGGTCGTTTCGCTAGAAGTTGTGCTAATGGTATTGCTGCCAGTCTCGCTGGTAATTTTGCTAGCGATCACGGTGATGGGATCGCTTGAGATTACGCTGACAGTCATTCTGAGAGTCCCGCTGGAGATCACGCTGACAATCATTCTAGAGGTCTCGCTGGTGATTACGTTGACGGTTTTTCTGGGAGTCTCGCTGGAGATCACGCTGACGATCTTTTTGGAAGTCTCGCTGGAAATCACGCTGACGATCTTTTTGGAGATCTCGCTGGTGATTACACTGACGGTTTTTCTGGGAGTCTTGCTGGAGATCACGCTGACTGCATTTCTGAAGGTCTCGCTGGAGATCACGCTGACGGTCTCTCTAGAGGTTTCACAGGAGATCACGCTGACGATCTCGCTGAAGATCACGCTGACGATCTTTCTGGAGGTCTCGCTGGTGATTACGTTGACGGTTTTTCTGGGAGTGATCACCAGCGAAATCGTCAGCGTGATCTCCAGCGAAACCTCTAGAGAGACCGTCAGCGTGATCTCCAGCGAGACCTCCAGAATGATCGTCAGCATGATCTCCAGCGAGATCGTCAGCGTGATCTCCCGCGAGACTCCCAGAAAAACCGTCAGCGTAATCACCAGCGAGACCTCCAGAAAGATTGTCAGCGTGATCTCCAGCGGGACTCTCAGAATGACTGTCAGCGTAATCTCCAGCGATACCATCACCGTGATCGCTAGCAAAATTACCAGCGAGACTGGCAGCAATACCATTAGCACAACTTCTAGCGAAACGACCTCCAGCGAGACCATCAGCGTGATCTCCAGCGAGACCTCCAGAAAGACCGTCAGCGTGATCTCGAGCGGAACCGTCACTGTGATCGCTAGCAAAATTACGAGCGAGACCGGCAGCCATACCATTAGCACAACTCCCAGCAAAACGATCTCCAGTGATACCGACAGCGAGACCTCTAGAAAAACTATCAGCGTGATCTCCAGCGAGACCGTCAGCAAGATTTCTAGCGTGACCTCCAGCGAGACCTTTAAAAAGACCGTCAGTGCGATCTCCAGCAAAATTACCAGTGAGACCGGGAGCAATTCCTTTACGCGATCTCCAGCGAAATCGCCAGCTTGTCACTGTTCACTTTTATTCATTTCATTAAACATTTTAGTTACAACACGGTGTTTCAAATTTTCTTCTTTATTTATCTGAGCAGCACAGACTTGTATTTGTTTACAAGCACCTTCACATCTGCAAACTAACCTGTTTTTTTTTGACATATTTTTTATATTTTCATATTGGATTAGCAATCTAAATTTTATTTTTTATTCAAGCTGCTGTCTTCACTTAATAGCGATAAACAAAAAACAATTTATTTATTACGACCAATCAGAACGCTTGGCTACGCCTATCTTCTGTCTCTCTCTTTTAAAAAAACTAAATTCTCGGCCCTAGTTATTACTATGCCAAGACAACGATTAGTTATGTTTCGATCATTGTTAAGTATGGAATATGTTAGAAATGAAAATTTTCAATAGAATAACATTCATAAATCGTTTCTACTACACATTGCCTGAAAATGATTCAATATAACTCTTAACTTTGATAAAATAACTAAAAATCGTCAAAGAGTCAATGTTATATACGTCAAATTAAAGGTAATTTCATAAGCTATCACATTAATTTTTCAAAAATTAATTATCTCTTTTTAAACACAACTAATTGATCGATTTTGCTCATCTTCGAACTCGTTCAAGGTAATTACCCAAAAAATATTTGTATAATAGTCTAAATATTTATGTTCAACGTTTCAATTTCTTAAAATTCAATCATTGGATAATTTAATCAAGTTTTTATCTAAATTAAACTATTTTTCATTTTTAGTTCTGAAAATTTCCAACAGGTGGCGAATTGTGATCTAAAATTTCCACTGCAAGAAACTTAACTCAGATATCATAAGTTCTAACCAAAAAAAATATTTATGTCTTACAAAGTTTATCATTTTATGAAAATTATATCACTATATCTTTGCCTGATAATTATATTTATTTTATAATTAATTTATTTTGAAAAAATTTACGATAGTTGAATTTCACTTCTTTTTTTCAAAAAATTTTTATTGTGCTCTTGTTAAGATTGTATTCTCGTTACAACATAATTTGCGTTCAAATTGTATTATTATCGACGAAATGTTATAT
The DNA here is from genome assembly GCF_020080835.1 of Cotesia glomerata. Taxonomy (NCBI): domain Eukaryota; kingdom Metazoa; phylum Arthropoda; class Insecta; order Hymenoptera; family Braconidae; genus Cotesia; species Cotesia glomerata. The sequence goes on along the minus strand of NC_058166.1, from coordinate 1,665,981 downwards.
TGTTCAAAAGTATTATTTTCTTAATTTTTTATAAAATGGATTTATGTAATAAATGTCTCAAATCACATGTAATTGTCGGCCGAGGCGAAGCCGAGGTTGACAAACATGTGATCTGAGGCTTTCTTATTTACTTCCCGTCGAGTCTATACTATTTTTTTGCTCGACGAAGGCAGGAAGCGGCACTTTCGTTTAGTGCAGCGGGCCGAAAGTTGACGCTTTCTGCCCGTCGAGCAAAAAATTAAATTTTCTACTGCTAAATTATTTTGACTCCTTGATTTAAACACTTAAAATTCTAAAGTATTAGATTAAACTCAAAAAATATAGTACTGAAAATGTCCCATTGGTGGCGCAGATTCGTCAGAGATTCTCGCTGCAAGAGACTTGAATTATACTTATATAATCTTCAACCGATAAAAAATTAATGTATCCTACAAATTTTTCCATTTTTGTAATTTTTGATTTATTATTAAAGTTTAAAATATAATTTTGTCTTCAAACTAATTAGATAAATCGTATAGTTTCTTTATTTTACAAATGATTTGTAATTCTGGAATTTTGTAACTTCGGTTGCGTGAAAAGCTTTATTAAATAAGTTAACTCTTCGTATTTTATAATCGAATTACTTTTTAAAAAATTGTTATCATGGTGAAAAGTAGGATTTTTTAGATATGACATTTTTATTTTTGGAAGATTTCTCTCAAAAATCCAATTAAGATATAAGTGTAATATAAGTTACTCAATAGAGAAATTCTTAATTTAAAATCATCATAAGGTGAATGAAATTTTTGAAACATAAACTTGTGCATTTTTGAAACATAAACATAAAACCATAATCACAATTTTTGTATGAAAATCGTACTAGAGTTTGTATAAAATTGCTGTAATTTCACTGACTATTATTACCTTCATTATAAAATAATTAAATTTCATCGTTTATAATAACAATTTTATTATAACATTAATTTTTTTCCTAATTTCCACTCAAGATCATTTTTAGTCACTGCTAAATATCATTTTAAACAAATTCAAATTTTTCAAAATTCTGTGAGTCTTTGAATAAATTAAAAACCATAAATATAAAATTTTTTTTTATAATATTAAAAAATTTCATCGAAATTTGTCATATTTAATTGATAACTAAATTAGAACTCATTTTTTACAAATTTCAAAAAATTGCAAATGTTGTTCCAAAATATTCCAACAGGTGGCGCATAAGCGCTGATACTTCTCACAAGCAAAGAGTTTACCCAAATATTATAACTTCCAACTAAGAAAAAAATTTGTGTCATACAGAGTTTGTTATTTTAATCTCTACAATTACCGTGCTTATTACTTGTGTTTTTCATCTGCGTTATTATTAACTAAAATCGTTAGATCACATAAAAATAATATTATTAAAAATAATAATCAAGATGATATGAATTATCATCTGTTTAAATAACTTATGATTCAATTGCGCTATTAAAAAAAATGGAGTATATTAGATGCTTTTTTTTTTGACGAAATTAACGGCCGGGTCCTGGATTCATTTCAAGATTATTGTAAAATAAGAATAATTGGAAATGGCGGCTCATAAGACGAGAAGTTCATACAGAAGCATAGTTAAGTGAAGTGATCTAATTATTGGTTTGTCTTCTGTTTTAATTCAATAATACAAATTATTTTTATCTTGAGAAATTTGGGTACTAAGTTTTATAATTGATGATAATTTGAATTAAATTGTTGATATTTCCTATTTAAATTTTTAAATCTGAATTTTGGAATGGCTTGTGAAAACTTAGAATTTTTTAAGCAAATTTTTTTTTTTTTATTGCAAATTACGGGAGTATCAACATAACTCATATAAATTTTCACTTTTTACGAATATCCACAAGATATTTTTATCCCAATATTTCTGAAATTTTTTTTCAGTATTATTCAAGTATTTTTTTATGTCCTTATCATTGAAATTAAATTATAATAATAGATCAACGATTTGTACAATGAAAAAAATTATCGAACAAAAAAAAAGGCGGCGAAATTTTCATCATTTCTTTTTTTCGTCTAGATTAACATTTTGGAAACTCACGTTATTTAAAATTAAAAACCATCATATTTAGTTAGAATTTTGAGTATGGAAAATCATAAACGTTTAAACGTATTTTTCTAAAAAATAATTAGAATTCTTCTACATGGTAATGAATATTAAATTAAATAAAAATTTTCATTGCTAAATTCTAAAGCTTTATATTAAACTTAAAAAATATAGTACTGAAAATGTCCAGTAGGTGGCGCAGAGTCGTCAGAAATTCTCGTTGCTAGAGACTTGAATTATACTTATATAACCTCCGACCAAAAAAATTAATGTGTCTTACAAAGTTTACCATTTCTGTAATTTTTGTAACAGTTTACTGGACGTTAGTTTAAAGAGGCTGGCAGAAACCTCAAGTTTTTTTAATTAAAGTCTTGAAAAAGGCGTTTTGAGTAATAAGTTCACAGTTGGACTGAATAGTTAGTTACATGACAAGCTTTTATGATAAATTTAATATAAAAAAATATATGGATTTCCTCGCAGTAATATCATCTTAGTATATATTTGGCCGTCTTGAATTTATAATTTTAATTATATTTTACATTTTGTTGTTAGAAGGCATGAATCTCTAATCAAAGATACATTTTCGATCATTTCAGTTTCTTTGAATAGACTTTGTATTTTTGCCTTTTATCATATTTTTAACTAACCATTTGGTTAAGTGTTACTAACATACTCAAAATTTGGTCAGATATTGAGAGCTAATTTCTATGAAAACATCAATACAATTCGAAATTTAACTTCAAATATCTAAATGTAACTTAAAAAAAAAAATGATGCATGTAATTTTAAGATATATATTTGATGAGAAATTATTTGAAACATTTTTTTTGTACCCTTCTGTCGTGCAAACGATTTTGCTCAATCTCCGACGGAGGTAATAAGACGACTTACAATTTTTTGACTTAAAGCTAATTCGTTCTGCAATTCGGGAGGCAACAGGATAAAAAAGACATCATTTTATTGAGAATTTTATTTTAGTAATTTTTATGGTATGCATTTTTCAATTAGTCGTACGACTAGGGTTAATAATTTTCGGCTATTGCTTTTTTTTTCAAAAATACTTCTTGATAAAATTAGCTATTTGGTTTTTGAGGTCTTCTTTTTTCATTTATTTATTTTATTTTATTTATTTACTTCTGGTAAAATATTCTATAGAGGTGCAAGAAGCACCTGTGCATAGACACCAGAAAAATATAATACATTTATAAAAATTAATACATAATATTAAATTAACTAAGTAAGTAGTGTACAGAGTATATTAAGAATAATTTTACAAAATTTTTACATGAATACAATTTATCATGAATTAAAGTATTATCCACAGATTCGGTAGAATCTGGCGCCAAGTTCCGTTCAAATCTGCTGTAAACGGAGTGCCAGACTACCGACTATGTTTACTGTAAGCAGAACGGTATTTTGAGGTTGCAAAATTTTATTTAATTCTACGGCACTTTTTTTTCCTAAATTGTATATTATAACAGTAATTCATACTTTATTTGACTGTTATTAATTAATTATATTCACTTATAACAATTAATCTAATTGAAGTTATTAAATTTAATCAGCACAAACTATAGCAACGCAAAAATTTCGATCCTAATTGTTTTTCGATGGGCAAAGTGATCTGCCACAGACTAAATAATTCGAGAATGCATAGTAATCCTTCATTAGATGGGAAACTACGGTTAAAAAAAGATATTTCACAGCTTGCATCTACACCCGCCAGGGTGCGCTTGAATTATTTTTACATAAACTGTAGTTTCAAGGGGATAGTTTGCTATAAAAAATGCAACCAACGCGAGATTTAAGTTGGTACCAATTGTAAATTTTTATTATAATTACAAAAAATACTAAAATCCGAACAAAAACAGTTTCACTGTAAAAAATCGCGCCAAGTCCACGTTCATAAGACTATTAAGAAAAAAAAATTTGTTTTTTTCTTTACAAAAATATATAAAATAAAGAAATTAAAAAATCCAAGTAACCGATATGATTGTTTATGATTTTCGGAAATTAAAAAAAATTGTGTTAGGGGAAGGACGGGCAAAACGGATATGTTAATTTGAAAATGAAATAACAAATATATATTACAATCATATCCATTCTTAACTTTGGCTAATAATTTTTTGGGTAATTGAAGTTTATAATTAAAGTAAAAAATAATAACAAAGAAATTCTTCGAAATTAAAAAAAAAAAAAAAAGTCAACATTATCCGTTTTGCCTTACCAGGGCGGGCAAAATGAATACTCAGGTCGCGTAAAACGAATACTGATTGGAAAATACATTTCAATCAAAACAATCGTCGCAAAAATATCAACCGCGTCCTGAATATGAAGAAAAAAAATCAAATCTGCATCGTCCTTAACAACATTAAACTAAGTACTGTATACTTACGATTTAAAATTTTATTTTTTTTCCTAAATTTCAATATTTATAAAAAAAAATTCCCACAAGTATGCAAAACCAATGCTTTATCGATAACGGTAAGTGTAGTTACATAATAGATTGATAGATTGCTGTCTAAAATGTTTCTATCGACCGACCAGCGATTTAAAACGATTATTCATTTTACCCGCCCTCTCCGTCTTGCCCGTCCGTCCCCTATAAATTTAAAAATTAAGAAAAAAATTTTGGAACGTACTTGGTGTGCGTTGTTGTGTATTTCAATTTTCTAAAAGTCCTAGTAAATAGATTTTATGAATTTCATTAAAAGTAAAATATTTTGCAACCGCGCACACTAAATACGTTCCAAATTTTTTTTTTAATTTTTAAATTTGTAACACAATTTTTTTTTAATTTCCGAAAATCATAAACAATCATATCGGTTACTTGGATTTTTTAATTTCTTTATTTTATATATTTTTGTAAAGAAAAAAACAAATTTTTTTTTCTTAATAGTCTTATGAACGTGGACTTGGCGCGATTTTTTACAGTGAAACTGTTTTTGTTCGGATTGATCATATCCATCTCACAATATGCTTTCTTAACCCTTTAGAGTCAGAGGATCTTAAAACGTCTACGTGTGAGACTGGTGGGGAGAGCGCGAATCGTAGAGTCCCGTGAGTATGTATGAGTGACATGTGAGAGTAGTAGTGTGCCTGTGAGTACCCTTCCACTCATTTGAATCTCGCGCTGCGTTCATTGACAGTGCCGTAGTTAGTATTGTTGACGTAAAGAAATAGTCTCTTCGAAAGTAAGGTTAGAAAAATTTTTTAAATTTCATACATTGCTATGTAATTGAAAAATAATTTGATTGCTCATAATTAGTCGCTAGTATGCCAAAAAGAAAAATAAAAAACATAAAACCTTTAAAGGTTGATGATGAAATAAACGTGAGAGTATTAAGAAATCGACCTGTCACTGTCCAAGATAATAAATTACTGCTTACCATAAAGTTTTGCTGCTTACCATAAAGTCAAATAAAGTTTTTATGGAAAAAACTAACTATTAAATTATTTAAAATATTACTAAAAATGTTATTCAAAATATTGTTAAAATATTACTAAAAATATTATTAAAATATGGCCATTATTCACATTATAAGAATTGATATTGAAATTTGAACTTTTCTTAGTATTTATTTTTTCTAATAATTATGCTGATAATTAAAATACTTAACTATATTTATAATGAGACAAAATGTTGTTCTTAATTTGAATTTAAGTCCTTTGATATTTATTATTTAATAAATTAAAAATTGAAAAAAAAATTATTTTTTACTTCCCACCCAGGTGAAATTTTTTCTCTTATAATACGGCCCTGTCACATTTGTTTCGCGCTTTTTCTAATTCTATTGGGCTCCGCCAGACCAAAGAGTGGAGTTTCAAGGTCAGACTCTAAAGGGTTAACCATTTATTATAATTTAGCTCTTTCAGATTACTAGGAAGTAAATTGAAGTATTTAATTGCAATATAAATTGCACTTTTAGTACTTATTGTTCTATTAATTTTTGGTAATGTTAACTGTCTAGATCTTGTATTGATTACCCTATCAGAGTACAAAGTTTTACATTCACAAAAATAATAGGTTAAGGCTTGTACAACGAAAGATTGTTTAATCTTCAATGGTCCTAACATATCATCAGAATTTGTTATTTTGCTTAACATTTTATTTTGTAGATTTACAATAGGTTTTAATGTGTTATCATATGCACCTCCCCAGGCTATAATTCCATAGTTTATAACACTTTCAAATAGACCATGATAAATGATTTTCAGTAATGATGTGTTTATCCAATTACTTAATTTGTAAAAGAGCAAGGTAAAGTACTTGAGTTTTTTCATTAGTTCTGAAATATGTTTGTTCCATTTCATGTGGCAATCAAAAACTACTCCCAGATATTTACAACTTTCAACTCTTTTCAACTCTCTATCTTTAATGTACAAATGAAAATTAGTAGGCACACTGTCAGTATAACAACCAAAAGTAATAAATGTCGATTTATCAACATTTAGCGTTAACTGATTGACTTTTAACCATTGATCTAGCTTATTCAACCAATCAGACAAACAATCAGAGACTACTAACCAATTAGTTCCACTAATTTGTATTCCGATATTTTTTAGCTGTTGATATTATTTTTCTGTTCTGCAAATGAATAATGATAAAAAATGAAAAAAAAATATAATAAACAAAATCATTAAGGTCTCATCGGATCACGCGTATATTATAAACGACTTGTAAATGATTTAACAAAAAAAAATTATTAATCTGTCGTCACTATTTTACGAAAACTTGGCATTCATAAATTTTAGAAAGATACACTATGATTTATTTTTATTATTCAACAAACGATCACTATTGTTGTTTGAAGACTCTCAATATCTTGATGCTCATTTGTGAAATTTTTTTAATACTTTGACAGTAAGAAATCTAACAAAAATATTAAGAAGTCTTCTTGAATTTTTCTTACCAAAATTAATTCATCAATCATTAATTTACTAAAAGTTTCAAAGCTACTAACTCAATTTTATACTTTATATGCAATTTTCAACAAGTTTTTAATTATTAAGCTTAATTTTGAATTTATTACCAAAAATCACCATCAGGTGGCGCATAATCTTCTAAAATTCTCGCTATAAGACACTCAACTCAGATTTTTTAACTTCAAATCATCAAAAAATTTGTCTTTTTTAGTTATTCATCGTCTAGAGCTTATAGAATGACTATCCAATAAAATTTTATCACTCATCAAAATAAATTGTTAGAAAAATTTTGGTTTTTTTTTTTCTTATCATGTAGCCTTATGTTTATTTACAGGAAAATTAGCAAATTATAATAAACTGCTTTGGATACTTAAGAAAATTTTCTGATCCATTTTTAGACACATTATTGGTGAATCCTTTGTAGCGCATTTCTAGATGAAAATAATTTTTAACAAAGTTTTTGCAGAGAAGTTATCTGACAAGTTAAAATTTTTAGCCTAACTTTTGCAACTACTTAATAAAATAAAATTTATTTTACCAAAGAAAAATCAAAATAATAAGTTCTAAAAATTAAATTTCAACAAAAAAATTAACTTTGTAACAGGTTGCGCTCAAAGCGGCCTGTCATACTGTTTCTTTTTAATTTTTATTAATTGTTGAAATTATCCCTCGTTTTACGGACCACTGAATAAGATCTAATGCACATTTTCACTGGCAGAATTTTCTTACAGCTTTAAAAAACTTGCAAAATAAAAATTTAAAAGTTAGTATCGAAAAATTCCGACAGGTGGCGCATGGTCGCCAAAAATTCTCGCTGCAAGATACTGCACTCTAATTTTATAACTTCAAATCATCTAAGAAATTATTATAATCATTGTTAACTATGAAAATGTGTTTTAGGTTAATATTGTTATTAAAAATAAAATTTTTGATTTATTTTTTTTTATTTAAGAAAAATCTTATCATAATAATTTTAACAAGAAATAAAAAATTGAAAAAACAAATCAATTATCAAGCAAACAACGTTTCTGCCTTACACAGTTGGTCTTCTATTTTATTAAATGAAAATTTTTAGGGCTAAGAAAATAAAATTTCTAAGCTTATATGAATAAATAATGCAGAAATTTGTTTTGACTATGTAGATTTATCTCGATCATTTACTGTGCTGATCGTTACAATTCCAAGAAAACAATTAGTTATATTTTCATCGTTGTTAAGTATGATTAAAATTTTCTAAATTTACTCACAGGTTAAAAAAAAATGTTTTTCTTAAATTAAATAAAATATAAGGGGAATAAGGGAAATATTTTTTAATTAAATGAAATATATTTTAATTAAATCTCTTGTAATTCAATGGAAGAAATTCGTTAAAATTTTGTCAATTTGTAATTCTTTTCAGCTTTATCGACCGTAAAGGTATTGAATCGTTTTTCTAACAAAACTTCAATCTAAAAATATTTAGATTTTTTTATTGCTCCAAAGTCAAAAGCAATGAATATTTTTCTAGAATTCCATTTTTTTAGTCTTAACCCAAATCTATTTCCAAAAAAATTAAAGTTATAGAAAATATAAACACCATAAAATTTGATGTGTGAAAGCGATATTTATAAGAGCCTAAAAATGAAGATTTTTGTACCTTCATTTGTATTCCAGGAATATTAATAGCTGTGAGTCGAATTGAGCTGTTTGACTTTTAGAATTTTCGTGATATTTTATTAATTATTTCGGTTTTAATAAATTTTAGTTTTCTTTTTTTGTCTTGTAGCCTTATGAAATAATATTTAACTTCATAGTTTTTGCAGACAAGTTAAAATTTTCAATCTAACTTATAACTACTTAATAGAATAAAATGAATTTTACCAAAGACAGAAAAATCAAAATAATAAGTTTTAAAAATTAAATTTCAATAAACAATTAACTTCGCAACAAGTTGCACTAGAAGCGGCCTGTTACACTGTTTCTTTCTAATTTTTATTAATGATTGAAATTATCCCTCGTTATCCGGACCACTGAATAAGATCTAATGCACATTTTCATTGGCAGAATTTTCTGACAACTTCAAGGAACTTGCAGAATAGAAATTTAAAATTTAGTATCGAAAAATTCCGACAGGTGGCGCATGGTCGCCAGAAATTCTCGCTGCAAGATACTGCACTTAGATTTTATAAGTTCCAATCAAGAAAAATTGTTCTCTTACAGTTTCGTCTTCTATTTGATTAATTGAAACTATTGCTGGCTTTTGATAATAAAGTTTTATTGTCATAAATTTACTTAAATTGTCATAAATTTACTTAACAATGATTTGTTAGGTTTCAATCGTTATTAACCATGATGAAGTTTTTTTGAAAATTTATTTACGTTAAAACGACTTACTTTTAACCGGTCTTTGTTAGCAAATATTTTAAGTTTTTGAGAGTCTTCTTTAAAAAAGAAAAAAAAAAAATAATAGTTCGAAGAAAAATTAAGGTTAAGAGATCAGATATAATTCAGAATAAAATATCTAAGCTTATAAGCGTAACTATTGTAAAAATAAGTTTTTATCTTCTTTCAAATCTCAAGACAACAATTCGTCTTGGAAGAAAAAGCGTTTTTTATTTTTCAAAATCTTGTTTGTTTGAATCGATGTTACGTGTGACAAAATTTTTATAAATTTACTCACAAGTTGAAAAAAAAAAATTTCTAGAAAATGAAAATCTATTTTCAAACCAATTGCGTAGTTCTTCAATCGTTCATTGGTGCCTAATCGTCAAAACGACATTTATATTTAAATTAAATAAAAGAATTGTATTCCCCAAATTCTAGATCGAATAAAAAAGCTCGGTACATTTTTTTCAGATTAATAATTTACAGAAATATTTAAACTTTTGTTATTTAATCGAAGAAATTTGTCGAAAATAGGTTAGCTTGAAATTTCATTTTTGCTTTTGGTTTATCAAATGCGTTGGATATTTTTTCTGAATAAATTTCAATCTAAAAATATTTATTTTTTTTTTTATACGAGAAATTTCAGTTATCTCAAAATTAATTCTCTTGCTTTAAAAAATAAGTATCTTGATCCAAGAAAATTTATTTAAGTCAAAAAAATCTTATTGTTTTGAGAAAATTCAGCCTTTTGCTTCATAAAATTTAGTTCTTGATAGAAGTAAATTTTCATCAATATTTTTATTAATTAACATGTCAAATGAGAAGATTGTTTTGTCGAAACCTCGTCAAAGTGCCGAGATTTCGTGCTTCAGTTTTTAAAATTCAATTTTGATTATTAGTGTAGATGGATAGGAAATTTAAATAAATTACACTCGATGTTTGGGACAACAGGAAGAAATTTATTGTCCCAGAGGAGGAAAAATCTGATGATCAGATAAAAAAAAACCTCCTCGATGATAATTACAAGAAATAAATGTGTATGAATGTGTAATTGTTGTTTAATCAGGATCTGGCCTGAGCTATTGTTATTTCGTCAGGAAGGACCTGAGCTTTTGTTATTTCGTCAGGAAGGACCTGAGCCTTTGTTAATAAAATATCTCTTCGTGAGAATAGTTTAATGCGTATTGCCAAATGTAGGCGAATACTGATGACTCTTCTGGAGAGTGCTTTTAGATTGTATGTGTGTGTGTGTAAGAGAGAAACGATCAAAGCCAAGGAGGCATGATCAAAACCACGGGCCGTCAATACCCAAAAGAGTGAGAGAGAGCTCGGATGTATGGCGTTAGTCCGAATTACCGTGTAATTTCTATAAAATTGCGTTTTACCGAAAGTAATTGAATTCAATGAATATGATTCGAATGATAATAAGTAAAATGATGTTAAACGATGTGATTTTTGAGAATATCTCAATTGTACTGTATGATGCGTAATATGCGAGAGCGATTGCGTAAAAATTACTGCTGATTCGAGGGCCTCAGAGCAACTGGTGGTACTGGCCACCGCACGAGTAAATTTGGTTTTTCCTATACGGCCCCGATCGGCGCTATACCGTTCTGCGCATCCGCCGCAACTTGTCGCCTACGATGTCTCCCGAAATTGTTCCAGAAAATTCTCGCTGAAGCTAGAGCTAATATATAGATATAGTCATCTGATTTCGTACGCCCACGCTCTCTCTCAACAGATATAGATGTAATTGTATAGTACAATACATGCATGATTCTACTCTGCACACACACACGTTCATGGTCTATCGTATAGGTACGACTCGACTCGACAAAGATCAAATAATATTTCATTATTTTTTTTCATTAAATATGAAAATTTCATATTTAATGACCATCACCACCCGATAGGTGGCGCAGAGTCGTTAAAAATTCTCGCTGCAAGAAACTCGAATTGTACTTATATAACCTCCGACCGGAAAAAAATTAATGTGTCCTATAAATTTCTTCATTTCTGTAATATTTGATTTATTATTCAACTTTAAAATATAATTTTTTCTTTAAAATTAATTAAATAATTTTTGAAATTATTTTATTTTACAAATAATTGGTGATTTAAAGTTTAATATTTTCGGTTGTATGAAAAGCTTTAGAACTTCTAAAGTGATGTTTCCTTTTTGTAGTCGGTTAAAATATAATTAATCTAAAAAATGAGTGATTTTATGTAATTGTTAAAGACGTCTTTAGATCTGTTAAAGCTGCCACAATTTTTGGTCCTAAAATACGAAATCGTTGCAAGTATATTCCCTTTTAGTTCTAAATCTCCAATTGCAGAAATATTTTATACTACTTTTATCTTTTTGGATCTACATTTTTTTTTATCTCGTGTCTAACTCGTGATTTTATTCAGTGTTGCAGGCGTGATAAGAGTTTAGTGAGTTATTTCTCTACGATTCGTCTGAAAATAAATAATTTAATTGCTTTCTTTTCAGGGTCAAATAAATATATAAGAGGATTTATCATTTCAATAATTGTGATATCTCACGTATTTTTCAACAAAAAATTGAAGTGTGTGATCGTTTGAGATTTATTTATTAAATTTTTCTGATTCCAGTTTTTGTTTCGTTTGCAACTCTTTTACTTCTCGGGAACTGCCTGTTTAGGTCTTGTCAATAATCAAAATCAGCTTTCGTTTTCCTCAAAATCTTTTCTTATCTGTATTTGTATAATTCTTTTCAGTCAAACTCTTTTTCCTCTGTCTGTAAATGAATTTAAAAAAAATTTTAATAATAAATCATTTGAATCATTTAATATCACGCGTGTAATACAAACAACTTGTAAATGATTCATTTTAAAAAAAACCAGCAAACAAACCATGATGTATTTTTATTACCCAGCAAGCAATTTCTTTGAACAAAAAGTAAAAAATCTAAGCAAAATATTAAGACAAGGTCTCGTTGAATTTTTCTTACCAAAATTAATTCATCAATCATTAATTTACTGACTTTTTCTAATCTACTAACTCAATTTTATCCTTTCTCTGTAATATTTAACAAATTTTTGAGTATTAACCTTAATTTCAAATTTAGTACCAAAAATCACCAACAGGTGGCGCATGACCTTCTAAAATTCTCGCTACAAGACACTCAACTCAGATGTTTTAAGTTCCAGTCAACAAAAAATTTATTTGTTTTACAGAGTTAGTCATTAGTTTATCGAATTACTCTCTCATATCCAAGAAGATTTAATATACCATAAAAAATAAATTATTAGAATAATTTTAAAAGTTCCATTTTTATTTAGAACGTTTATTGTTCAGAACGGGTAGCATTTCATCATGTGCCTACATATTCATTTTCATGCGCATTTTTATATACATAATCATATAATCTCTCAAATTCTTTGAAAAATTTTCTGAGCTATGAATGAGTAACATGATTTAAAATTTAATGACTTGTTTGAAATTCATGATTGAAATAATTTTTTGATTTTCGTTGTTGACAACTGTTGTGACAGAACATTGTTTCTTTATTTTAATAATAATAATATAATTACTTTCAGTAATTAGAAAGATTGGCCTTGGTGATTGAGACCACTGAATACGATCCAATGCACATTTTCAGTGGCAAAGTTGCGTTTCACTTCTTAAGAATTTTATATTTTAATAATGAAGGGTTTTACTTGGACGTTTCAACAATTTGACGCTTTGTTCAAATATCAATGAAAACTGCCTCAACTTTTCCCAAATTTCGAAGGTTGGGTTGTTCCATTTCTTTTTTGTAATTGACAACAGATTAATTTATTTAGAAAAACAGGCTTTCCGATGGAAGAAATATCACACATATTAGTACATATAAGTGCACTGAAATTGAAAAAGCTTATTTTATATTATTATATAAGACTCGCTGTCTCAATGAATAGTCAAACTTATTTTGATAATATATGAGTAACTAAATCTTACTTTTTAGTATTTTAATGTGCATATGATATTAAATTTATTTACCTATAGTGTTATAGTACTTAAATATTTTACTAGACTTCATTCCATACGGTCAATTAATGTGCAAAATCTTTTAAATATCTACTCTTATTTACTCCCGTAATTGTGTGGATAATTTAGTAAAATTTTGAAAACTAAAAATTGAATCTAAAATAATTTTAGTTTCAGCGAACGATAAGTTTTGTCGTAAGATAAAGGTGTTTTATTAGTAGTTTAAAAAAATTTCAAGGAATTTGTATGTTTCAGCTGAAATTTTAATACGTCAACATTTTATTGCTTGTCTACAAAAATTAAAGTACCAAAATTAGTAATTTTTCTAAAGAAATTTTTAAAATTATTTAATTGGTATTTATTAATATAGAACTAAAGTTAAAATTGCGTAGTTCCATAAATATTTAATTCTAATAATTCATTTATTAGCTAGAAATTTATATGAAATTAATAAAAATGTTTTAGCAATCGTAAAAATTTCAATTTTTAAAGTTCGAATAATAGTTCTTGGTTTTACCACTAGGTGGCGCATGGTCGCTAAATATTCTCACTAGCAAAGAGTTTATTAGAAGCTCATAAATTCGTAATTCTAAGTAGAATATAAATTGAAAATTTAGGATCAAAGAATTCCGCCAGGTGGCGCATGGTCGCCGAAAATTCTCGCGGCAAGATACTTCACTCAGATTTTATAATTTCGAAACCAACGAAAAATTCATCTGTCTTATACAGTTCATCTTCTATCGACACTTCGGTTTTTTGTGCATCGAAAATAATTGATGTAATTATCTTGTTATTTTCAATAGTCTAAATATGTATTTTAAATGCTTCAATGCCCTAAAATTCAATCTTTAGATAATTTAATCAATTTTTTATCTAAATTGAACTATTTTTTATTTTTAGTTCTGAAAAATTCCGACAGGTGGCGAATTGTGGTCTGAAATTTCCACTGCAAGAAACTTAACTCAGATATTATAAGTTCTAACCAAAAATAATTTATGTGTCTTAAAAAGTTTGTCATTTTATGAAAATTATATCACCATATTTTTACCTGATAATTATATTTATTCTATAATATGTTTATTATGAAAAAATTTCCAATGGCTGAATTACATTTTTTTTCTTCAAACAGATTTCAAATGTATTCTCGTTCGAAGAAAATTCAACTTCAAATTGAATAATCGATGAAATTGGTATATTGATCAAAAGTATCATTTGTGAATTTTTTGTTTCTCATTAGATAATTTTTTTTTTTTATTCAAACAGATTGCTCACAAAAATTAAATTTAAGTCTAGTTAGATTTTTGATTATTTCTTTTGAAAATATATATATTTTGTTTTTGATTCTTAGACTTTTCCTTATATCTTAACGGCACTGTTTAAAAAAGTGATGAATAAAAAACATAAAATTTAACAACATCCGTACAATGGTCTAATAATGAAGCCATGAACTTTGGAGTCACAGACATTTTGTAAAAATTTAATTTTCTGCTGGAGACTCAATGGAGCACCAAAAAGTCTATATAATAATAGTTTCATTAAAATTTTTTAAAAATTAGTTTAATAATAATAGTTTAACGAGAGTTCATTAGTAAATGGAAAGAATACCATTGGGACTTATGGTTTAATGAAAAATGATTTAAGGAAAATAAATAAATTAATAGTCTTAAGCAAGTAAAATTTTTCCAATATACGAATAAAAATTAAATTTAAAGATCGAAATTATTTAGATAAAATTCTATAGGCAATATTTTTCTATTTGGGATAAAATTTTGGATATTTTTTAAATCTGTATTGAAAGATTGGATTTTATTTCTTACAATTTTACAACATCCTCTAAATGTTGTAATATACTTCAATTGGCACTTTTAATTCCTTTTTTATTATGTAATTCGATATACAAATACGTTCTGGCGAATACTCTAAGTGTTGTTCATTAAAATATTATTTTTCAGGTGATATTTTTATCTCAATATTTTTTTTTATTTCCTGATCATTGAAATAAAATAGTAATAATACATCAACTATTTGAGCGTAATAAAAAAAATTACTTAGCCAGATGAAACAAAGGTCGTTAAAATTTTGATTTATTTGTTCGAAAACGTTAATTAACATTTTCGTCATGAATTTTATCTGGTGTAACGTTGCGGAACTACTAGATAATTTTACTTATTCTTACTAAAGCCATGCTTCTAATAATAAAGGAGTCAGGCTTACTCATTAAACAAATGATACGAATAAAATAATAGTTTATTTTATTAATAACTAATAACTAAAAATGATAAATAACTGAGTAAAAAGGTTATAAACATTAATCTCGCTACTTAGACACACCTTACAATTTTGTCAATCGAAATATTATAATAATAATAATAACTAAACAAATACTAATCACAAACAATATCTACAATCTTTACACACGTGTTACTTTGAGAGACGAGCTGCGACCTCTATACTTGGGACTCGCGACGCATTCCACGAAATCTAATTCTTACTTGTTACTAACGGACTTGTACTCTTCCCCTCTACCTACAGAGTTAGGCTCTATAGTCTGTAACGTTCACGTTTTCCAAAATATAAATATCTAATTAGTCCCCGGCTCGAAATTTGCTCGCCGGAGTCCAGAGTCATAAACGGGGATCACATTATCAATAACAAAATATAAACAAAACACTTCATTTTAAATAAATCAAAAAAAAGGAAACCTCTTTATTGGCCTGATCATATTAATAAACGATATAATCAATATAAGCAAATTAAACAATATAAACAATACATTAGAACACTCTTTTCAACAAATATCAAAAGCTTAAGTGATAATATGTACAAACTTTATGTCAATATTCGAACATAACCCGCACACACCGTTTGTTTTTCCGTTTTCGGTGCCACCTGGTGGCTAAACTCTATCTACTACCTTTACAAAGTAGTATTCCTACCGACGGTTACACCCTAAATCGCGGCCCTACTTACCCCTAATCCCGTTCGGATGCTTGGAAAGCAACCCTTTCCGGCCCTACTTTCCCCTAATCCCGTTCGGATGCTTGGAAAGCAACCCTTTCCGACCCTACTTTTCCCTAATCCCGTTTGGGGGCTTGGAAAGCAACCCTTTCCGGCCCTACTTACCCCTAATCCCGTTCGGGTGCTTGGAAAGCAACCCTTTCCAGCTACGCGGTGGCCAAATTTCCCCCACATGGTCAAGTCAGCACTTTCATCCGGTCGGTTCATGATACTTACCTGGGCCTTGGTCAGACTCCAGGTAGAGTATCATCCTCTTGAATTACTTGGTAAAGAGTATTCAACCGAGTAATTCTCCCGAGAAAGAATTGCTTGCCTTATCGAGCCAAATTTTGGCGTTTATCATTTTTCCCCTAACTCTCTTGTAACGAACCGGAAGGGTCGTTTTAGACACCTGTCCGGTGTCCTCGAACTAGCATTCAAAAATAATTATTTATTATTTTAATCGTAATTTCCTTCATTTTCTATCCATTCGTCTCGCCAAATTCTAAGTTTTTATTTTCGAAACTCAATTCTTTATTATTTTAATCGTAATTTCCTTCATTTTCTATCCATTCGTTTCGTCAAATTCACAATTCTTTAATATTTTAATCGCAATTTCTTTCATTATATATCCATTCGTTGATTTTCCATACTAAATCTTGTTCGGAACTTAAAATAATTTGCCCAGTCTTTTAATTTCTTTTACAATTAATTCGCTCGGCTTCGTAATAATTTCTCACACGCTTAATTTCTTAATTTAATCATACCTTCGGTAACAATAATATAAAATTATTAACTAAATAAATACAATAATTAAATAATAATCGCCGCACTAATAACAATAATTGTTTCTATTAATTTTTAAGTAATTAATAAAAAATAAACTAAAATACTCAAATACAAAAAGTAAAATCTGGGTCATAAGTCAAAAGAGTCACGTGAGACGTAGGACACCCCCATAATCTCTCCGCACCCACCTGAGTACCCCGATTAGACAATCTAATCCAGGAAGTACCCCACCTAGGTTCTGGGTAAAGACGCGACAATGAAGATATGTCCAGAGACACCTGGACCATAGTGTCCAGCTACAACACGAGATCTTACGAGTATAACCTCGGGGAGCGTGATCCCGCTCACCCGGGTATACTCGTCTACTAGTACGTGTGTGACCGTAGGAAACACCCACAATCAGAACACACCCGGACGATCGGCGGTCAAAAAGAGTGAAGGAATACTGGAGCACAATACGTGTGTCCGTCGATTCTCGACACTCTAGTTTAGCTCAGCGAGACGCACTTCACTTCACAGCTCAGATAAGATTGACGAAACCGGGCGAGAAAATCGCAGTTTACTCGGCAAGCCGCTCTGCCTCGGGACGGCGCGAGCTAAATTGCGACGCCTAGCGGCGGCCGGTGAACTAAGGTACTTTCTCTCTCTCGCAGCGGCGCGCGCACGCTACTAATCCCACTCTTCTCGATTTTGCTTTCTCTTCTTTTTCGCTCAGTACGCTCGTCTCTCGGGTCGCTCGCGCTTGCTCGTCTCTTTATATCTATATATATTTTCTCTCTCTTATTTTTATTTTAATTCTTTTTATTTTTCTTTTAATTAAATAAATATTTTTTACAATATTTAAAATAATAAATATTACTATAAAATCGAATAAATTACGTGTTCGTCACACTGGGAATTAAAATCCTAATATTGAGTTAAAATTTTCTAGCATAAAAAAACATGAATGCTCAAATATATTTTTTTTTTTAAATAATAAGTAGAAATTCTTTTACATGGTAATAATTATAAAATTAAATAAAAATTTCTACTGATAAATTATATTGACTCCTATGAATAATTACTGAAAGAGCGGAAAAGCGGGGATCAGGTTTAGGTCTGGATATCTCAATTAAAACGCGTAAATTATTATCAAAAATAACACTAGGAATTTATTTACATTAAATACACTCAATATTTAATATGTTTAATAGCGGATTGTTAAGATAAAAGCGGATTTATGAATTACAGCGTGGTTTGCAAAAGCGAAGCCGGTTGACACGTGGTTGAACACTCTGCCGGCACTGTAAAAGCGGTGAAATAAATGCACAATTAACACAAATTATCTATAACAAACTAAAGCGAATTATTAACAATTAATTTAAGCAAATTAAATTATTAAATAAGCGAGAGCGGTTTGTTAACGAAAAGCGAAAGTAAAGAAAAACTAATGGCGACTTGATGCAGCGAAAGCGTAGAAGCGAAAGATAATAACAATAGTTCGTCTTCTTCCTCGTTGAGTTGGGGAAGAAGGCTATTGCGCATGTCTAGCGGGAGCGATCAGCCAATAAAGCGGTCGATTCATGGCGTGATCGAGAGGCTGATTTTCTATTGGCGGTTCGATTTTGCAGGAACTAGCGGTGGACAGGTGCGTCTCTTGAATTTGGGAGTCCCCCAGGAGCGAGTTAATCGCTACTGGGCCTTGTTCACCGAACATGAGAGTTGCGCACACCTACAATTATACGCAACTCTTGCAGCTGTTCAATGAATGTGTATAAACACAAGAGAACGGCGGTTTTTCCTTGTCCGCGAACTGGGCTGTGTTCTCGTTATGGTGAGAATAGGACAAATATACGTGCGTGTATAGCTCTTTTGAGCCCAGGAAACGGCCTCTTCGGAGGTAGGCGAAAGCCTCACCATATATTCTTCTTCACCGAACAGACTCCCTTATTCGTCAAACATTTAAAATTCCAAAGTATTATATTAAACTTAAAAAATATAGTACTGAAAATGTCCAATAGGTGGCGCAGGGTCGTCAGAAATTCTCGCTGCAAGAGACTTGAATTATATTTATATAATCTCCAACCGAGAAAAAATTAATGTGTCTTACAAAAATCGCCATTTCTGTAATTTTTGATTTATCATTTAAGTTTAAAGTATATTTTGATCTTCAAAACTAATTAGATTATTCGTATAATTTTTTTATTTTACAAATAATTGGTAATTTTAGAATTTTGTAACTTTGGTGGCGTGAAAAGCTTTATTAACTTAAGAATTATTTTCATTTCGGATTTTATTGTAAAATAGCATACGTACTTAATCACAGATATGTTTCCCATCATTTCGATGGTTTTGAATAGTCTTATTATTTTCTTATTATTAATGGTCTTATTGATTATTTATTACAATATTACCAGTATGTGGAGAGTTTAATCGGAGGAGTTAGATGCTATGAAAACTAATTAGTGAATGAAATTTAGCAAACTTATTTTGAATATATCCTACATGTATGGTCTAATAATGAAGCCATGTAATTTGGACTCACAGAAATTTTGTAAAAGCTTAGTTTTAAAGCTGGATACTCAATAGAGCTGCAGAAAGTTTATATAATGATAAATTTATTAAAATTTTTTTTTTAAAATAAGTTAACAATAGTTTAACGAAAATTCATTTGTATATGGGATGAATATTATCGAGATATATGGTTTAATAGCCTTAAGTAAGTTACATGTATGTCATTGCAGCAGATGTCAACAAAAATTCGACTTTTTGATTTTGATCCGTAGTAGTCAAGTCAATATTTTTTCATTGTTAATATCGGCAATATTGTCATAAATTCTAACAATTTTTTCTTATTAGGAATATCCACATAATACTTTCATCTCGATATTTTCTAAATTTGTTTTTCAATATATTATTCTATCTCAGGTTGGCGTTATGATCATTAAAATGAAGTAAGAATAATACATCAACTACTCGAGCAAGATAAAAAAAAATTATTGGAAAGTAAGTTGATCAAAAGTCAATGAAATTTTTATTGTTTGTCTTTTTTTTTGTCCTTAATATTTTTGCAATGGATTTTATTCGGGTACCAAAAATTCTTATATTAAGTTCAAATTTACAAGCGTAAAAAAAAATAAACGCTTTACTGTATTTTTAAAAAAAATATTAAGCAAAAATTCTTCTCCCTGGTAATAATCTTTAAATTAAATAAAATTTTCTACTGCTTAATGATTTCGACTCCCTAATTCGTCAAACATTTAAAATTCTAAAGTATTATATTAAACTTAAAGGTATAGTACTGAAAATGTCCGGTAGGTGGCGCAGGGTTGTCAGAAATTCTCGCTGCAAGAAACTTGAATTATAATTATATAATCTCTAACCGATAAAAAATTAATGTCTTTTACAAAAATCGACATTAATTTATCATTAAAGTTTAAAATATAAGTTTGTCTTGATACTAATTAAATAATTCGTATAATTTTTTTATTTTACGAATAAATTGTAATTATAGAATTTTGTAACTTCGGTCGCGTGAAAAGCTTTTCCATATTTGTTCTTATTTCGAGTTTGATAATCGAATTTTTTTTTCCAAAAATAAGTATGTTTCAAAAGTAGGATTCTTGAATTTTTCGAAAGATATTTTTTGTTTTCGCAGAGTCACACATAAAATTTGCTTTGTCTACTTATCTTAACATAAATTACTCAAAAGACAAATTATTAAATTAAATTATATTTAAGGTGAATGAGATTTTTAGAGCTTTGATAATCTTCAGCCATAATTTTTATTTTCCAATCAACGTTGACGGTAAAAAAGTGATAAAAGATCAGTAATAGAATAGAATAATTATAATTTGTCTATAAAAAATCGTACTTGTAAATTTGCTATGTTTGAACTAAAGAAGCTGGATTTCATATCAGTTCGCAATAATTTGAACGACTATAACTTTTGTTATAAAATATTCAAATTTCATCGTTTACAATGACAATTTTATTGTAACATTAATCTTTTCTTAATTCATGCTTAAGATCACTTTTAGTCATTACTAAATATCATTTTCAATAAATTAGAATCCTTCGAAACTCTCTGAGCCTGTTAATAAATTGAAAATCATAAAAATAGAATTTTTTTATATTTTAAAAAAATGTCATTTAAAATTGATAACTAAATCAGAACTCATTTTTTACAAATTTAAAAAAATTTGCAAAATTAGTTCCAAAATATTCCAACAGGTGGCGCATAAGCGTTAAAACTTCTCGCAAGTAAAGAGTTGACTCAAATATTATTAGTTCCAACTAAAAATAAAATTTATGTGGCTTACAGAGTTTATTATTTTAATTTTTACAATTATCGTGCGAATAATTTGTGTCTTATCTGCAGGATTATTATCTCAAGTCGTAAAATCACATATAAATAATATTATTAAAAAAAATAATCAAGATGATATGAATTATCGTCTGTTTAAAGAACGTATGATTCAATTTTTTCACTTCATTAGAAAGTTTTTATTCAACAAAATTAACGGCCGGGTCCTGAATTCATTTAATTATTATTGTAAATAAGGATAATTGCAACGGTTGGCTCAAAACATGCGTTTCATACAGCGGTAAAGTGAAGTAAAATGGTCTAATTAATAGTTTACTTTCTTTTAATTCAATGATACAAATCATTTTGTTCTCAGAGAATTTGGATTATAAATTTTTAAGTTATTAAATATCATGGCTATCAAATTATTCGGAACATGGATTTTAATTTTCAAGGATTTGAATTTTTCAACATTCGGATCGTGAACTTAGAATTTTTTTATGCCAACAACTTACTCCTCTTTATTTTATCTATTTTTTGAACGTAAGGAATCAATTTCTTTAAAAATTAATTACGGTGCTATCGTCATAATTTCACTAAATTCTTTCTTTGAATTATCCTCATGATATTTTACTCTCAATATTTGACGAAAATTTTTTTTCAGTATTTAGTATAATTTGTTTTGTTCCTTTATCATTGAAATTGAATTATAATAATAGATCAATGATTTAATTGTAATGCAAAAAATTATATAACGAAAAAAAAGGTCATGAAATTTTCATCATTTTTTTTGGTCAATTAACATTTTGGAAATTCACGTTATTTAAAATTGAAAACCATCCTATTCAATTAAAATTTTCGAGTATGGAAAAACATAAACGCTTAAATATATTTTTCTAAAAAATAATTAGAAATTCTTCTACACGGTAATTAATATTAAATTAAATACAAAATTTTCACTTCAAAATTATTTTGACTCCCTAATTCGTCAAACATTTAAAATTCTAAATTATTATATTAAACTTAAAAAATATAGTACTGAAAATGTCTAATAGGTGGCGCAGGCTCGTCAGAAATTCTCGCTGCAAGAGACTTGATTTATACTTATATAATCTCCGACTTCGAAAAAATCAATGTGTCTTACAAATTTTGCCATTTCTGTATTTTTTGATTAATTTTTATAGTTTAAAATGTAATTTGATCATCACTAATCAGATCAATCGTATCATTTTCTTATCTTACAATTTGCAACGTTGTAATTTTTGCATTGTGACATGAAAGCTTTTATGAGCTTGAGAAATATATCTTAATTTTGTATTTTTTTTAAAGTGCATTCAATCACAGATATATGTTTAAAATTGCCATGATTTTGGAGATTTGTCGTTTTTTTGGATTGTACTATATAAATTAACCATTTGGTAAAATGTAACCAGCATCCTTAAAGTTCAGAAGTTGTCGGGAGTTGAAGTAAAATTTATAAATTAACCTCACATTTAAGACATGTAACTTAGAAATCAGTGTGATCATGTAACCGTAAAATATTTATTTATTTAATTTCTCTTTCTATCATTTTTTCGACCTCTTTAATTTTGTGTAGTTTTTTATCGTAAGTGACTCTTGGAAGATGGTATTCAATAAAAATAAAAATCAATTTTACTTACTTTTAAAAATGATGTGTGCAATAACTCACGTGATATTTTTTTCCAATGCCGGAAAAATCACCGTTTATCTTCATTGAGATTAATGAAATAAAAAATAAATGATTATTAATTTTGTATAAAATTTGTATGGGAATTGTTAAATTTTTACTCTTTTTAATTTTTAGAAAAAAAATTAGGAAAACGGTTGACCCTAAAGGCCATCCCTGCAACTTCTCGCTAATTCCGTTAATAACTGGCCGCTTTTTTGAGCTCTTCGAGCTCAAAAGTACAATCTGTGTGTTGTTTTAAGCTCTCCGAGCTCAAAAAGATACCTTTTCTATGCTTTTGAGCTCGTTGAGCTCAAAAGTCTGATAGAAGTTTCATAGAACACTATTTTTTGAATGTTCATACCGCAATAACTTTTGAATGAATGAACCGATTTTTACGCGGTTGGCGGCATTCTACGCAGTTTTTTAAGCCTCATAAAGAATTTCTAAGTTTCAATTGGTCAAACTAGAAATTTCGGAGTAACTCTGAAAAAACACTTTTTTCGGTTTTCTTTCGTTCACGATATCTCTCGAACGAATCAACCGATTTTGACCGGATTGGCGGCGATCGACGTGGTTTTTCAAAGTTGAAAGCTGATTAGTTTTTGGAATCGATCGGTTAAGCCGTTTAAAAGTTATCCCAAAAAAACCACTTCAGAAAAAATTTTTTTTCCTACTTTTTTTTAGATTTCTCCAAATTTTTCAAAATCTATCGGTCCAAATCAGTTCAAATTAACAGGAAATCTAAGTTTGGCAAAGCCCTTTCGAATGGCACCAACCGCGATAAAATCGGTTCAACCGTTCAAAAGTTATAAGAGGTTTACATACTTACACACACACACACACACACACACACACACACACATAAATACAGACATAGTGACACCCTCGCGGGAATAGTCAGGAAAGCTTCCTAGGACCTCAAAACGTCGAGATCTGATGAAAACTCGATTTTCGAAAAACGGGGTGAAAACAATAACTTCCCGATTTTTGAAAATTTTCAATTTTCTTAGCGGGAAGTTAAAAATAATAAAAAAGATTTTATGAAATAAAACGTAATTTTTTATGCCATTTATTATAATTCTACTGTATGATATAAAATGATCAGAATGTTCTTTATTTAACCTATGTGTCTACATCTTATGTATATACATACATATGATGATCGATGATTCGCTAAAAAAAGTTAGCAACCTGTAGTCACTAATTTACAAAAACTTTTCATTCCTAATTCTCATATAGATAAACCATGATTTATTTTATTATTATGCAAACGATTACTTTTACTATTTAAAACACTGTCAATACGTTGATGCTCATTTATAAATTTATTTAAATACTTAAACAGTAAAAAATTTAATAGAAATATTAAAAAAAGGTCTTCTTGGATTTTTATTATTAAAATTAATCAATCAATCATTAATTTACGAAAAGTTTCTAATCTAACTCAATTTCATCCTTTTTCTGTAATATTTAACAAGTATCTAAATATTAAACTTAATTTTAAATTTAGTACCAAAAATCACCAACAGGTGGCGCATGGTCTTTTAAGATTCTCGCTACAAGACATTTAACTCAGATATTTTAACTTCCATTCAATAAAAAATTTATTTGTCTTGCAGAGCTAGTCGTGAATTTATAGAATTACATTCTCATATTTAAGAAAATTCTATCAGTTACAACAGTACAGTCCGAGAATAATTTTAATAGCTCCATTTTTGCTTGGAACGTTTACGTCCAAGACTTGGGCAACTTTCCATCATGTGCCGTCATATTTTTTTTTTATAAATATTAACGCTGGTTTCTTGAATATTCTGAGAAATTTTTTGAGCTATGGAATGAGTGACATAATTTGATGTGGAATGATTCTTTGGAGCTTATGATTGAGTTAATTTCTAATTTTTGATTGCTGACAACTGTTGTGATAAAAATAACACTGTTTTTTCATTTCTCTCAGTAATAAAATCCAATGCATATTTTCTCTGAAGCAATTTTCTATGGACTTCGTATTTGAAATAAAATGGTCGTCTTAAATATCGACGTTACGTTAAAAAATGATGTGAACTGTCCAATTTCTTCATTAGTTTCGAATGAGCCCAATCCACTCATCTGCTTTTTATATTTAAAAACGAACTTTTGTATTTAGATCCACTTTATACATCTCAACGTTGACAGTTTCGTTTTTTGTACACTGAAAATCATTACTATAATTATCTAATTATTTTTAATAATCTAAATATTTATTTTTTTTAAATACTTAGACAGTAAAAAATCTATTAGAAATATTAAGAGTCTTGAATTTTTCTCACTAAAATTAATTCATCAATCATTAATTACCACAAGTTTCTAATCTACTAACTCAATTTTATCTTTTTTCTGTAATATTTAACAATTTTCTATATATTAAACTTAATTTTAAATTTAGTACCAAAAATCACCAAAAGGTGGCGCATGATCTTCTAAAATTCTCGCTGCAAGATACTGAACTCAGATTTTTTAAGTTCCAATCATTAAAAAATTTATTTAAGTTACAGAGTTAGCCATTGTCTTGAGTTTATAGAATTATTGTCTTAAATCCAATAAAATTTTATTAGTCATAACAATAAAATCTTAAAAAAATTTTATACTAATTACATTTTTGTTTAAAACGTTTACGATTAGAACTTTCGATGGCCATTTTTCACTAAGTTTCTTCTCCATTATTGAAATAATTCCTGAAATGATCGGTTATGCAGACAAGTTTTCTGATAAGTTACACTGTTTCTTTCTTTCTTCCGGAACTTGAAATTGTAAATAAAATCCAATGCACATTTTGATAAAAGCTTAATTCAATGTTAAAGGAATTTATTTTACAATATTGACGTGCTGTTCAATCATCAATGCGACCTATTGAATTTCGACACGATTTCCAAACGTATCATCTCCAGCGGTCCGTTTTATTGTCATTAAGAGCAGATTTTTTTACATAAGTTCTAGAAAATATTTATTGACGTACACAAGTGAATTCAAATTTTCTCTCCTTTAAACTTGGAAGCTCCGTAGCAACCTAACATTAAATATTTTTACTGGAGATTAGACTTCAAGAGATAACACACCAATATCACACACTTTATTAAACACGTCACGGAGTGAAAGGTGAATATGAGACTCGCTGTTTCAATCAGTAGTCAATTTTATAAGAATGATGATATGTAAGATAGAATCTTGTTATTTTATATTATATTGGGCATATGATATCAAATTTGTTCAACATTAATGGTACTTAAGTATCTTATCAATCCGCTGACAATATTGTCAACTTGATTGGAGCATCTTAAAGAAATTTACTGATCTGATTTATTTATTTAATTTTGTAGATAATTTAGTCAAGTTTCGAAGACGAAAAATTTAGTCCAAAATAATTTAACTTCGGTGAACTATACTTTGTCTTAAGATGAAATTGTTCAGAAAATTTTGAAGAACTTAAATATTCTAGCTGAAATTTTTATACGTGCACATTTTATTATTTGTCAACAAAAATTAAAATGTCAGAATTGATAATAATTTTTCTAAGAAATTTAAAGGAATTTTTAAAATTAATTAATGAGTATTTATTGAAATTGAATTAAAATTAAAATTGCTTAGTTTTATTTAAATTTTTTCAACAAAATTTAATTATTTAATAATTCATTAATTAAATATAAACTTATATTAAACAGTTGAAAATAATTTAGTAATAGTAAAAATTTTTGAAGTTTGAAAAATAGTTCTTGGTTTTGCCACTAGGTGGCGCATGGTCGCTAAATATTCTCGCTAGCGGAGAGTTTGTTAGAAGCTCATGAATTTGAATAGAAGCAAAACATAAATTTTAAATTTAGTTTCAAAAACTTTCGATAGGTGGCGCATGGTCACCAATAATTCTCGCTACAAGATACTTTATACAGATTTTATAATTTCCAATCAACAAAAATTTATTTGTCTGAAACTCTTTATTGCTGGATTTTGATAATAAAGTTTTATTCTCAAAAATTTTTGACTAAAATAAGAAAAACTTCCGTTTTTTTTTTACAATCAAAATGATTGATGTAATTGTTTAACTATTTTTGATAATCAAAATATTTATTTTATATTCTTCAATGTCTTAAAATTCAATCATTGGATAATTGAATCAAGGATTTATCTAAATTTAATTATTTTTCATTTTAAGTTCTAAAAAATTCCGACAGATAGTGAATTGTGGTCTGAAATTTTCACTGCAAGAAACTTAACTCAGATATTATAAGTTCTAACAAAAAATAATTTATTTGTTTTATAAAATTTGTCCTTTTTATAAAAATTATATCACTATATTTTTCCTGATAATAATATTTATTCTATAATTAGATTATTATGAAAAAATTTGTCTTAGTTGGAGTTTTGTTTCTTGAAAAATTTATATTTTTATTTTGGTTCAGATGAAATTTTTTTCTAAATCAAACTATTTTTGAAAAACCCGTACACGGGTCAAAAGTAAATTGTGTGAATTTTTTTAAAGACAAATTTCTTTTAGATGTAACAGAGTACTCACAAAAATCAAATTTAAGTATAGTTATTTTACTTTAAATCACTTAATTGACAAATTTATGAATTAAAATTAATTTTACTTGACTGAGCTTTTTAAAGCTTTTATATAAGCTTCATAAACTTAAACCATAATCCTTATTTTGCGTTTAACGTTTCAGTAAACAGAATAATACAATATACATTAAGACCATTTTTAGTCATCAATAAATATTATTATAAATAAATTGGAATCCATCAAAACTCTGTGAGTCTTTGAACAAATTAAAAATAATAAAAATAGAATTTTTTTATTATAATATTAAAAAAAAATAATCAAAAATTTTCATATTCAAAATTGATAACTTAGAACGCATCGACGAAATTTGAAAATTTAGTTTCAAAATTCTCCAACAGGTGGCGTATGATCGCTAAAATTTCTCGCAAGCAAAGAGTTGACTCAAATATTATTAGTTCAAACTAAAAAATAATTTATGTGTCTTACAAAGTTTGTCATTTTAATTTCTACAATTGCCGTGTGTACAAATTGTATATAATCAATAGGATTATTAACTTAATTCATAAAATCACAGATAAATAATGTTATCAAAAAATTAATTTAGATGATATGAAAAATCGTTTGAAAAACTTTTGTTAGTGCTATACTTTTTTGCAACAAAAATTGATTCCCTTTTGTGAACAAAAATAATTATAAAATGTAAATGGCAGCACATGGTGTTTGATCTAATGGTAAAAACTGGATCGAGTGGTCTTTCTTCCAGTTTTATTTATCAATTTCAATAATATATAAATTATTTTTGTGTTTGAAAATTTTAATTGTAAATTTCAAATTGTCATCATAATTGTGAGACAATTGCTGGAAATTACTTTTATTGATTGTATTCAAGAATTACTGAATTTTTTGACGCCCTCATTATTTCAACGTTCAATTGATGAAAAATTATAAATTTATATATTATAAACTAATAAAAGAAAAACATCACTTCTTTTCACTGAGTTAAACGTGTGACTTCAGAATCACCCGAATATTAGTAAAAATGTTAGGATTGAGAATAAAATATATCCTGTTAAATTCTATTCTATATATTTCATCTATTTTTTAAACGTAATAAGTCATTAAAAGTTCAATTTCTTGTTTATGATAATTCAAATTAATCAAGTCAATATTTATTGTAGCAGTAGTACCATCATCGCGTTTATTACGGTAGTACCATCATAAGTTCTAATAATTTTTACTTATTAATATTCATATGATACTTTTCGCTCACTATTTTCTGAATTTTTTTCAATATTTCAATCAATCTTTTTCTAATGCCCTAATCATTGCAATAAAATTTTAATGCATCAACTATTAAAGCGGAATAAAAAAATTATTTCGACGGAAAATCAATCTAGATTCGATAAGAAATTTTGAATACTTTCTTCTTTTGTCATTAAAATTTTTGCAACGGATTTTATTCTAGCACCAAAAATCCTGATATTAAGTTAAAATTTTTAAGCATTAAAAAACATAAACGCTTAAATGTATTTAAAAAAAAAAAATAATCAGAAATTCTTCTACATGGTAATAAATATTAAATTAAATAAAAATGTTCACTACTAAATTAATTTGACTCCCTAATTCGTTAAACATTTAAAATTCTAAAGAATTATATTAAACTTTAAAAATATAGTGCTGAAATTGTCCAATAGGTGGCGCAGAGTCGTCAGGAATTCTCGTTTCCAGAGACTCAAGTTATACTTATATAACCTCTAACCGAGAAAAAATTAATGTGTCTTACGAATTTTGCCATTTCTGTAATTATTGAATTATAATTATAATTTTAAATATAATTTTGTCGTGACTAATTAGATCAGTCGTTTTAGATTTTGACTAATTAGATCTTATAATTTACTACTTAGACCATTTTTTTCAATTTTACAAATTATTTGTAACTCAGTAATTTTATTCCGTCTGTCGCATGAGAAGCTTTTATAACTTCAGGGATTTTTTTTTATTTCGCATTCATTGGTTGCATTGCGTACATCTCCAATCGCAGATATATTTTCTTCTACTTTGATATTTTCGGTTAGACGTTCCGTTTTTTCACCTTGGTTGTAATTAACCAATTTATTAATTCTTACTTTAGTAATAACTTTTATAGTTGCTATAAAAAGTTATTACTAAATGAAATTTATTCATAAATAAACCTTACATTACAGATATGTCACTTAGAAAAAAATTGACGTAAACGTTGATTGATGGAATAGCAAAAAATTGATTTATTAAATTTTTTGTTCTATTGTGCGTTTTTTTAGGAGGTGACTCTAGTAAGATGGTAGTAGAAAAATATAAAACAATTTTATTTACTTTTAAACATTGATGTGTACAATGTCTCACTGACGAGATTTATTTTCCACTGTCGAAAAATTCACCGTTTTTCTCCATTTTCTCTAAATAAAAAAATAAAAAATAATTCTTTCGTTATCAATTTTTCGGATTGAAAAAATTATTAAACGATAGTAGGAATAATGAATTTATTACTTTAAATGGTATAAAAATTATCAGATATCTGACTTATGATTTAAAAAACAAAAATAGAAAAAATCAAATTAAATAAAAATTATTTTTGCCTTTTTTTTGCCGTTCATTATAATTTTTATGTATGATGTAAAATGGTTGGAATGTTCTTAATTTGATTCTACAGATATACATACATGTAATTGTAAATGATTCACAATAAAATAACTAGCAACCTGCAGTCACTATTTTGCGAAAAAAATAATTCATAAATCTCATACAGATATGATGATTTATTTTTATTATCAATCTATCGATCACTATTATTATTTATAACACTTTTATCGTTTTGATACTCATTTATGAATTTCTTTAAATACTTAAACACTAAAAAATATTTAAATACTTAAACACTAAACAGCAACATTAAGAAATCTTATTAAATTTTTTTTACCAAAATTAATTCGTCAATCATTAATTTACTAAAAAATTCGAATCTAACTCAATTTCATCCTTTTTCTGTAATATTTTACAAGTATCTAAGTATTAAACTTAATTTTAAATTTAGTACCAAAAATCACCAACAGGTGGCGCATAAGCTTCTAAAATTCTCGCTACAAGACACTCAACTCAGCTGTTTTAACTTCCAATCAATAAAAAATTTATTTGCCTTATAGAGTTGGTTGTGAATTTATAGAATTACATTCTCATATTCAAGAAAATTTTATTATTCTCATTAATAAAGTCTTATAATAATTTTAATAATTCCATTTTGCTTGGAACGTTTACGTTTAAGACTTGCGCAGCTTTTAATTATGTATCTTCACATTTTTTTTATAAATATTAGCTTTCCTTTCTTCAATATTTTTAAAAATTTTTTGAGCCATGAATTGACTCACATGATTCAAAAATAAATTATATATTTGAAATTTATGAAATAATTACAAATTTTCGTTAATGACAACTTTTGTAACAAAAGTAACACGGTTTCTTTATTTCTATCAGTAATTAGAAAGATTGTCCTTGGTCATCGGGACCGCTGAATAAAATCCAATAAACTATTTCTGTGGTAGAGTCTTTTTTGACGTTTGTACGAATTTCGCATTTTAACAAGAAATGGATCTCTTTTACAATATTGAAGTTGAAAAATTGATGCGAACTGTCCAATTCCTGCAGAAGTTTCGAATGACCCAAATTCACCCATCTGCTCCTATATCTAATTTTTTATACAACGTCACAATATTGACAGCTCCGTTTTTCGTACACAGAAAATTATTAATGTAACTATCTAATTATTTTCAATAATCTAAATATTTATTTTAAATGCTTAAACGTCCTAAAATTCAATCACTGGAAAATTTAATCAGCTTTTTATCTAAATTTACCTATTTTTTATTTTTAGTTCTGAAAAATTCCGATAGGTGGCGAAATGTAGTCTAAAATTTCCACTGCAAGAAACTTAACCCAGATATTATAATTTCTTACCAAAAACATATTTATGTATCTGATAAAGTTTGTCCTTTTATGAAAATTATATCACTATATTTTTACCTTATCTGCAAGATAATTATAGTAAGTATAAGAAATTTTATTGTGCTCAAATACTTTTTTTATTAAATAACTTGCAACTGATTTCTTTCTCATTATTATATTTATTCTATAGTTAAATTATTATAAAAAAATTTAGCATTGTGAAACTCTCTTTCGTCCGAAAAAATTTCAGTCTACTTTTTTTCGGAGGGAATTTGTTTCTAAATTGGATTATTTTTGAAAAAATTCATAAAAGAGTTAATTCGACAAGTGAATTTAAAATACCATAAATTTGATTTATTTTGGCAGATTGCTCACAAAAATCTTAATTTAAATTACTTAATTAACAAATTCGTGTTTGTATAAACATTAGTTAACTTAGCTTTCCGAAAATTGGTATGAATTTATTCAAATACTTCAAGCTAAGTAGAATTGACTTTGCGAAAAGGCGGCAGCAGCATGGTCTCACGTGCTTATATAGAGCTGACGGCCATGCTTGTTGTAATTGTTGAGCGTACCCGAGACTACCCGAAGCGCTAAGATGCCAGCATCGTAACATTGTATAAGCCTAAATTATAATCCATATTTTTGCATTGATAATTCCGAAAAAGAAGTTATTAACAAATTATAATATATGATAACATTAGTTATAATTTGTCCATAAAAATCGTACGTGTAAATTAACATCACAGAATTTAGAGCGGCCAGACTTAATTTTACTTCGCATTAATTGAAGCGACTACTACATAAGAGATGTAATTTTAATCCTCATTGTTTACAGAGATAATTTCAATGTAACAATTATTTTTTCTTACTTTCCGCTAAAGACTTTTTTTATTCATCATCCAACACCATTATCAACATCATCACTCCCGAAAATGTTAATTTAAAGTATTCAATTGATGAATTCGTAATTTTTTACAAACATACTTTTATAAACTTAAGCCATAATTATTTAAGTCTCGTATGTACTTTCGATGAATAAGTAATGAAATATGAAAATAAAAAATCATAATAATATTTTATCGACAAAAATTACATTAAATATTTGAATGTAATCGTTTGCAATGATCATTTCATTAAATATTCATTTTTTCTTAATTTCCACTTAGGATAATTGTTATTCATCATTAAATATTATTTTGAATAAATTAGAATCCTTCGAAACTCTTTAAGTCTTTGAATAAGTTGAAAATCTTTAAAAAATAATATATTTTATTATAATAATAAAAAAAGAATCATCAAAAATATTTGTTCAAAATTAAAAATTATTGACAAGATTTTCAAAATTACTTCCAAAAATTTCCGATAGGTGGCGCATGAACGCTAAAATTTCTCACTAGCAAAGAGTTATTTCAAATATGATTAATTGCAACTAAAAAAGAATTTTTGTGTCATAAAGTTTTTCATTTTAATTTCTACAATTACTGTCTAACCTGTGGCACTAGTCACAATATCACATATTAATAATAAAAGTAAAAAAATAATTAAGATGATATAAAATATAGCCTGTTTAAAGAACTTACGCTCGTGGAATAAAAATTGATTCTCCTGGAGCTTTTTTTCTTTTATAAAATTAAAACCTCTGACGAATTCGCCAAAAAATTACAATTAATGCTAATGGAGTTCTATTGGTGGCTCAAAGCATGCGGGTTACATACAGCGGCGAAGCATAGATGAAGTGGTTTAGTAAAAACTCTTTTTCAGTTTCAATAATTTACAATTATTTTGATATTAAAAAATTACATATCTTGTTTCTCGGCTTAAATGATAATGGATAATTGCAACAAAATTGTGCATGTTATTTATTTAAGTCCTTAAACATATAACTCCAGAGAATATTCAGGATTTTTGGCATTTAAATTAAAATATCTCAATTGTTACTTCTATTCTGTATATTTCATCTTCTCTTTCAATCGTAACAAATTATTAAAATTATGATTTTTTCATTTTGAAATTTGAAATTAAGTCAATATTTATTACATAAAAATCACTGAAGTACCATTCACTCATCACTTCTATGATAATTTAATATTCACATATATTCGTGATATATTTTCTGAAACATTTTCCACCAGGTGACAACAGGATAATTGATTCTTCACCATTTTTAAGAATTTTAAATTCATTTTAATAATTTTGTGCTGCTGCTAAAAAAATTGCTCTTTTTTCCATTCTGAAAATTAATAATAAAAAATGGAAAAGAATTAATTAACGTAAATTGCCAGGCTCATTTTGATCATGGCGTCACTACTTTACAAAAACTCGTCAGTCATAAATTTCATAAAGATATACCTTAATTTATTTTTATTAATCAATAAACGATCACTATTATTATTTAGTAATATTTTTACTACTTTGATGTTCATTTTATAAATTTGTTTAAATATTTAGACAATAAAAAATCCAACAGAAATATTAAAAAAATGTTTTTTTGAATTTTCATTACTAAAATTAATTTATCAATAATTAATTTACTAAACGTTTCTAACCTCACTCAATTTTATACTTTTTCTGTAATATTCAACAAGTTTCTTAATATTAATCTTAATTTTGAATTTAGTACCAAAAATCACCAACAGGTGGCGCATGGTCTTCTAAAATTCTCGTTGCAAGACACTTAACTTGGAATTTTTAATTCCAATCAATGAAAAATTTTTCTTACATAATTAATTATGTCTTGAGCTTATAGAATGACTATACAAAAAAATTTTATAACACATTAAAATAAATTCTTAGAAAAATTTTGGTTTTCGTTTTTTTGTCATGTTGCCTTATGTTTACTTACGAGGTAATTAGCATATTATGACAAGCTCTCTTGAATATTTTAGAACATATTCTCATCGATGATATAGAGATATGATTTAAAATTGTCTGTAGCGCATTTCTTGATTAAAATAATTTTTAACTTCATAGTTTTTGCAGACAAGTTACAATTCCTAATTTTTCTTAATTGTTGAAAAAGTCCTTCGTTATACAAATCATTAAATAAGTTATAATGCACATTTTCATTGGAAGTTTTTTTTACAACTTCTAAGAACTAGCAGAATAGAATTTTTTAATTTAGTATCGAAAAATTCCGACAGGTGGCGCATGGTCACCAAAAATTCTCGCTATAAGATACTTCACTCAGATTTTATAAGTTCAAATCATCGAAGAAATTATTATAATCATTGTTTAACTACCGAAGAGGTGTTTTAGATTAATATTGTTGGTATAAATACAATTTTAGATTTAATTTTTTTTATGAAAAAAAACGCTGATGATAATCATGCTTACAAAAAATTAGAAAAACAAATTAGAATGCTACGTCTTAAATTAATGATAAGTCTTCATTATCATAAATTTTGGATAAATGTAGAAAAAACTTTCTTGGCTAAATACAAATTTAAATACACATTTATTCTTGTGAAACTAAATCCTATTGCTTATTCTCATTTTTATGTTGATCCTGCTCTTGAGTACAAGCTCTTGGGTTGAAAATGAACAGATCTTCCGTGATTTTTCTCATTATCAGGTTATTGGAGACGCTCTCTCTTAGTGCATATTTTTTTAAAATTGAGAATTATTAATTAAACGAAAAAATAAACGATTTCTTTTGAATTTTTGCCTCTCAAAAAATTTCAATCGCTTTTCTTAATTTGGAGAGTAATTAAAATTGACTGATCAAAAAAATCATTCAGAATATAAGCATGAATAATGCATTGACTTACCATCATGATTATAACTACTATTTCAAGATGATTCGTTTGTTTCGATCGTTGTTAAGTTTCGATCGTTGTTAAATATAACAAAGTTTTTATAGATTTGTTAGAAGGGTAATAATAAATTTTTTTAGTGAATCAAAATTTATTCGAAAACTAAATGGATTGTTTTTCAATTTTTATTATTGAGTATAAGTCGTTAGACCGACTTACTCTTTGCCGGTCTTTGTTATTACATATTTTCAGTTTTCTAATTCTAAAGAAAAAAAAAATTACGATTCTGTTTTTTGATTCAGAGAGAAATGAAGCTTGAGGGATCAGAAAATAATTCAGAATAAAATCTCTAAGCTTATATGCATAAATAATGGAGAAATTAGTCTATATTTTTCTTTAAAATATTTTTTTTACGGTATTACATGTGTCATATTTTTTATAAATGTACTTACAGGTTAAAAAAAATATTTTTAGCAAAATGAAAATCTATTTTCAAAAAAAATTACGTTATTCTTCAATTATAAGTTGGCGCCTTATCGTTAAAACGACATTTATATTAAAAATGAATGAAATAATGCTACTCCCGAATTCTAAATCAAAATATAAATTTGGGTACATTTTTTTATATGAATAAATAAAAAAAATATTAAAACTTTTATTATTTAATCAAAGAAATTCGTCAATTAGGTTAACTTGAGAATCCATCTTTACTCTAGAATTCAATTTTTTTGGTCTTAAGCAAAATTGAATCCTCAAAAAAATTAAAATTATAGAAAATATACACAGCAAAAAGGTATTTATCTAAATGTAATTATTTTTTTAGTTCAAAAAAATTCCGACAGGTGGCGAATTGTAGTCTGAAATTTCCACTGCAAGAAATTTAACTTAGATATTATAAGTTCTAACGAAGAATAATTTATTTGTCTTATAAAATTTGACCTTTTTGTAAAAATTATATCATTACACTAATTCCTGATAATTATATTTATTTTATAAATAAAATATTATAAAAAAATTTAGCTTAGTTGCATTTTTGATTGCCGAAAAAATTTTAGTTTTATTCAGAGTCGCAAGCAATTTGTTTCCAAATTGAATTATTTCTAAGAAAATTCCTACTGGGTCAAAAGTATAATGTGTAAATTTTTTATAGCATAATTTTTTTTTTAAGATTTAACAGATTACTCACAAGAATCAAATTTAAGTATGGTTATTTTAGGTTAATCATTAAATTATTGACAAATCGGTCATTTTTAATCGATATTAATTAACTGAGATTTTTTAAGCTTCTGTAAACCGATCTGAAATCCTTATTTTCGCGTTTATGGTTCCGATAAAAACCTAACAAAATAAAATTATAATAATGAAAGACAATAGTTATTAATAATCGATAAAAATTCTACTTCTAAATTCAATCAACTTCATTAACAGCCTGACTTTATATCGAGTCACATTAACTTAGGCGACTATTGCATCAGTCATAAATAAATATTTAGATGACATCGCTTACTATGTTAATTATATCGTTATATTAATTTTTTCTCAATTCCTACTTGATCACTTTCAGTCATCACTAAATATTATTTTAAATAAATTGAAATCCTTCGAAACTCTGTGAGTCTTTAAATAAATAAAAAATCATAAAAATAAAATTTTATCTATTATAATAATAAAAATAAATCATCAAGAAATTCCGTATTTAAAATTGATATCTAAATCAGAACCTCAGAAAGTATTGACAAATTTTACAAAATTAGTTCCAAAAATTTCCGACAGGTGGCGCATGAGCGCTAAAATTTCTCACTAGCAAAGATTTGACTCAAATATTATTAGTTCCAACTAAAAAAAAATTTATGTATCTTATAAAGTTTTTTATTTTAATTTCTACAATTACTGTCTAATCTGCGGCATTAGTCCCACACAGTAAAAAATTTTGCGTCATTGCGTTAAAAAATTTTTTGTTAAATATTTTTAATACTAAGTTTTCTTGACGCGATGACGCAAAATTTTTTACTGTGCAATATCACATATTAATAATAAAAATGAAAAAATAATTCAGATAATTTGATATATACTCTGTTTAAAGAATTTATGCTTGTATTATGCTTTTAAAAGAAAAAAATTGAATCTATTTGATATTTATCTTGCTGAAATTAGTATCCTCGCCCAAATTATTCGTAAAATTATAATTCATACGAACAGTTGCCGTTGATTCAAAGCAAGCGCGTTACGTACGGCAGTGAAGCTTAGTTGAAGTGATTTTATTTAAAATTTGTTTAAGAAATTCAATAATCTATAAATTATTTTGATATTAAAAACTTAGATTGCTGAGTTTCATGATTAGAGATAATCGCAACAGAATTGTTCGTGCTAACTATTGGAGTCCTCAAGCATCTCAATTTTTTGGAGCATTCAGATATTGGGTCTTGGAATTTGTTTACTTGTTATTTTTATTTTGTCAATTTCATCTATTTTTCAGATGTAAATAATTCATTAAAATTATAATTTTTCTTTTTTGATTTTTGAAATCTAGTCGATATTCATTTCGTTCCAAGTCTGTAGCACCGTTGGAATTTTTAAAGATTTTTTATGTTATGAACATTAATATTCACATATTTCTGCGTCAGAATTTTTTAAATTTTAAACAATGGATTGCTATGATTATATAGAGTTCTTTTCTTAATTTCGGACTCCGTAAATTGTCTGATAAAAGGAACTTTTTCCGAAACCCAATTGCCGCAGAGGCACTTTGCAATCGGTGCAATCCCACTTGTATTTGATTTACTTTTTTTCTGCTTTTATTATTGCTATTTTTTATTAATTACTTCAGTATTTTATTTACTCATATTTTAGCACTCTGATAATTAAAATGAAGTTATAATTTCAAAATTATTTCGCCGAGCCTAAAAAATTCGATGAAATTTTGATTTCTTCTTTAGTTTTTGATTAAAATTTTTTAAATGGATTTTTTTGGTGTTAAAAATCATCATTCTAAATTAATATTTTCAATCATAAAAAAACATAAACACTTAAATGTATTTTTTCAAAAAATAATGTGAAATTCTTCCACATGGCAATAAATATTAAATTAACTAAAAATTTCTCCTGCTAAATTATTTTGACTCCCTAATTCGCCAAACATTTATAATTCTTAAGCATTATATTAAAATTAAAAAAATAGTACTTAAAATTTCCAATAGGTGGCGCAGGGTCCTCATAAATTCTCGCTGCAAGAAACTTGAATTATACTTATATAACCTCCGACCGAAAAAATATTAGTATCTTACAAAGTTTACCATTTTTATAATTTTTGATTTATTATTCAAGTTTAAAATATAATTTGGTCTTCAAAAGTAATTAGAAAATTTAGATAATTTTTTATTTGACACATAATTGATCATTTTTTAATTTTGTTACTCAATAGTTTACTGTAAGTTAGTCTCAAGAAGCTGGTTCAACTTCAAAGATTTTTTAATTGAAGTTTTAAAAAAAGACGTTTTAAGCAAGTTGTTCATGGTTAGACTGAATAGAAGCTTTCATAACTTAGAAAGATAATGATTTGATTAAGTAATTTACCGCTTATAATTTGTTAAAATATTTTAAGCACTATAAATCTGAAAAATCGGTGATTTGATAGAAAAAAAAAAAATTTGTGTCTCCTAATAATCTTTTCGTGTTCTTAGTTGTTTTAAATTCTTAATTTCGTTTATATTATGCATTTTATTTTTAAAATGCAATCAAAAATACATTCTCTATCATTTAAATTCTTTTCG
The DNA here is from genome assembly GCF_020080835.1 of Cotesia glomerata. Lineage (NCBI taxonomy): Eukaryota > Metazoa > Arthropoda > Insecta > Hymenoptera > Braconidae > Cotesia > Cotesia glomerata. The sequence continues at coordinate 1,626,829 of NC_058166.1, read as the reverse complement.
ATAGACTTCGCTTTTTTTAAGTTAGAATCTTATTTCTATGCTCAGAATTCGGTCAGAAGAAAAAAACTAATTAATAAAATTCGAAATATAATTACAAATATCTGATATGTAACTTACAAAGAAATTGAAGCATGGAATCGTAAGAAATTTATTTAATGAGCTTTTTTATTTTGCTAAAATTTTTTTTGTACTCTTCTATTATGCAAACGATTTTGCTAAATCCCTGACGAAGAGTTTACTATAACAATAAATTCTATATTATTTTGTTTAGTTGAAGCACACAAACAGCAAATGGAAAGTTATTATAAACAAATAAAGAACAAATCTGAGCAAAAACTGGTAACTCATTTTATTTTATAGTAATAAAATAACTAACTTTATATTTATAACCATGAGACAAATACTTAATGCTAATTACTAATTACTTTAAGGTTGAAAGATAACTTTCAGTTGTAACAGCGATTTTGTCCTGCAGGCAACAGGATAATTGAAACCTCCATTTTTTCTGAATTTTAAATTCATTATAATAATTTTGTGATGTGTGACTTGGAAAACGTGTCAGTCATGAATTTTACAAAGATATACCATAATTCATTTTTATATTTAAACAAACGATCACTATTTTTATTTAGTAATATTTTTATCACTTTGATCATTTATATATTTATTTAAATATTTAGACAGTCAAAAATCTAACAGAAATATTAAGAAAATTTTTTTTTCAATTTTTATTCCTAAATTAAATTATCAATAATTAATTTACTAAAAGTTTTTAATCTAACTCAATTTTATACTTTCTCTGTTATATTCAACAAGTTTCTGATTATTAACCTTAATTTTGAATTTAGTACCAAAAATTACCAACAGATGGCGCATGATCTTCTAAAATTCTCGCTGTTAGATACTTAACTCAGATATTTTAACTTCCAATCAATAAAAGAATTTTCTTAGATATTCAATCATGTCTTGAGCCCATAAAATTACTATCCAATAAAATTTTATAACACATTAAAATAAATTCTTAAAATAATTTTTATTCGTCTTTTTTTTTGCAGGCAGCCTGATGTTCACTTTCATAAATATTAGCATGTTATAAAAAACTGCCTAGTATACTTTCCAACATTTTCTACTTTTACAGTAAATAATCTAACAGAAATATTAAGAAAAAAGTTTTTTTTCAATTTTTATTATAAAAATTAATTTATCAATAATTAATTTACTTCAAGTTTCTAATCTAACTCAATTTTATACTTTATCCGTAATAAGGCTGGCAATAGCCTAGTCCGCTCGGTGCCCACTTTTCGAAAGAGTTCCAACAGCCTGAGAGGTGAGGTTCAGGGCAAATGCGGTACAGAAAGCATAAGTCGGTCCACAGCCGCAATATGAAGCAGAGGAAGTGTTGGGTGGGACTTGCTGAGGTCCAATATAGAAGAAGAGCAAAGAAAGCGTAAATGCGAGGAGAAAGAGGGGAGATCAGCCTTGTAAAAACCGAGAAAGGTGTACAAGTAAAAAGCAATTCTTCTTCTTCTCCTTTATCTGTAATATTTAACAAGTTTCTAAGTGTTAATCTTAATTTTGAATTTAGTACTAAAAATTACCAATAGATGGCGCATGATCTTCTAAAATTCTCGCTGCAAGACACTCAACTCAGATTTTTTAACTTTCAATCAAACAAAAATTTTTCTTACATAGTTAATCATGTCTTGAGTCCATAAAATAACTATCCAATAAAATTTTATAACACCTAAGAATAAATTCTTAGTAAAATTTTGGTTTTCTTTTTCTGTCATGTAGCCTTATGTTTACTTACAGGGATATTAGCATTTTATGACAAGCTCAGTTAGAACATTTTTTCATCCATGATTGAGACAAATAATTTATTAATTTCTGTAGCGCATGTTTCTTGATTGAAATAATTTTTAACCAGTCTTTTTACAGACAAGATACAGTTTCTAGCCTAATTTATAAATACTTGATAAAATAAAATTTATTTTCTCATACAGAAAAATCAAAATAATAAATTTTAAAAATTAAATTTCAACAAAAAAAAAAAGAATTTTACAACAAGTAGCTCTCAAAACGGCCTGTTGCAGTGTTTCTTTCTAATTCTTCTTAATTGTTGAAATTGTCCCTCATTATCCGGACCACTAAATAAAATCCAATGCACATTTTCATTGACAGAGTTTGTTTTACAACTTCGAAGAACTTGCAGAGTAGAAATTTAAAATTTAGTATCGAAAAATTCCGACAAGTGGCGCATGGTCGCCAAAAATTCTCGCTGCAGGATACTTTACTCTGATTTTATAAGTTTAAATCATCGAAGAAATTATTATAATCATTGTTTAACTACGAAAAATGTGTTTTAGATTAATATTGCTGTTATAAATACAATTTCGGATTCAATTTTTATTGATATTATAAAAATCTTACGATAATTATGCTAACAAAAAATATTTTAAATCAGATAAATAAACTAAAAAATTATTTCTTCCTCCACACTCGTATGTTATCCACTTAAGTGATAGTTTTTATAGCTGGGTTTTAAATGAAGCACAAAGTTTAACTCTCATAAATTTTGGAAAAAACTTTCTCGGATCAATTCCAAAATTTATTTTTGTGAAACTAAATTCCAATGCTTATTCTCATTTTCACGTAGATTTGGTTTTGAAATGGAAGCTCTTAGGTCAAAGACTACTTCGTCATCAGTGATTTGTTTCACTACCAGGTTATTGGAAGCGCTTTTTGTTTGTGAATATTTCTTATATATTGAGGTCTATCAATGTTGAAAAAAAAAAAAAATGACGATTGTGTTTGATTATATCGCTCGTCAAAAGATTTGAATTGCTTTACTCAATCAATTTGGAGAGTAATCGTGATTTATCGGCTATTAAGATGATTTACAATTGCGTTTTCTATGACTGTCATCATTGCTATTTCAAGACAACGATTAATTATATTTCGATCATTATTAGGTACGACAAAGTTTTTCTCAATTTATTGACCGCTGAATAATTGCTGAAAGAGCGGAAAAGCGGGGATCAGGTTTAGGTCTGGATATCTCAATTAAAACGCGTAAATTATTATCAAAATTAACACTAGTAATTTATTTACATTAAATACACTCAATATTTAATATGATTAATAGCGGATTGTTAAGATAAAAGTGGATTTATAATTTACAGCGTGGTTAGCACAAGCTATACCGGTTGACACGTGGGTGAACACTCTGCTGGCACTGTAAAAGCGGTGAAATAAATGCACAAATAACACAATTTATCTGTAACAAATTAGAGCGAATTATTAGCGGTGAATTTGAGCAATTTGAATTATAAAAATAGCGAAATGCGGTTAATTAACAATAAGCGAAAGTAAAGCGGAATTAATGGCGACTTGATGCAGCGAAAGCGTGGAAGCGAAAGATAATAATAATAGTTCGTCTTCTTCCTCGTTGACTTGAGGAAGAAGGCTATTGCGCATGTCTAGCGGGAGCGATCAGCCAATAAAGCGGTCGATCCATGGCGTGATCGAGAGGCTGATTTTCCATTGGCAGTTCGATTTTGCGGGAACTAGCGGTGGACAGGTGCGTCTCTTGAATTTGGGAGTACCCCAAGAGCGAGTTAATCGCTACTGGGCCTTGTTCACTGAACAACCGGTTAATAATAAAAATAATCATTTTTAGGAATTTTTAAAAATTTATTCTAAAACCAAATGCATCGTTTTTCAATTTTTAGTTTTGATTTTAAGTCGTTAGACCGACTTTTTTGGAGCTGATCTTCATGTTTTTTTTCTTTGGCAGTCTTTTTTTATAAAAAAAATTACCATTCGTTTGATTTTCTGCATGTCAATTTCCTAAGATTTTATCACTGTTTTCCATTTGAAGAGGAATTAAGATTGAGAAATCAGAAAATCATTCTGAATAAAATTTCTAAGCTTATATGCATAAATAATGCAGAAATTAATATTTATTTTTTATGAAAATATTTTTCTACTGGTGTTACTTGAGGAAGACTTTTATAAATATACTTAGAAGTTAAAAAAAAAAATATTTTTAGCAAAATGAAAATTTATTTTCAATCATATTACGTTGTCTTTTAATTGTTAATTTTTATTTCAAAATAGCAATTTTGAATTGTTATTTATAACTGAATGAAATAATGCTACTCTATATTAATAAAAAATTAATAAATATTATAACTTTTGGTATTGAATCGAAGAAATTCATCAAGATTAGGCTGACTTGGGATTTCATCTGTGTTTTTGGTTCAGCGCGAGCGTTCAATATTTTTTCTGGCTAATTGCTTAGTTTTGTTTAAATTTAATCAATAAAATTTTATTTTTTAATAATTCATTAATTAATTATAAATTTATAAACTAATTAATTAATTGAAGTTTTTTATTTTATACTATATAAAAATGTCGAAAATGTTTTAGTAATAATAAAAATTTCAATTTTTGAAGTTTGAAAAATAGTTCTTGGTTTTACCGCTAGGCGGTGCATGGTCGTTAAATATTCTCGCTACTAGAGAGTTTTTTCGAAGGTCATGAATTTAATATTTCAACCAAAAAAGTAATTTAAAATTTAGTATTAAAAAATTCCGACAGGTGGCGCATGATCGCTAAAAATTCTCGCTGCAAGATACTTCACTTAGATTTTAAAACTTCCAATCAAGGAGAAATTTATCTGTCTTACAGAAGTTAGTCTTTTATTTAATTAAATTAAAGTCTTTTAATAAGTTTTGATGATAAAGCTTCATTCTCATAAATTTTTAACTAGTATAAGAAAAACTTTTGTTTTTATAGACTCAAATTGATCGACGTAAAAGTATGCTCTTTTATTATAACTCATTTTTATCAGAATATGAATTTTGTGTGGTAGCATATTTTCCAAAATTTCTTTATTATCCATTGTTTTTGACTCTACCAGACTATTGTAGGTATCCTTTATTTGCATATATATTTTATTGAAAGAACGCTGTCAAAAACTCAAAAATCATTAAGAATGAAATTTCTAAAATTATGCAGAAGTGATGCAAAAATTTATGAGCATGATATTATCTTAAGATAAAAATTTTTACAATTAAGTATGAATTAAATATTTTTCTCGACTCAGCACCTATTTAACTTTTTAAACTTGTTTGAATCTGTGTTACAAATGACAAATGACAATGTTCGAGTAGATATAATCATTTATTGAAAATAATACATTTTTAGAGTAATGAAAATCAGTTGAGACCAACGGTATCGTTTTGTAAATTTTCATTATCATTTTTTTTTCGGTGAAAAAAAACATTCATAATTGCAATGGACGGAACAATTCTGCTCCCAGAATTCTAGATCGAATAAACAATTTGGGCACATTTTTTTTTTAAACAAAAATTGAAAAAATCTTGAAACTTTTATTATTCAATCAAATAAAATCGTTAAAGTTTTATCATCGCGTAATTCTGCATCGGCTTTCTTTACTGTGAACGCATGGAATTATTTTTCTAAATAAATTGCAATTTAAAAATATTTATTTTTTGTGACTTCCAGGGAATGAAAAGTAATAAATATTTGTCTTGAATGCAATTTTTTTGGTCTAATCCTCAAAAAATTTACAATTGTAAAAATTAATTGCAATTTTTACATAAAAAAGTGGTTTTAACACTTTGCCGTGGGCTTAAATTATTACAAAATTTAATCGAGTTTTTATCTAAATTTAATTTTTTTTTATTTTTAGTTCTGAAAAATTCCGACAGGTGGCGAATTATAGTCTGCAATTTCCACTGCAAGAAACTTAACTCAGATATTATAAGTTCTAAGCAAAAAAATATTTATGTGTCTTACAAAATTTGTCATTTTATATAAATTATATCATTATATTTTTGCCTGATAATTATATTTATTCTACAATTAAATTATTATAAAACAATTTAAAACAACGGAATATATATTTTTCCTTTCAAATTCAGTTGTACTCTCGTTCGACCTCAATCAGTGTTCAAATCGAATTATATTTAAAAAAATCAAATTGATGGTTGCACGTGTGACTTGTGAATTTTTTATGATAATTTTTATTTTGTGACTTTGATAGAATACTCACAAAAATCAAATTTAAGTCTAGTTATCTTAATTTAATTAACTCAATTGATAAATTCATTGTTTCTTAATAATGTAAATTAATTAAGCCTTTTAGAGCTTGTTTATAACTTAAGCCATAATCTTTCTTGTCGTGTTTATGGCTTCGATAAAGAAGTAATAAATTATGAAAATCAGGAATCACAATTATAATTGATCAATCGAAAATTGTAAGTGTAATTTTATTTTACGTAAATTGCTAATCTGGACTTTACATCGGTTCGCATTAATTTGACCGATTGTAACTTTATATTCAAATGACAAATTTATTGCAGTATTAATTTTTTCTGAATTTCCTCTCAAGTTCACTTTCAGGCATCACTAAATATTATTTAAATGAATTAGAATCCTTTGAAACTTTGAGTGAATCAATTTAAAATCATAAAAATATAATCTATATTATTATATATATAGACTGTAAAGTGAAATAACCCAAAAATAATATATTAAATTAAAAAAATCAAATAAACATTTAATTTTGTTAAATTAAAATCCACTTTTTTTAAACATAAAACCTGCAAAATTTATAATAATTATATTCCAGCGCCAAGCTGCTTTGAAAATTTATAAAATTTTTTTTACCGTAAACTCCAGTAAATTTCAATTACAACTGTAAATATTATTTCTGTTACTAGTAAATTGTATAAAGCAGCGCCTTAGCGTCCCATGATTACATTTCAGTCTGGTTATTTTTCTCGTTAATTTAATAATAAATTCCTTTCCGTGTAAATCATATTGACTAGGGAGTCAAATTCGTCAAATATTTAAAATTCTAAACTATTATACAAAACTTGAAAAACAAAGTACTGAAAATGTCCAATAGGTGACGCAGAGTCGTCAAAAATTCTCGTTTCCAGAGACTCGAGTTATACTTATATAACCTCCGGCCGAGAAAAAATGAATGTGTCTTACAAATTTCGCCACTTCTATAATTTTTATATATCGTTAAAGATTAAAATATAATTTTGCCTCTAACATAATGAGATAATTCATATAATTCTTTTATTTTACGAATAATTGGTAATTTTAGAATTTTGAAACTTTGGTCGCGTAAAAAGCTTTTGTAACTTTAAAAGTGGATGGTCTGATTAAATGTTAACTTTTCTGAAAACAAAAAAAAATTATGTGTCTTACAGAGTTTGTTATTTTAATTTTTATAATTACCGTGTGTATTACTTGTGTCTTATCTTCGAGATTAGTGATGGTATTTTATATGAATAATAATAAAATAATTAATATGTTCCTAAAATATCATGATTGAAAAACTTGTATCAGTTTTATGTTTTTTGAAACTAAAATTAACTTTTTCGGAATTGTTCTAATGAAATTGTTTGACTGGTATTCATTATTTGCAAAATTATCAACAAGAATAATCTTCAGTACATTAATGAAGTGGTCTTTAAGTCTATTTTTCAATTCAATGATATATAAATTAGATTGCAATTAGAAAATTATACCTCTAAATTTTTCTTTTATTTTCACCAATTTAATTTTTAATCGGTAAATTCCATTTATTTTTTAAAAGTAATAAATCATTAAAATAATAATTTTTTTCATTTTGATGTTTTAAATTAGTCAAGACAATATTTGTTATTGTAAATTATGGTAGCACCGTTATAAGTTTAAAACATTTTTTTTAAAAAGTAATATCGACATGATATTATTATGACAATGTCTTCTAATTTCTTTTTCAGTATTTTATTTGTTTTTCCACTATATTCTCATAATTTGAATTAAATCGTAATAATACATCAATTATTTCGGCGTGATAAAAAAAATTATTTCGATGGAACAAAGCCGATAAAATTTTTGCGCCTTTTCTGATTTTTTTTTCACAGCTTCGAATTACTTTTTCTTCTTTTGGGTATCAAAAATAATATTAAGATAAAATTTTCAAGAATAAAATAACATAATTTCTTAAATATATTTTTTTGAAAAATAAGCAGAAATTCTTCTGCATGGAAATAAATATTAAATTAAATAAAAATTTTTACTTTTAAATTATTTTGATTCCCTAATTTGTCAACCATTTAAAATTCTAAAGTATTATATTAAACTTAAAAAACATAGTACTGAAAATGCACAATAGGTGGCGCAGGGTCGTCAGAAATTCTCGCTCCAAGAAACTTGAATTACACTTATATAATCTCAAGCCGAAAAAAGATTAATGTGTCTTACAAAATTTTCCATTTTTATAATTTTTGATTTATTATTATAGTTTAAAACATTATTTGGTTTTCTAAACTAATTAGATCACTTGTATCATTTTTGTATTTTGCAAGTAAATGGTAATTTTAAAATTTTGTATCTTGGGTCCGAATGAAAAGCTTTTATAACTGAAGAATGTTAAAATGTAATGATATGTTTGTATTTTCATAATCGGCTAAAATCTTAACCCGCAGTTGCAATTTTACGAAAACTATTATATATGTCTTATATAAATTTATCATGATTTATTTTTATTATTAAACAAACGATCGCTATTATTATTCAGTAATATTTTCAAAACTTTCATATTCATTGATAAATTTTGTCAAATACTTAAACAATAAAAAATCTATCAGAAATATTAATGAAAAGTCTTTTTGAATTATTTTTACTAAAATTAATTCATCAAGTGTTAAACTTAGATACAACTTTGGATCCGCACCTGATGCTTTAGATGCGGTACATAAACAATGTCCTGCATGTTCAGAAACAAACTCAATGAATTTATTGACATCGATTGCTGTTCACTTGCCCAAGCTAAGTAAACTTGATAAATTGGATAACCTTGAAAAGTCAGCGCAAGATTTACACACAAAGGTAGATGATATTATTTCTAAGCAGGCTGCACTAGATGCTAAATTTAATAGTTTGGAGAAAAGAGTGAGCGAGCTTGAAAATATAGGATTTTCAGGTAGCTCAAAAAAGGAGGCTGAGAAGATTTCAAGGGCAGCAGATATTCTGCTTAATTGTAACTTCGAACAAAGAGCCCTCCAAATTGAGGCACAGGCTCTTGCGGATGAGATTTCAATTTCCGGTCTAGAAGAAGTGGCAGAGGAAAACCTAAAAGAAGTTGTAAATAACTTACTTGATGTTCTTGATGTACCTCGGGATGATTTCGGAGTCAAATATGTCAAAAGGATCGGTAAACCAGTTGAAGCTAGAACGAGGAATGCTAAGCATAAACGCAGGGATGTTCTAATTAAGTTTGAATGTAAAGAAGCTGTGGATGTAATGATCAGGAAGTCCAAAGATGTAGTTATTAAAAATAATGATTTATTAGCCGAGGAAAATATCTCGCAGGACCCTGTTCGTCTTCATCGCCGTCATCCGCCTACTCTTTACAAATTTCGTTCGCAGGTATTAAAGGATTTTCCTAAGCTACTTCCAAAAAATGTGTGGATTGCTGCAGCCTCAGTGTTTGTTAGAATCGATTCGGAGAAACCGCCGCTGAAGTTATTGCCGTCCAATGGGATAGAGGTGCTCAAAAAGCACATTCGCTCGCGTGAATAACTTTCATTCACTCCATCATCACTATCGCTTGCTCAAGAACAAATTAGTCTGTCAAACATCAAATAACCTGTTGGTTAACTCTAAGAAGTAGGAGAAGTTTTTTCATGTCTTGTTTAATTTATAAAGCGCTTTATCTACAGCAAAAGCCACTTATTGGCAATAATTTACAAATTTGTGAGTCTAGGCCGCGCAGGGGGGATGAAAGGAATGATTTGCTTGTTGTACCGGGTTGCCACAGCACCAAGTATGACAAATCCTTTTTAGTGAGTGCGATTAGGATATGGAATCGGTTACCTTCAGACTGCACCTCACAATCGACTTTTCCGGCTTTCCGTAAAGCATGTTTCGAGTTTTTGTTGAGCGAAGAGAATGCGTGATTTGACTATTGTCTTTAATAAATACTTTTATCTGATGATGGAGTGATATATTGATGTACTTACTATATGTATAATATACCAGTAATATTTGTAATACACTACTTTTGTTAATTAACATTCATTGTAATGTATTTTGGAAGGCCGCAAGGAGCTACGACTCCATGGCCTTTAAACAATAAATAATAATAATAATAATGATAATCATTAATTTACTGATTATTTACTAATAAAATATACTTTCTTGGTAATACTTAACAAATTTCTAAGCATTAAACTTGATTTTGAATTTAGTACCAAAAATCACCAACAGGTGGTGCATGATATTCTAAAATTCTCGCTACCAGATACTCAACTTAGATTTTTTAACTTCCAATCATCAAAAAATTTATTTGTTTTAGAGTTAGCCATTGTCTTGAGTTTATAAGATTACTTTCTGATATTCAATAAAATTTTATTAGTCATAAGAATAAATTCGTAAAAAAATTTCAATATCTTCTTTTGTCATGTTGCCTTATATATACTTGCATGAATATTAGCATTTTATAGAATAAACTCACTGTATAATTATAAAACATTATTTTGACATGTGTTTGGATATTCATTCCAAATGGCCCCAATAATTCATTAAAACAAATAACAAATCCCTACAGTAAAAATACATGAGTGTGTGAAGTTAGTCAATAATCGAAACGCAAAAAAATGGGACCTGATTCCTTATTGATCAAAATTAAGGTGCGCGCAGCGCGCTATTTAAATTTCTAGTGTGTTTATAAATTAAATGAATAAACAATTACAAATTAGGATTAATTAATCAAGATTTAAATATCGTTTCTTGGAGTCAGCAAGAGCTATGAGAGCTTATTTCCAGTGTAGAAATAATTTTTAAATGAATTGTTTTTTGCAGTCAAGTTTTTTTTTCTAGGTTCAGTTATCTGATTTTTAGAGTTTGAAAATTTCCTTGTATTGGTCATCAGAACCACTGTGAATCAGAACCAATGTACATTTTTGGTGGCAGAGTTTTCTTCGACTTTGTAAGAACTTCACATTTTGATAAAAGAATATCTTTCTTCACAATTTTGACATTTATAAAGTTCTCAGCTCACTGATCTTCGTTCCACATCCGATAATGCTTCTAATTATTTGTGTATACTTTGTTTTCAACGTCACAACGTAAAAAGCGAATAGGCCTTAGTTTTTATCCAATTAATGGCCAATATTGAAATGTGCGTACTGAAAATAAAAAGGCCTATATGAGACACCTTGTCTTAATTGATACTCAAACTCTTTAAGATAATTGTATCTGAAGTGAAACCTTATTTTTTAGTATTTTAATGAACATATGATATCGAATTTGTTCAATAATCTGGTACTCAAATATCTTATCAACCCTCTTTCCATATTAGCAACTTATTTAGTTTATCTAAAAAAAATTTATTCATGTGACTTATTTCCGTCATTATAAGGATTATTTAATAAAATTTTTAGAACTTAGAAATTTTTCTGATGAATTTAACGGCCAGGTTCTGAATTAATCACCAAATTATTGAAATCATCGTGGTTATCGATTTAAGTTTTCAAGCATCTAAATTTTTGAGCATTCGTTCTTTCAAAATTTAGAATTTTTTATGTCTATTATTAATTTTCTCTTTATTTCATTTTTTTCAGTATTTAAATTAATTGTTTGTGTCCATATCATTAAAATTAATTTTTAACTTCCCGCTAAGAAAATCAATGATTTTCGGAAAATCGGGAAGTTATTGTTTTTACCCCGTTTTGCACAAATCGAGGTTTCAACAGATCTCGACGTTTTGAAGCACTAAGAAGCTTTCCTGACTATTTTTACGATGATGTCTGTTGAATTCTCCATACAAAAATGAATTTTAGTTTTATTATATATTTTTCCTTTAAATATTTTATTTTGTAGTATTATATTTAACATTTGGTTAAAACGGTTCGAAAAGGGAATGCAGTCCTAACTTTTTGTTTTATGACCTTAAACACGTGGGTCACACAATGGAACTCTTATCTTTTTCGATGCTTGCTTATTCCTTTTCGTCTAGTGTTGTATAATTTTTCTTTAGCTAAAAACATCTGTAATTCTCAAGTTTAGTGGAGAGGTTTAGACCTTTTTTTTGTAAAATACTTTTCTTTAAGAAATAGTTAGTTCGTAACGACTCTCTCAAGCGTAAGGACGTCTCTCAATATGGTATCCCTTTAATAATAAATTGGATATGCTATATTAATAATAATTTGTTTGTTGTTTTATTTATTTCACGATTAACCTATCCATAACTTCCTACAATGTCGTGTGTGTGTGTATGTGTGTGTGTGTGTGTGTGTGTGTGTGTGTGTGTGTGTGTGTGTGTGTGTGTGTGTGTGTGTGTGTGTGTGTGTGTGTGTGTGTGTGTGTGTGTGTGTGTGTGTGTGTGTGTGTAAACCTCTCGTAACTTTTGAATGACTTGACCGATTTCATCGCACTTGGTGTCATTTGAAAGGGCTTCACCAAACTTAGATTTCCTGTAAGTTGGAACCGATTCAGACCAATAGATTTCGAGAAATTGCAAAAAAAAAGTGAAAAAAAAGTTGTTTTTTCAAAATATCTCCGATCAATTCCAAAAACTAATCAGCTCTTAATATAAAAAAAAAACACGCCGATTGCCACTAGCCCGGTCGAAATCGGTTAATTTGTTCGTGAGTTATCGTTAACGAAAAAAATCGAAAAAATCGTATTTTGGGAAATACTTTGAAATTCCTTGTTCGATCAATTTAAACTTAAAATTTCTTTATAAAACTGCGTTAAATGCCACCAACCACGTAAAAATCGGTTCATTCATTCAAAAGTTATTGCGGTTTAAAAATCGAAAAATAGTGTTTTATTCAACTTCTAGCAGATTTTTGAGCTCGAAGAGCTCAAAATGATACGAAAATTATTTTTTTGAGCTCGAAGAGCTCAAAAACGTAATAAATGTAGGTTTGTTCGCTCAAGTACGAAATGAGCGGGAAGTTGCAGGGATGGCCTTTAGGGTCAACCGTTTTCCTAATTTTTTTTTTTAATTTCTAAAAAATTTTTTAAAATATTTTCTAGAATATTTTTCTTTTTGTTGTTTAAAAAAGTTTTGTATAAAAAATATGGTATGTAAAATGCTTATAATATTGCTGATGTGAAATTATGTTCGTTTGTAATAGATTGATCCATAATAACCTGAAACACTTATTTTAATCATATTCACTGGGATCTGAATTACTTCGTACGATTGAAATTAATTTTTAATAATACATCAACTATTTAAGCATGATAAGAATTATTTCGACAAAACTAACGATAGTCGATAAAATTTTTATTCTTTTTTTTGGTCTTAATAAACATTTTGGAAGCTCACGTATTTTAAACTTGAAAACCATGATATTTAGTTAGAATTTTCGAGCATGAAAAAACATAAACGCTTAGATATATTTTAAAAAGAAAATAATTAGAATTCTTCTACGTGGTAATGAATATTAAATTAAATAAAAATTTCTACTGCTATATTATTTTGACACCCTAATTCGTCAAACATTTAAAATTCTAAAATATTATATTAATTTTAAAAAACATAGTACTGAAAATATCCAATAGGTAGCGCAGAGTCGTCAGAAATTCTCGCTGCAAGAGACTTGAGTTATACTTATATAATCTCCAACCGGAAGAAAATTAATGTGTCTTACAAATTTTGCCATTCCTGTAATGATTGATTTATCATTATGCTTTAAAATATAATTTTGTCTTCAAAATTAACTAAACAATTATTAGTATTTTTAATTAGTTAATTATTTCAATCGTATCATTATTGAATTTTGCAAATAAACGGTAATTTTAGAATTAGGAATCTTCGGTCGTATAAAAACCTTTTATAACTGTAGAATATGACGGTTTGATAACATGTTCGCTATTTCGTAATCAGTTAAGATCTTATTAATTTAATTAATCCAAAAGAAAACAGTAATTTTATAGGAATGATGAAGTATTTGAATCTTTTAGGACATGTTCGTTTTAGTAACTTTGGTCGTCTTTGTTCTTTGGTTTTTTTTGGCCCTTTCTTTCTGGAGTTTTAGTGCTAAAATACGAAATAGTAGCAGATATATATTCTTTTAATGCTAGATCTTCAATTGTACATATATTATCTACTATTTTCATCCTTTTTAAACGGCTTTTTATTCTACCCCGTTTGTTACACATGGTTTTAATGTAATTACCTTATCACAGTTTTGTATCTCTATTTCTCTTAGAACTAATAAAGTAATTAGTGTAATTCCTGGTTCTACTTCATACAAAAATGAATTTATCATTTAAATAATTGTAACATCTTACATATAACTTAAGAAAATTAAAATATGTGATTGTAAGAAATTTAGTTATTGAATTTGTCTTTCCCAATTTTTTGGATTTCTCAATTCTTGGGAATCTTCTCTTGAAGGTATTGTCAATAGTTGAAAACAGTTAACTTTTTAAAAAATCTTCTTTCATTTATATCTTTGTAATTATTTACAGTAAAACCCTTTTTTTCCGTCGATGAATAAATTAAAAAAAAATTGACAATATATTATTTATGAATCATTAGAATCATTCTATATAGCAATACAATCGACTTGTAAATGATTAAATATAAGAAATTAGAAAACTGCAGTCAGGATTTTTCGAAAACAATAAATGTTTTTATTTATGAATTATAATTCATAAATCTTACATCAATTTATCATGATTTATTTTGATTATTAAACGAACTATCACTATTATTATTTAATAATATTTTCAAAACTTTCATATTCGCTTATAAATTTTATCAAGTACTTAATCAGTAAAAAATCTATCAGAAATATTAATGAAAGGTCTTTTTGAATTATTCTTACTAAAATTAATTCATCAATCATTAATTTACTGCAAATTTCTAATCTACTAACTCAATTTTATACTTTCTTGGTAATACTTAAAAAATTTCTATATTTAACTTTATTTTGAATTTGGTACCAAAAATCACCAACAGGCGGCGCATGATCTTCTAAAATTCTCACTGCAAGACACTCAACTCAGATTTTTTAAGTTCCAATCAACGAAAAATTTATTTGTCTTAGTTATAGTCATTGTCTTGAGTTTAAAGAATTACATTCTAATATTCAATAAAATTTTATCAGTCATAACAATAAATTCTTTAAAAAATTTCAATAATTCTTTCTTCCTTTGTTATGTAGCTTTTTATTAACTCCAATTATAGTGCGAGCTTACTAAAAATAAAAAAGAAATTTTTGACTCATCAAATGAAACACATGACTCTGTTATTTAGAACTTGTTTTTTTTTTAGCACGTTTGAAAAACTTCGCTTAAAAAATTGCGTTCATAATTTACTTGCATAAATATTAGCAAATTTTAACAAACTCTCTCGAATACTTGAAAAAAAATTTTTAAACTTTCATTTTAAAAAATGAAATAACAGTATGATTTATGATTCGTTTCTAATTCTTTTTTAAAATAATTTTTCAATCTCATTTCTTTTGTTTTGTCTTCTGACTGATAAGTGAAACTGTTTTTTTTTTAATTTTTTTCGATGCTTGAAAATGCCCTTCGCTATTTGGTTTTTCTTTGAAATTTTCATAGTCTGTCTAAAGATTCATGCAAATTGCCCGATGGCGGCAATATTGCAAAATGTAATGATGAAACGCATAAATATTTTTTTTGCTCTGTAATCTTTCCATCAAAAATCAAATTTAAGTCTAGTTATCTTAAAATAAATCACTCAATTGATAAATTTGTAATATAGTGTATAAATATAAGGCTACTGAGCTTTCCGAATTCGTTTTGACTTTCGATAAGTTATTGATGATAAAGAATAATAATTATAATTCATCGATAAAAACCCTACTTGTAAATTTACTGCACTTCAATCAATACAACTGGACTTTAAAATATTTAAATGACATCGTTTACAATAACAATTTCATTATAATATTAATTTTTTCTCAATTTCCTCAATACCAATTTTAGTCATCACTCAATATTATTTTGAATAAATTAGAATCCTTCAAAATTATGTGAGTCATTGAATAAATTAAAAATCATAGAAATAGAATTTTTTTTTATAATATTGAAAAAAAAATTTTATATTCAAAATTGATCACTAAATCAGAACTTTAGAAAGTATTACTAAAATTCGAAAAATTAGTTCCTAAAAATTCCGACAGGTGGCGCATGAACGCTAAAATTTCTCGCCTGCAGAGAGTTGACTCTAATATTATTAGTTCCAACTAAAAAAAAAATGTATATGTCTTACAAAATTTGTTATTTTAATTTCTACAATTACCGTGCGTACTACTTGTGTCTTTTGCGGCATGATCTGCAACATTACTCATAATAGCTCACATAAATAATAGAAATATAAAAAAATAATTAAGATTAAATAAATTATAGTCTGTTTGAAGAACTTACATCCGTAACACTTTTTTTGGAACAAAAATTCAGAATTGTAGATTGTTTTCTTAACGAAATTGACAGATCGGTCGTTAATATTTAAAAAATTATTTACATTATAATTGCCAATGGCGGCTCAAAACACGTGCGTTTCATAAATCGGTAAAACGTGGTCCAACTTCTAATTTTTCTTTTAAATTCAATGATATATAAATTATATTGCATTTAAAAAAAAAAACACATTTCTGAGTGTTTGTATTGTTTTCACAATTGCAAGAAAATTGCTGATTACGAAATCTTTCTATTTCTGTGTGTATTTTATACTATAGATTTATATATAGCATTCTATATTTCTTTATGTCAGTTTATAAAGACTTAGATTACGTTGAAGTTGTTTCCGTCTGTATTTCATCTATTTTTTAAACGTAATAAACTTTCAAATTATGATTTTTTCATCGTGATACTTCATATTTCTCAAGACAATATTTAGTATAGTAAATAACGGTATAACTGTTATATTTTTTGGAAAATTTGGCGGAAAATTGATACCTACGTGATATTTTTCTGTAATTATCTTCCAATTTTTTTACAGTATTTCATTCAATCTTTGTATAGCATCCTGATAATTTAAATTAAATTGTAATTATACATCAACTATTCCAACGTAATAAAAAAAATTATTTTAATGGAACAAAAAAAGCCGATAATATTTTGACTTCTTTTCTAATTTTCTTGTTCAACAGCTTTGAATCACGTTTTATTTTTTTGGATTTCAAAAATAATATTGAGTTAAAATTTTCAAACATAAAAAAAAAATAATTGCTTAAATTTATTTTTTTTTAAATAATTTGAAATGCTTTTACATGGTAATGAATATTAAATTAAATACAAATTTTCACTGCTAAATTATTTTGACTTCCTAATTCGTCAACCATTTAAAATTCTAAAATATTTTATTAATTTTAAAAAACATAGTACTGGAAATATCCAATAGGTGGCGCAGAGTCGTCAGAAATTCTCGCTGCAAGAGACTTGAGTTATACTTATATAATCTCCAACCGGAAGAAAATTAATGTGTCTTACAAAATTTGCCATTTTTACAATTTTTTAATTATTATAGTTTAAAATGTAATTTGGTTTTCAGAACTAATTAGATCAATAGTATCATTTTTGTATTTTGCAAATAAATGGTAATTTGAAAATTTTGTACCTTGGGTCCGAATTAAAAGCTTTTATAACTCAAGAATGTAAAAATGTAATGATATTTTTTTATTTTCATAATCGGTTAAAATCTTATTATTAAAATTAATCTAAAAAATCAGGGATTTTAGGTATACGATGGAATATTCGGATCTTTTAGGCTGTGTCCGTTATAGTGACCCCTGGTCTCCTTCTTTCTGTTTTTTGGCGCTGAGTTGTAGTGCTAAAATACAAAATAGTAGCAGATATATTTTTTTTCGTGCTACATCTTCAATTGTACAAATATTTAGTATTTTCTCGACAATCTTCAATCGTATAAATCTAATATTTTTATACTTTTGGATCAGCTTTTTAGTTCAACTTGTGTGTAATCTATTGTTTTGTTTTAATGTTGCAAGTGAGATCCGAGTTTGGTAAAATGTTTCAATCCGATTGCTCTGAAAATAATTGAAAAAAAAATTTGGAAAATCCAAAAGTGCATGACTCATAATACTCATTTAATTATGAAATATTAAAAAAAAAAAAAAAAAAAAAAAAAAAAAAAAAAGTCGTTCAAAATTAATTGCCGAAAAAACAGCTGTACTAGGAAGGTAATCCACAGGCGCCCCTGGTGGAATAAATGTACACATTGAATTACCTAACCATTCGCATTCAGTGACCTACAACTCTCCTCAAGAATTTAAAAAAAAAATTTAGTACCAAAAATCCCCAACAGGTGGCGCATGATCTTCTAAAATTCTCACTGCAAGACACTCAACTCAGATTTTTTAACTTCCAATCAACGAAAAATTTATTTGTCTTAGTTATAGTCATTGTCTTGAGTTTATAGAATTACTTTCTAATATTCAATAAAATTTTATCAATCATAACAATAAATTCTTTGAAAAATTTCAATAATTCTTTCTTCCTTTGTTATGTAGCTTTTTGTTAACACGAATTATAGTGCGAGCTTACTGAATCATGAAAAAAAAAATTTAGATTTAGAGAATGAGAAACATGATTTCTTATCCCTCTGTATTCCATGATTGAAATAATTTTTAAATTGGCATTATATTAGCGGTCGATTTTTTCGCCACTTACGCTGTTACTTTCTGGTTTTCTAAGCTTAGATTTTTTTGTTTTTTTGGCACGTTTGAAACTCTCTGTTAAAACATGTTTCCTACGTTGTCATGTAACCTTATAGTTACTTGCATGAATATTAGCGAATTTTAACAAGCTCTCTTAAATACTTCAGAAAAGACTTTTAAGTAAAACTGTTTTTTTTTTTAAATTTTTCTCAGTGGTTGGAAATGACCATAGCTATCTGGTTATACTTTACAATATATGTTCTGTTTAAATATTAAAGCATTTGACGCCAGAATAATTGCAAAATGTAATAATGAAATACATAAATAATTTTTTTTAAGGCGTATTTCTTACAACAATCAAATTTAATTCTTATAGATAGTTAATCCTCATTTTTGCGTTAAGCGATTCGGTGGTGGAGTGATAAGTTATTTTTGATAAAAACTCTACTTATAAATTTACTACACTTCAATTATATCAACCGGACTTTAAAATATTTGAATGACTTCGTTTACAATGACAATTTCATTATAATATTAATTTTTTCTCAATTTCCTCAATATCATTTAACCATCACTAAATATTATTTTGAATAAATTAGAATCTTTCAAAACTCTGTGAGTCTTTGAATAAATTAAAAATCATAGAAATAGAATTTTTTTTTTCAAACTTAATAAATCGTTAAAATTATAATTTTTCTTCATTTGCAATTTAAGATTGTTCATGACAATATTTATAACAGTATATCACGGCAGTATCCTTAGTTTCGAATATTTTCTATGAAAATTATTATCCATATGATATTTTTCCGAAATATCTTCCAATTTCTTTTATAGTATTTTCTTTACAGTGTCTTGATAATTCAAATTAAATTGTAATAATAAATTAACTATCCCAACATGATAAAAAAAATTATTTCAAGAGAACAAAAAAAGTCGATAAAATTTTGACTTCTTTTATTATTTTCTGTTCATCAGCTTTGAATGCCGTTATCTTTTCTTGGATTTCAATAAAAATATTCAGTTAAAATTTTCAAGGATAAAAAAAATAATTACTTAAATACTTTTTTTTTGAAAAATAATAATTAGAAATTCTTCAACATGGTAATAAATATTAAATTAAATTAAAATTTCTATTGTTAAATTATTTTGATTCTTTAATTTGTCAAAAATTTAAAATTCTAAAGTATTATATTACTTAAAAAACATAGTACTGAAAATGTCCAATAGGTGGCGCAGAGTCGTCAGAAATTCTCGCTGCAAGAAACTTGAGTTATACTTATATAACCTCCAACCAGAAGAAAATTAATGTGTCTTACAAATTTTGCCATTTTTATAATTTTTGATTTATCACTATGTTTAGAAATATAATTTTGTCATCACTAATCTGGTTAGTTGTAAAATTTTTTTATTTTACAAATGATTAGTAACTCTATAATTTTGTAATGTCCGTCGTAAAAAAAAAAAAAAACCTTTTGGAACATCAGAGAATACATTTTTATTTCGTACTTTATATTGAATTGTATTTATCTCCAATCGTAGTTATACTTATTGTTTTCTTACATTAAATAGTTTTGGTAATATGGCCATATTAAAGCAAATTTTAAGGGAGTTGAGAAAGAATGGATAGGAGAAAGGGGGGACCTACTCAGTGGGAATTTTTTTCCGTAATTGAAAAAATAATCAGACAGCCCAGACTGGGAATCGAACCCAGATCTCTCGGTTACGCGCCAAGGGCTCTACCAGTTAAGCTATCCGAGACAAGTACTGACTACTTTATTCAGTCACGTATATTTCATTGTTAATTTTAAGTTGAGCTAACGTTTTCATAGCTTGATTACAAGTCTTTAATACTTGGTGTTCCCAAGAGAGATTATTATCTAAAATGACCCCTAAATATTTGACAGTATTATTATAAGGAATAACGCAATTATCAACTGAAATATTCTCTGCATTTATACAATAATCATTGCTAACTTTTAGTCTACTGCCAAAGATGATTGCTTTGGTTTTTGAAGCATTTAACTTCAAGCAATTTAAATCACACCATTTAACAATTTTTTCTATTTCACTATTCAATAAAGCAATGGTAATGAAACTAGAGTGTCCGATACCAGATGATTAAGCCATGTTTCAGAGATAGCAATTATATCATAGCGATGAGATCTAAAATATTCTTTAAAGAGTTTAAAGTGTTGCTCATAGATAAAATAATTTTTAAGTTTCATTGTTGATAACGCTCGTGATAAAAGTAACACGGTTTCTTTATTTTTTTCAGTAACTAGAATGAGTGTCCTTGGTCATCGGAGCTACTAAATAAAATCCAATGCACATTTTCAGCCACGGAATCTTCTTGGCAAATTTGTAAGAATTTCGCTTCTTAACGTGAAATGTTCCTCTACAATATTGTCGGTATGTTTATAACATATATTTAAATTTAAATAATTAAAATTTGCTTTAATATGGCTCTTTACCGTAAGATGGACGGTGGCGTTGTTTGCTCGGTGGGTCTTATATACGTGACTGAATATAGTAGTCAGTACTTGTCTCGGATAGCTTAACTGGTAGAGCCCTTGGCGCGTAACCGAGAGATCTGGGTTCGATTCCCAGTCTGGGCTGTCTGATTATTTTTTCAATTACGGAAAAAATCCCTACTGAGTAGGTCCCCCCCTTTCCCCTATCCGTTCTTTCCCAACTCCCTTAAAATTTGCTTTAATATGGCAACGATTAGTCACAACGATTACAGTTCCGTTTTTTGTACAGTAAAAATTGTTTATGTAATCATCTAATTATTTTCAATAATCTAAATATTTATTCAAAATGCTTCAATGTCCTAAAATTCAATCATTGGCTAATTTAATCGAGTTTTTATCTAAATTTACCTATTTTTTATTTTTAGTTCTGAAAAGTTCCGACAGGTGGCGAATTGTGGTCTAAAATTTCCACTTCAAGAATCTTAACTCAGACATTATAACTTCTTACCAAAAAAATATTTATGTGTCTGATAAAGTTTGACATTTTATAAAAATTATATCACTATATTTTTACCTGACCTGCAAAATAATTATATTAATTTTATCATTAAAGTATAAAAAAATTATTCTACTTAATTATTTCTTTTATTAACGAACTTTCAACTGATTTCTTCCTGATACTTATATTTGTTCTGTAATTAAATTATTGTAAAACAATTTAATATAGTGGGTCTCTTTTTTCCGAAAAAATTTCAGATTTATTTTGGTTTGCAGGCAATTTCTTACCGACTCGAATTATTTTTGAAAAAATTTGTACAACAAGGAATGATTTGAGAATTTACAATAAGATAAATTTTATTTTAATTTGGCAGATTGCTTACGTAAATTCTAATTTAAATTATTTAATTGACAAATACGAAAATCTATATAGTTGTTAGTTAACTTAACTTTTTAAAACTTCTTTCCTAAGTTATGATCCTTATTTTCGCATTGATAATTCGGTAAAAAAGTGATGAATTAATTATACACGCTAATAATAGAAATAATTTATCCATAAAAATCGTACTTGTAAATTAACGTTATAGTATTGAGATTAGTTGAACTTCATATTACTGCGGATTAATTGAAGCGACTCTTAAAAAAGAGATTGAATCTTGATTTTTATCGCTTAAAGTGGTAATGTCAATTCAATAGTTGTTTTTTTCTTAATTTTCGTTGAAAACTATCTTTGGTCATCACTAAACATCATTCTCAAAATTATTGTTACAAAAATCTTAATTTAAATTACTCAATTTATAAATCCGTAATTTTGTATAAATTTATTCATTTAAACTTAAACCATAATTATCTTTTTCGCGTTTATACTTTCGATGAAGAAGTAATGAATTATGAAAAATAAAAAATTATTATTATAATTCATCGATAAAAAATTACATTAATTATTTGAATGTAATCGTTTACAATGATAATTTAATTATAATATATTAATGTTTATAGCAATCTATATATTAATGTTAATATTAATTTTTGTTCAATTCGTTTAATCCGCTTAGGACAATTTTTAGTCATGACTTATTATCAATTAAAATAAATTAGAATCCTTCGAAACATTTTAAGTCGTTAAATAAATAAAAAATTTTTAAAATATAATTTTTTTATTATAATATCAAAAAATGAATCATCATAAATATTTATGTTCAAAATTAGAAATTATTTTCAAAATTAGTTCCAAAAATTTCCGATAGGTGGCGCATGAACGCTAAAATTTCTCACTAGCAAAGAGTTGACTCAAATATGATTAGTTCCAACTAAAAAAGAATTTATGTGTCATGAAGTTTTTTATTTTAATTTCTACAATTACTGTCTAATTTTTGGCATTAGTTACAATATCACATATTAATAATAAAAATAATAAATAATTAAGATGATATGATATATAGTCTGTTTAAAGAATTTACGATTGTATTACTTGGAACAAAAATTCATTTTTCTACATGTTTTTATTTTTTATAAAATTCGAATATTTTCTTCTACTTGTTGAAAAATTATAATTGATGCTAAGAGAGTCCTATTGGTGGCTCAAAGCACGCGGGTTACTACAGCGGTAAAGCATGGATGAAGTAGTTTAACTTGAAACTTAATTGTTTTTATATTCAATAATTTATAAATTTCTATGATATTGAAAAATAAGATTCCATCTTTGGCAACTGAGTGGGTGATCGCAACAAAATTGTTCGTGTTTTCTATTTAAATCCTCAAGTATATAAATTTTTTAGGATACTCAATTGGTTAGCACTTGAAATTTCTTAATGGTTATTTTTATTCTGTATATTTCATTTTTTTTTCAAATGTAATGTCATTAAAATTATCATTTACTGATTTTGAATTTTTAAATCTAATCTATAATTATCATAGTAAAGTACTGTAGTACTGAAAGAACATCTTATTATTCTATATGATGAACATTCACACAATGTTTTTCATTTAAATTAAAAAAAATTTTTTTTAATTCATAGAATAAATATAAATAATAAATCAATTTATGAAATTACCCTTTTCTAGAATCTGATCTGGCAATTTTCATAAATTAAGCTTAGAGTTTCTTTCTAAAATTTCGTTCTTCGTAAATGATTTCATGAAGGAAAAAAACTTGTTCTGGAATTCTCAATTGTTACAGAAGTACTTCATACTCGTTACATTCCCAATTACATTTGACTAACTCTTCTATTTTCATTATTACTATTCTTATTGATTTAATTATTTTCTATTAATCATTCCAGTATTCCATTCAATCGAATTTTAGCTTTCTGATCTTTAAAATAATGTGATAATAAAATACATCAACTTTTTAAGCGTGACAAAAATTATTTCATCGAAACTAACAAAAATCAATGAAATTTTAGATACTTTTTTTGTTCTTGGCTAACATTTGTGGAATTAATTTTATTTGTGAATCAAAAACCCTTATATTGAGTTTCAATTTTCAAGCATATAAAAACAAATACTTAAATGTATTTTTTTTTTTAAATAATTAGAAATTCTTCTGCATATAATAAATATTAAATTAAATAAAAATTTCCACTGCTAAATTATATTTACTCCCTAATTCGTCAAACATTTAAAATTCTAAAGCATTATATTAAAATTAAAAAAGATAGTACTTAAAATTTCCAATAGGTGGCGCAGAGTCGTCAGAAATTTTCGCTGCAACCCGTGTAAAAATGATATGATATCATTATGAAGCTCATAATGAATATCATAATGAATCTCATATTTTGGCATTAATATGAGATTCATATAAGAGCCATATCAATACTTCGGAAACCCGTAATAAGTAAAATACCTGTGAGAACAAATCTTTTTTAAGCAGATTAGTAAAATTTTCATTTTTTCTGTTATTCAGAGGAAATGTATAACAATTGAGAAAAACAGTATTTTTATCATGCACTATACTGTTGAACTACTTAACTCTCCTCCTTGACTTTCTTAACTTGGAAGAATATTTAGAAAAACATTGACTATCTTGGTTTAAAAAAAATTTTTAACTGAAAAAATTTTTTCGTCTCAAGATAATTATTTTTTATTTTGAAAACAATTTATATCGTCCTAAAAATTTCTTTAATTTAATTATTTTGCATTATTTCCTGTATATAGTTATGACTCAATAACTTTATATCACGATTTAAAAAGGCTAACAATATCATTATGATTTTATTCAGATATGACCATTATTAAATTTTGAATTCAATTCAATATCATTATGATTTCATAATGAAATTATGTTAATATCATCATGGAGATACTATCCTAACGAATTTCCAACAGTAATAAGAAATTTTTTTCTTGAATTATGAATAAAAGGCAACAATATCATTACGATATCATAATGAATTTGAAAAATTTCAGCCTGATTCCATCATGAGCTTACGCAGATACTATTATGACTTCAGAATGAAATTATGCGTTTGTTACTATGGATTAGTCACGAATCCCCATGTGACCGATCCGTGTAGATCAAATCCGAACAAAAACAGTTTCACTGTAAAAAAATCGCGCCAAGTCCACGTTCATAAGACTATTAAGAAAAAAAATTTTTATTTCCTTACAAAAAGATATAAAATAAAAAATTAAAAAATCCAAGTAACCGATATGGTTGTATATGATTTTCGGAAATTAAAAAAAATTTTGTTGTAAATTTAGCAATTAAAAGAAACAATTTTTGGAACGTATTTAGTGTGCGTGGTTACGAAATATTTCACTTTTTATGAAATTCCTAAAATCTATCTACTAGGATTTTCAAAAAAAATTGAAGTACACAATGACGCACACCAAGTACGTTCCAAAATTGTTTCTTTTAATTTTTAAATTTACAACAAAATTTTTTTTAATGTCCAAAAATCATATACAACCATATCGGTTACTTGGATTTTTTAATTTTTTATTTTATATCTTTTTGTAAAGAAATAAAAATTTTTTTACTTAATAGTCTTATGAACGTGGACTTGGCGCGGTTTTTTTACAGTGAACTGTTTTTGTTTGGATTTCAGTACTTTTTGTAATTATAATAAAAATTTGCAATTGGTACCAACTTAAATCTCAAGTTGGCTGCATTTTTTATAGCAAACTATCCCCTTGAAGCTACAGTTTATGTAAAAATAATTGCAGCGCACCCTGGCGAGTGTAGATGCAAGCTGTGAAATTTATTTTTTTAACTGTAGTTTCCCATCTATTGGACTATTACCATGCATTCTCGAATTACTTAGTCTGTGGCATGTCACTTTTTACATCGAAAAAAAGTCAGGATCGAAATTTTTGAGCTTGCTATAGTTTGTGCTGATAAAATTTGATGATTTCAAGTAGATTAATTGTTATAATTGAATATAATTAATTGATATCAGTAAAATAAAGCATGAATTACTGTTATAATATCAAATTTAGGAACAAGAAGTACCGTAGAATTAAATAAAATTTTGCAACCTCGAAATACCGTTCTGCTTATAGTAAACACACTCGGTAGTCTGGCGCTCCGTTTACAACGGATTTGAACGGAACTTGGCGCCAGATTCTACCGAATCTGTGGTAATGAAACATAATCAAATTACTAGAAATTTTCTTTCTCCAACAAGAAAAATAAAAGTTTTATAATCTAGTCAATAAAAAATTCGTTTCCATAAGTATTTTACTTATTACAGGTTTCAAATGTATTGATATGACTTTTATATGAATCTCATATTAGTGTCAAAATATGAGATTCATTATGAGCGTCATAATGATATCATATCATTTTTACACGGGAAGAGACTTGAATTATACTTATATAACCTCCGACCGAGAAAAAATTAGTGTGTCTTACAAAGTTTACCATTTATATAATTTTTGATTTATTATTTAAGTTTAAAATATAATTTGGTCTTCAAAAGTAATTAGAAAATTTAGATAATTTTTTTATTGGTCAAATAATTGATAATTTTTATATTTTGTATCTTAACAGTTCACTGGAAGTTTGTCTTAAATAGCTGGCACAACTTAAAAGGTTTTTTGATTGAAGTCTTGTGAAAGACGTTTTTAATACTAAGTTCATAGTTGGACTGAATAAAAGCATTTATGACTCTGGAAGATGGTGATTTGATTTAATTTAATTGCCTGCTAATGATTTGTTTAATTATTATTAGTGAAATAAATCTGAAGAATCAGTGATTAGATATAAAAAAAACATTTGTGAATTTTTTATTTTCTTTATTTTTCGGATTTCATTTTTACAATCGAAAATACATTCTTTATCATTTCAATTTCTTTTCATAGACTTCGTTTGATTTTTGGGTTCAAATGTTACTTCCACGCTCATAATTTGGTCAGATGAAAAAAACTAATTAATGAAATTCGAAATTTATCGTACATGAAACTTGCAAAAAAATTGAAGCATGTAATCGTAAGAAATTTATTAGTTAATGCACTCTTGAATAAATTTGTTTTGTACTCTTCTATAGTGCAAACGATTTTGCTAAATCCTTGACGAAGAATTTATTATAACAATAAATTCTATATTATTTCGTTTAGTTGAAAATCAACGCCCTCACAAAGCAAACAAACAGCAAATGGAATGTTATTATAAGCAAATAAAGAATGAATCTGAACAAAAACTGGTAACTCATTTTTGTTTTTTATAGTAACAAAATATTTAAATTTATACTGATGTCTATTCCTTAAATATTTAACACTATTACTAATTACTTTAAGGTTGAAAGATAACTTAATGGTAATTAATTATCACATCTATTTGGGCCTGCAGGTGACAACAGGATAATTAAAACTTTATTATTTTCTAGGAATTTTAAATTCATTTTGATAATTTTGTTATGTGATTAATGAAAAAAAAAAAAAATTAATGAAACAAAATTATGAGAATCTTTTTGGATCACGCGTAAAATACAAGCGACTTGAAAATGATTTAATAAAAAAAAATTAACAATCTGTAATCACTATTTTATGAAAACTTGTCAGTCATAAATTTCATATAGGTATACCACAATTTATTTTTATTATTCAACAAACGATCACTATCATTATTTAGTCATGTTTTTACGGCTTTTTTCATTTATAAATTTGTGTAAAATCTCAATTTTATACTTTCTCTGTAATATTCAACAAGTTTCTAAGTATCAAACTTAATTTTGAATTTAGTACCAAAAATCACCAACAGGTGGCGCATGGTCTTCTAAAATTCTCGCTGCAAAAAACTTAACTCAGATCTTTTAACTTCCAATCAAAGAAAAATTTTTCTTACATAGTTAATCATGTCTTGAGCCCATAAAATGACTATACTATATCTAATAAAATTTTATAACACATCAAAATAAATTCTTTGAATAATTTTTGTTCTTCTTTTTTTTTGGCAGGCAGCCTTATGTTCACTTACATGAATATTAGCATGTACTAAAAAACTCCCTGGTATACTTTGCAACATCTTCTACTTAGGCAGTAAAAAATCTAACAGAAATATTGAAAAAAATGTTTTTTTTTTTTTTTTCAATTTTTATTACTAAAATTAGTTTATCAATAATTAATTTACTTAAGTTTCTAATCTAACTCAATTTTATACTTTATATGTAATATTTAACAAGTTTCTAAGTATTAAACTTAATTTTGAATTTAGTACCAAAAATCACAAACAGGCGGCGCATGAGCTTCAAAAATTCTCGCTGCAAGAAACTTAACTCAGATTTTTTAACTTCCAATCAACGAATAATTTTTCTTACATAGTTAATTTTTGTCTTGAGCCTATAGAATGATTTCCAATGACTATCCAATAAAATTTTATAACACATCGAAATAAATTCTCAGAATAATTTTTGTTCTTCATTTTCTGGCAGGCAACCTTATGTATACTTATAGGGGTATTAGCGTATTATGACAAGCTCTGTTATTTACTTTAGAACATTTTTTCATCCATCACTGATACATATGATTACCTTATTGTTCGCAGGGAATTTCTGGATTGAAATAATTTTCTTCAGAGTTTTTACAGACAAATTACAATTTATAGCCTAATTTATAACTACTTAATAAAATGAAATTTACTTTATCAAAGACAAAAAAATCAAAATAATAAATTTTTTTTAAAATTAAATTTCAACAAAAAAAATTAATTTTACAACTGGTTGCGCTCAAAGCGGCCTGTTAGAGTGTTTCTTTCTAATTTGTCTCAATTGTTGAAAATGTCCCTCGTTATTCGGACCATTAATTAAAATCTAATGTACATTTTCATTGACAGAGTTTTTTTTACAACTTCCAAAATCTTGCAGAATAGAATTTTGAAATTCTTAATTGTTATTTTTCAAATGAATGGAATAATGCTAATCCCGAATTCTAGATTGAAATATAAATTTGGGTGCATTTTTTTTACATGAAAAATTTGAAGAAATCTTAAAACTTTTATTATTAAATTGAAGAAATTTGTCAAGATTAGATTAACTTGGAATTCTATGTTTGTTTTTGGTTTAGCGTGAGCGTTAAATCTTTTCTTTGACTAAATTGCCATCTAAAAATATTTATTGAGTGTGACGACTGCTACAAAATATAATGCAATTTCGTAAGAACTCGATTTCTTGGTCTTAATCCAAATCTAATCCTCAAACAAATTACAATTATGGAAAATTAAAAAACATAAAATTTTTTTGGGTACAGGCGATATTTTGCTAGAGCTTAAGAATTGAAATTTCGATGTTTTATCACATTAAATAATATCTGAAATTGATATTATCCATAAAAGTGCATTAGATATTCTAACTAAAATTATTATACGAGCACATTTTATTTTTTTGTCTACAAAAATTAAAATATCAGAATTAGTAATTTTTCTAAGAAATTAAGAGAAATTTTTAAAATTAATTAATATTATTCATTAAAATAGAATTAAAATTGCAATTGCTTAATGTTATTTGAATTTAATCACCAAAATTTAATTATTTAATCATTTATTAATTAACTATACATTTATAAACTAATTAATTAATTTAATTTTCAAGTTTATTATTTTTTACTTTATAAATGTGTCGACAATGTTTTAGTAATAATAAAAATTTCAATTTTTGAAAATTTAAAAATAGTTCTTGGTTTTACCGCTAGGTGGCGCATGGTCGTTAAATATTCTCGCTAGCATAGAGTTCGTTCGAAGCTCATGAATTCAATATTCTAAGCAAAAAGGCAATTTAAAATTTCGTATCAAAAAATTCCGACAGGTGGCGCATGGTTGCCGAAAATTCTCGCTGCAAGATACTCCACTTAGATTTTAAAACTTCCAATCAAGAAAAAATTTATCTGTCTTACACAATTGGTCTTCTATTTAAATAAATAAAAATCTTTTGTTAGGTTTTCATAAATTTTTAACTAGTAAAAGAAAAACATTTGTTTTTTATAGACTCAAATTGATGCACGTAAAAGTACACTATTATTGTCTTTTTTTTTATCAGATAATTAAAAAGAAGAGAAGAAATGAATTGCTTTTGATAGCATATGTTTCAAAATTTCTTTATTGTCCGTTATTTGACTGACTCCCAGATTATTGAAGACACCACATGATTGCACATATATTTCATTCTTTATCATTATTGCTGCTCGTCAGAAATTTTAATCTTTCTGGTTTATTGAGTTTTGAAAATTGTCTAATTCAAAAATCATTAAGAATATAATTTCTAAAACTATGCAGAACTTATACAGAAATTTATGAGCATGATATTATCTCAAGATAAAAATTGTTATTCTTAAATATCAAATTATTCTTTCGGAATTAGTACCTATTTATCTTTTTAAGGATGTTTAAATTTGTGTTACAAATGATATAAGTTCGAGTAGATACAATCGTGTGTCGAAAATAATACATTTTCAGGAAAATAAAAATCTGTTATAAAACCAACTGCATTGTTCTTGCAAATTTTTATTATCAGCCATTTTTCGGTGAAAAAAAAAACATTCATATTTGCAATGAACGGAACAATTCTGCTCCCAGAATTCTAGATCGAATAAAAAATTTGAGCACATTTTTTTTTAAAATAAAAATTTAGACTCGTAAAACTTCTATTATTAAATCAAATAAAATCGTTAAAATTTTGTAATCTCGGTACTCTGCATCACCTTTTTTACTGTTAAGGTATTGAATCGTTTTTTGACTAAATTGCAATTTAAAAATATTCATTTTTTGTGATTGCTAAGGCGTGTAAAGCTATAAATATTTGTCTAGAATTCAATTTTTTTGTTCCGAATTTTGGTCTAATCCTCAAAAAAATTACGATTGTAAAAATTATGAAAATCATAAAATTTATTTGCACAAAGGCGATAATTTATTAGAGCCTAAAAATTAAGATTAGAACGTTTTATCCCATTAAAACGTATCTTTCAATGATATTATCAATAAAAATAATATGAAAAGCAAATTTCAAGAAAGAAAAATAATAAATGAACTTATAAAAAATTTTTTTGAATCAATTAAATGCAATTTTTATATAAAAAAATGGTTTTAATGGCTTGCCGTGGGTTTGCATTATTACAAAATTTATTACTAAATTTAATTATTTTTTATTTTTAGTTTTGAAAAATTCCAACAGGTGGCGAATTGTGGTTTGAAATTTTCACTGCAAGAAAGTTAACTCAGATATTATAAGTTTTAAGTAAAAAGATATTTATGTGTCTCACAAAGTTTGTTATAATCTTTCTTGTCATGTTTGTAGCTTCGATAAAGAAGTTATAAATTATGAAAATAAAGAATAATAATTACAATTGATCAATCAAAAGTATTATTTGTAATTTTATTTTACTTGAATCAGTAATAAGCTGCCCGGGTCAAAAAATTTAAACTAGTTTTAAAAATTATGCAACGTTTTGGTCTGTTTTTGACCTTGATGCGATCAAAACCAGTTAAATGATTGTGACAAAAAAATTCTGATTTTGGTCTTGAAACAATAGAAAATAATTTTATTATAACATTAAAAATGATCTGAAATTGGGAAATGGTCTGAATTAGAAATAGTACGGGCAAAAACAGATTAAATCTAATAGATGAAATTCTCGTGTCACAATGTTCGTTCCCATACTCCTCCGATACGGCTTGACCGATTCTCATGAAATTTTTTATGCATATTCAGTAAGCCTAAGAATCGGCTACTATCTATTTTTCTAACCTCTAAGTGATAAGGGATCTTCACCCCAAAAATTTTTTTTTTATTTTTTTGATAAAATTTTTTTTTTTTTTATTTTTTTATTATGTGGCATCAAAAAATACATACAACTCTAAATTTACACTTTTTTATCACCAACCCTTGCTTTTTAATAGTAATTTTCATAATTTTATCATTTTCTATTCCGCTCGATAACATCAATTATTATCACTTGGTAAGTTATCCCCTCCATGTGTCTACCGGTGTCACTTCTCACCCTGTAAACAGTACGGAGTAGGGATGTTACCTCTACAGTTTTCGGCTATTGAAAAATGTTGAAAGAGCGGAAAAGCGGGGATCAGGTTTAGGTCTGGATATCTCAATTAAAACGCGTAAATTATTATCAAAATTAACACTATAAATTTATTTACACTAAATACAAGTTATATTTAATATGTTAAATAGCGGATTGTTTAAATAAAAGCGGATTTATAATACACAGCGTGGGTAGCACAAGCGATGCCGGTTGATTGACACGTGGGTGAACACTCTGCCGACACTGTAAAAGCGGTGAAATAAATGCACAAATAACACAATTCATCTGTAACAAATTAGAGCGAATTATTAGCGGTTAATTTAAGCAATTTAAATTATAAAAATAGCGAAATGCGGTTAATTAACAATAAGCGAAAGTAAAGCGGAATTAATGGCGACTTGTTGCAACGAAAGCGTGGAAGCGAAAGATAATAATAATAGTTCGTCTTCTTCCTCGTCGATTTGGGGAAGAAGACTTATTGCGCATGTCTGCTGAACAATCAGCCAATCACGCCATGACGTGATCAGTCAAGCTAAGCTTTGTACAGGCGGTTAGTTTAAGCGGGAACTAGCGGTGGACAGGTGCGTCTTTTGAATTTGGGAGTCCCCCAGGAGCGAGTTAATCGCTACTGGGCCTTGTTCACCGAACAGCTGTTATTAGTGTTTATGATTCAAGCGTAGTAGTTAAACATTTTTACTATATCAGTGTAACTCTCATATCAAATATATTCTCGAGTAACTTTATTATTTATTTATTAATAACTAATATTATTGAATATAATTAATTATTAATAACTAATAAAATTATTAATTTTGAGTGTAAATCGCAAGATTAGTTAATTAAGTGACTTACATAACCTCTAAAATAATCAACACGTGTCACGAGTTCCCGCAAACAACGGCTATTGAGTTGTAAGTATAAATTATTTTTTACGTTTATTATAAAATCAAAAATTATTCTTTCTTATTTATAACGAAAATATTGTTGGGTATGGTGAAAAACGAATTCGGTGAAAGTTAGATTTTTATTACAATTGGGAAAATTTTTTTTGTGTTTACTTATAAGAGCTCTAACTTTGACAGAATTTTTTTTTTCACTATTTCTAACAATATGTATTTTCGATATTTATTTTATTTTTTTTATTTTTTATCAGTTCAATGAACCCTACAGCAAAGCCATTAATCGGGTTCCATGTTACGTACAATTTAATACAAAGTGTTTAATTTAAAATTATTATTATGATAAGTCACTATATAATTAAATATCAAAAGTAAATATTTTGCTCCAGTTTATATAATGTTTGACATACAAAGTTTAGAAAAACATTCAGAACTACTTATTTTATAAACATCCAAACTGTTATCTATCTTGTAAAAAGTATTAAAGGCACTTATTAATCGGTATATGGGGGCAGATGTAGCAAAGTTGGTGCCAGCGAGTGGAAGCTGGAAGGGAGTACTATCCCTCCAGGTCGGGGCTCTAAAAGTAATAGTGATAGAGTCTGCCAGACAATCCACCTTCCCCTGAATCAGCCGCGTCAAGAAGATGGCGCATGCACAGAGTCTACGATCTTTTAATGTAATCATATGGAATCTACTACAAAGCTCTTTCCTATCCATGCCTGGTTTAGGATAAACACGATCCATTTTCTAGGACATGAACTTGAGAAATTTATGTTGGACTTTATCAATTTTGTTACTGGATATCTCATAGATTGGAGACCATACAACTGCGGCATATTCAAGACGCGACCTAACCAGGGAAAAATAAATAGATTTAATAGCTTTAACAGTTACTAGGTTGCGA
This sequence comes from Cotesia glomerata, assembly GCF_020080835.1. Taxonomy (NCBI): domain Eukaryota; kingdom Metazoa; phylum Arthropoda; class Insecta; order Hymenoptera; family Braconidae; genus Cotesia; species Cotesia glomerata. The sequence continues at coordinate 1,592,889 of NC_058166.1, read as the reverse complement.
CTTGATCTGGTTACAAAGCCTAACATTTTCCATGACGCTGTAACAACCTTGCTAATGTGCGGCTGAAAATTCATTTATTATCAAATACAACACCCAGGTCACATTGGGTAGACACCCTTGTGACCCGAGTGTTGTCAATTTACGTCTAAGTGTTTCTTTTAATCTTAGATCAGCCTTAATACTATGACTATACCAAGGTGAAAATTGCCTTTTACTTGCACTAATTTTCTTTTTGACTAGTACAGATGACTTAAAGATAGAGTTTAATACATTGTATGAAGAATTACAGTTTGTGTTTGGGTTTCGATATAATTAAGAAACATAAAATTTTTCGCTTTCGTGAAAATATCTAATTTTTACATGTATATTTAATGTAATCAAAGATAAAATAAATGATTAATATAATAATTAAATAATTCAATCAGTTCTATTCATGTGTGTTTTGTATTGTACAGTAAACAATGCCAACAAAACGCAAAGGGGCCAATTTGAGCCGTGATACAAATAAATCTAGAAGCATTCGAAATAGAAGAGCCCAAAGAACCGAAGAACAAGTTCAGGAAGAAAATACTAGAGCGCGTGTGAGAATGGCGCAATTGCGTCAAGAACAATCAGACGATACATGAGCTGAACGCAATGAAGTCATGAGATTAGACGGACTAACAAAAAATATTGTTCACGCTGCAGCATTAAGAGATTAATATTATGTAATTAATTAATTATATAAATAATTATTACTTTTAATAAATTAAAACAATTAATGTTTGGTGTTTTGTTATTTTTAAACAACATTCCCTCATCGTTCACAGCGCTCCAGGCCTTTTTCACTCATATTCCATATCCTTCTACACTTCCAATAAGTTAGTAATTTTTTTTCGACACTAGAAATTCTCTAGAAATTTTTCACATGGCAAAACAATGTTTACCGAGTCAGCTAGTTTTTATATAAAATAGATGCACATAATAAAATAAAATTGAATGAAAAATATTAAAAATTTATATTAATCATAAAACAGACTAAATTTTTTGACCCAGGTGAACTTCATTTTGGTTCGCATTAATTTGATAGATTGTTACATAAGACATCAAATATATAAGTATCGCTTACAATGACAATTTTATTGTAATATTAATTTTTTCTGAATTTCCGCTCAAGTTCACTTTTAGTCATCACTAAATATTATTTTGAATAAATTAAAATCCTTCGAAACTTTGTGAGTGGATAAATTTAAAATTATAAAAATATAATATATATTATTCTATATACATAAATTGTAAAGTGAAATAACCTAAAAAAATATATTAAATTTAAAAATCAAATAAACATTTAATTTTTTAAAATTTAAATCCACTTTTTTTTAAACATAAAACCTGTAAAATTAAGAATAATAATATTCCATTAATAACAATATGCCTAATAATAATTATATTAACTCCCTAATTCGTCAAACATTTAAAATTCTAAAGTATTGTATTAAATTTGAAAACATAGTACTAAAAATGTCCAATAGGTGGCGCAGAGTCGTCAAAAATTCTCGTTTCCAGAGACTCGAGTTATATTTATATAACTTCTGGCCGAAAAAAATGAATGTGTCTTACAAATTTTACCACTTCCGTAATTTTTTATATATCATTAAAGATTAAAATAAAATTTTGTCTCTAACATAATTAGATAATTCGTATAATTTTTTTTAATTTTAAGAATAATTAGTCATTTTTGAATTTTGTAACTTCGGTCACGTGGAAAGCTTTTGTAACTTTGTGATGTTAACTTTTACCTAATCTTTAAAATTATTGTTAATATAAATGATGTCGAGAATCAGTCATTTTGTAAAAATGATGAAAAAATACACGCTCTTTTTAGATGTGAAGTATTTCAGATTTCTTGGTCATCTTAGATTCCAAGTTTTTTCTTATTTCGTATTTTAGCGCTGAATGAATCTCCAGTTGCAGATATATTTCTAATGATTTTGGTAGGTTTTGATAGACTTTAATTTCTTTCTTTTATGGTTTTTATTGTTTTAGTTAAGCGTTACTCACAAGCTCATTTTAGTGAAATATTTGACTGTCCTGAAAATTATTGAGCCCAGTTTTATTTTGCTTCTAATAAGTTATTAATTATTATTTTAAAAATAGGTTGATAATTCAAATAAATTCGAACAGCTTACGTGTACTTAAAAAAAATTACAGTATGCAATGGTTGAAATTTTATTAATTGATCTTTCTTTTTTTTTTGGCACTCTAATTTTTGGGTATTTTTCTCTGAACTTCTCATCAGCCGAAATTAGCAATCATTTTGGTCAGATCTTTTCCCATTTGTGGTTCTGTATTTAATTTCTAAAATTGAAATTAATTGAAAAAAATTTTATCTATGAATCTTATAAATAATTTTTAAATTATTCACTAAAAAACCTTGATCAATTATAAAGTTTTTTAAATACTTAGACAGCGAAAAATCTCACAGAAATATTAAAGAGATCCACGTGAAGTCAAATTTTTAAAACTTTCCAGAAAATTTGTAAATTCAATTTACTTAGCCTAATAATTGATAAAAAATTAAAAAAACAGCAGGTTTCCGAGATATTTAATTAAATAATCAGGTTTCAAAATTGTCATTTTTACATGTAGGAAAATGAAAATTCGGCGCATAAGAAAGCGCGGTTTTTTTGAATGCTAGAAGATCTTAGTCATTTTAGTTAAAAAGTAAAAATAAATAAATTTTAAGGTTAGGAAACTCTTATTAAATAATTATTTTATAAGTAAATTTTTCGGAAATTTCTTAAAAAATGTTATTAATTAATTTTAAGATTCATAATAAAAGTATTTCGTCGTATTTTTTTTTTATAGACATTATTTACACTAGTAAGATACATGAATCTCTTTAATAAGAGGTCTTTTTGAATTTCTTTCACTAAAATTGATTCATCCATCATTGATTTACTACGAGTTTCTAAGTATTAACCATAATTTTGAATTTAGTACCAAAAATCACCAATAGGTGGCGCATGATCTTCTAAAATTCTCGTAGCAAGACATTTAACTCAGATTTTTTAACTTCCAATCAACGAAAAATTTGTCTTACAGAGTTAATCATTGTCTTTAGCCTATAGCATGACTCTCCAATAAAATTTTATAACACATCAAAATAAATTCTTAGAAAAAATTTGGTTTTCCTCTAAATTAAGAGATATGAGTTATGAATCGTCTGTAAAGGTTGATTGAAATAATTTTTAACTTCATTATTTTTGCAGACAAGTTTTCTGTCAAGTTACACTGTTTCTTTATCATTTTTCGGTTTTTTTTTACTAGTCCTATTTATTTTTATTATTGTTTGCCGTATTATTATTGAAATAAGAACAACTTTGATTTTGTATAACTAGCACTGACTCTATGATCAGCTTTTGTTTTAGTTTGGGTCACTGGTTACTTCTTAATTATTGAAAATATCCCTCGTTAAACGGACTAAATTTAATTACGGGTTAGTAAATATTTTTAGTAAATAAAAATAAAATTTATCTATTATTCGTTATAATGACTATCCACGAAAAGTTTATTACTCATCAAAATAAATTCTTAAAATAATTTTAGTTCTTTTATTTATATTAGCACGTAGCTTTATATTTGCTTGCTTGAATATTAGCATATTATAACAAACTCTCTTAAATACTTAAAAAAATTTTGTAACCCATGAAATAAAACACATTATTTACGACTAATTTGAAGTATTAGCGTCAAATAATTTTTAACTTCACAGTTTTTTGCAGACAAGGTTCACTGTTTCTTTCTAACTTTTCTCAACGTGTGAAAATTTCCCTTTTCCGAACCACTACATAAGATCCAATGCAAATTTTTATTGGCAGAATTTTCTTTCAACTCCGAAAAATTTGCAGAGTAGAAATTTCAAATTTAGTTTCGAAAAATTCCGACAGGTAGCGCATGGTCGCCAAAAATTCTCGCTGCAAGATACTTCACTCAGATTTTATAACTTTAAATCATCGAAGAAATTATTATAGTCATTGTTTAACGACCAAAGAAGTGTTTTAGATTAATATTGTTATTAAAAATACAATTTTGGATTTAATTTTTTTACATAACAAAAAAGCTTATGATAATTATGCTTACAAGAAATTAGAAAAACAAATTGATAATCTATGATATAGTTTTTTTGTCTTACGAAGTTCGTATTTCATTCGTAATTCGAAGAGGAATTAAAGTTGAGAATTCGGAAAAGGTAAACGGTTTCTTTTTTGTGTGTAGCTTCATAGCCTCTTTAAGAACTTTGAATTTTTATTTGAAACGGTCTTACGTTACAATATTGACATTATCTTCGAATATTAATAATAACTGCTCCATGTCAGCCTGAGTTTCGAATGTACCTAATTCACTCATCTGTTTTCTGTATTCGAGAAATGATTTTTTTATTCTTTTTGAAGCACCAGACGTTTCAGCAAAAAATATGGCAGATGTTAATATATGTGCATTAAACATGAAAAGGCGAATATGGGACATGCTTTCTCAATTAATAGTTAAACTTATTAGGAAAATCATATGAGAAACGGAATGTTTTTTTTTTAATAATGTAATGAGTATATGATTACGAATTTGTTCAACTATGATGGTGTAGTACTCATAATTCAATTAAATCAATTTTCTTGAGCTCAGCTTATTCACAATAAGTAATAAATTTCTTTCTTACCTGACTTAATTCTTTAATTATTTGGCTGACTTAGAAAAATTTTGATAACTAAGTGTTGAATCCAAAATAATTTAAGTTTCGATGAACTATAAGTTTTGTCTTAAGATATTTTATAAGTAGTTCAAGAAAATTTCGAGAACTTGAAATATTAAAATATCACAATTACTAGAAATTTTTAAAGATAATTTAAAGAAATATAATTTTAATTGTAATTCCTTGATTTCATTTAAATTTAACTAACAAAATTTAATTCATTAATTCCTGAAAATGTCCAATAGGTGGCGCAGAGTCGTCAGAAATTCTCGCTGCAAGAGACTCGAGTTACACTTATATAATCTCCGATCGGAAGAAGATTAATGTGTCTTAAAAAATTAGCCTTTTCTGTAATTATTGATTTATTATTAATGTTTAAAATATAATTTTGTTATTGAAATAATTTTTTTATTTTACAAATAATTGGTTATTTTTAATTTTTGTTGCTCAACAGTTAAAGTTAACGTTGAGTAACGCGTGCAGTACTTGAAAGTTTTCTTTATGGGAGTCTTGAGAAAGACTTCTTATTATGGTAGTGAATTTAATTAAGGAATGTATAGTAGGTCACCTAGTGGGCTCTCATTGTTTGAGAAATTGATAATTAAATTGAATGTAAGCTTTTTCATAATCCATTAAAGTATGATTAATATTATAAATCTCGAAATTCAGTGATTTTACGGTCAGGAATATGAATTTTTCTGGAGATGTTTCCATAATTTCCTTCTTCGCCTTAAATTCCTTATTTTGCTTATTTTGCTTTTTCGTATTTAACTGATCATCTTCAATAAAAGATATACTCATTATTTCAATGCTTTTGAATAGACTTTATGATTTCGGTTTTGTCATAGCTTGCATTAACCATTTGATGCTCTCTTTCTCGTGTTCTAAGAGTTTGGTAAGATATTAAGAGCTAATTGCTATGAAAACTTATTATCAAAATTTAAATTTTCCCTCCAAATATCTTACATGCAACATAAGAAGTTGAAATAAAAATATTAAGAAAAATGAGATTCACTTTCTTTTGTTTTTCATTGTTGATTATAATTTTCATATGTAAAATGAAGTAGTTGGAACGTTTTTCATTTAACTGTATATATAATAATCATATATATATAATTGCAAATAAATTACTTGAAAAAACTGCAGTCAGTATTTAACGAAAACTTGTTATTCCTAAATCTCATAGAGAAATACCATAATTTATTTTTAAATCTAAACAAACGAGCACTATTACTATTCAAAACACTTTCAATACCTTGATGTTCATTTATGAATTTCTTTAAATACTTACTCAGTGAAAAATCTAACTAAAATGTTAGGAAGAGGTCTTTTTGAATTTTTTTACTAAAATTAATTCATCAATCATCAATTTACTAAAAGTTTCTAATCTATTAACTCAAAATATACTTTATCTGTAATATTTAACAAGTTTCTAAGTATTAAACTTAATTTTGAATTTAGTACCAAAAATCACCAACAGGCGGCGCATGAGCTTCAAAAATTCTCGCTGCAAGATACTCAACTTAGATCTTTTAACTTCCAATCAACGAAAAATATATTTGTCTTACAGTGTTAGTCATATTATTGAATTTACAGAATTACTTTCTCATATTCAATAAAATTTTATTACTGTTAAGAATAAATTCTTAAAAGAATTTCGACGATTCTAATTTTGTTTGGAAAGTTTAGGATTTGGAAATTCGGCGTCCTAATTTTTTTAATTAATTAAATGCTATTATTTTTACTTTCATGAATTTTAGCATTTTACAGTAGTGAACTCTCCTGAAAAATTTTCGAATTTCGGAAATAGGACACATGATTTATGATTATTTTCTGTTTCGTAATTGAAATAACTTCTAGTTGTTCTTTCACCACATGTTCTGACAAATTACATTGTTCCTTCCAATATTATTTAATGGTTGAAAATGTATCTCGTTATCTGGTTGTACTTCACAATATTAACGTTCTGTTTAAAGATTAATAATGCAAATATCCCGATGTCCGCACAATTTTAAAATGGTTCCAAAACAGCCATCTGTTTCTTATAATCAAGAGCAGATTGATACATTGACATCTGTTTCGGCCAATTTCCATTTATTGACGTATACAAATGATTCCAACTTTTTAGATATTCAGCAGATCTTAGCCATCTGACATTGAACATTGTTATTGGCGATCAGTCTTCTAGTGATCACACCGCTATTACACACTTTGATCACGTCTCCACGTGAAGGGCGAATACGAGACACGCTGTCGTAATTAGTAGTCAAACTTGTTAAGACAATCAAATGCGGAATGAAATCTTGATTTTTAGTATTTTAATGGGCTTACGATTTCAAATTGATCCAAGTTTAAAATTATACTCAAGTATTTTATTAAATTTCGGCAGATGTCGGTGATTTAGTAAAATTTTGAGAATTAAGAATTGAATCCAAAATAATTTTATCTTCAGCAAGCTATAGTGTGTCTTAAAAGATTTCGAGAACTTGGATATTCTGGCTGAAATTTTTATACCTACACATTTTATTGTTTCTCTACAAAAATTAAAATATCAGAGTTAATAGTACGTTTTCTTGAAAATTTAAAGGAATTTCTAAAATTAATTAAGTATTTATTGAAATTGAATTATAATTAAAATTGCTTAGTTTAATTCAAATTTAATCAACAAAATTTAATTTATTAACTACTGAAAATTTCCAATAGGTGGCGCAGAGTCGTCAGAAATTCTCGCTGCAAGAGACTCGAGTTATCCTTATATCCGAACAAAAACAGTTTCACTGTAAAAAAATCGCGCCAAGTCCACGTTCATAAGACTATTAAGAAAAAAAAATTTGTTTTTTTATTTACAAAAATATATAAAATAAAAAAATAAAAAAATCCAAGTAACCGATATGATTGTTTATGATTTTCGGAAATTAAAAAAAATTTTGTTACAAATTTAAAAATTAAAAAAAAAAGTTGGGAACGTATTTAGTGTGCGCGGTTGCAAAATTTAAAAAAATTGAAATACACAATGACGCACACCAAGTACGTTCCAAAATTTTTTTCTTAATTTTTAAATTTATAACAAAATTTTTTTTAATTTCCGAAAATCATAAACAATCATGTCGGTTACTTGGATTTTTTAATTTTTTATTTTATATATTTTGTAAAGAAAAACAAATTTTTTTTTCTTAATAGTCTTATGAACGTGGACTTGGCGCGATTTTTTTACAGTGAAACTGTTTTTGTTTGGATTTTAGTATTTTTTGTAATTATAATAAAAATTTACAATTGGTACCAACTTAATTAAATCTCGCGTTGGTTGCATTTTTTATAGCAAACTATCCCCTTGAAACTACAGTTTATGTAAAAATAATTCCAGCGCACCCTGGCGGGTGTAGATGCAAGCTGTGAAATATCTATTTTTAACTGTAGTTTCCCATCTAATGAGGGATTACTATGCATTCTCGAATTATTTAGTCTGTGGCAGATCGCTTTGCCCATCGAAAAAAAAGTCAGGATCGAAATTTTTGCGTTGCTATAGTTTGTGCTGATTAAATTTAATAATTTCAAGTAGATTAATTGTTATAAGTGAATATAATTAATTAATAACAGTCAAATAAAGTATGAATTACTGTTATAATATACAATTTAGGAAAAAAAAGTCCCGTAGAATTAAATAAAATTTTGCAACCTCAAAATACCGTTCTGCTTACAGTAAACATAGTCGGTAGTCTGGCGCTCCGTTTACAGCAGATTTGAACGGAACTTGGCGCCAGATTCTACCGAATCTGTAGATAACTTCCCACCGAGGAAAAATTAATGTGTCTTACAAAAATCGCCATTTTTGTAATTTTTGATTTATCATTAAAGTTTAAAATATTATTTTGTTTTTAACATGATTAGATAATTCGTATAATTGTTTAATTTTGAAAGTAATCGATAATTTTTCAATTTAGTATGTTTTAAAAATTAAATAATAAATACTAACAAAATATCAATTTATTAACTTACCATTCTCTGGAGTCTGACTTTGTAATTGATGAACATTGGTAGAAGAGCTCCTTTCTCAATTTCGGACTCCGTAAATTGTCTGATGAGAAAAAGAAACTTATCCCGGAACTTTTCCTCTATTTGCAAAGCCTCACATTTATTGCAGTCCCATGTGCATTTGATCAATCTTCTGCCATTTTTATTATAGCTATTTTTATTTTTTTATTAATTATTTCAATATTTTGTTTTGTCTTATTTTAGTGCCCTGACCATTAAAATCAAGTTACAATAATATATCAACTATTTAAGCGTGATAAAAAAATTATTTCGACGAAGCAAAGAAAACCGATGAAATTTTGATCCTATTATTCGCTCTGAATTAACATTTTTGCAACGGATTTTTTTAGTCATCAAAAACCATCACACTAAGTTCAAATTTTCAATTATAACAGAACATAAACGCTTGAATGTATTTTTTTTTAAATAATAATTAAAAATTCTTAAACATGGTAATAACTATTAAATTGAATAAAAATTTCTCCTGCTAAATTCTATTGACTCTCTAATTCATCAAACATTTAAAATTCTAAAGTATTATACTACTTAAGAAAAATAGTACTGAAAATGTTCAATAGGTGGCGCAGAGTCGTCAAAAATTCTCAAAAATTTTGTTTTCAAATTAATTAGATAGATCGTATAATTTTTTTCTTTTATAAATAATTGGTAATTTTGAAATTTTGTATATTAACTGTTAACTGGACGTTAGTCTTGAGAAAGATTGGCAGTAACTTGAAAGTTTTTCTGTTTAATGGTGGTCTTAGTAGTAGGTCGTATGACAAGCTTTTATGACTTCAGATGTGTCGTTTGGATTAAATGTTTGCCTTTTCGAAATCCGTTATAGTATAGTTATTATAATACTTTTATATGATTTATAATAAATTTGAAAAATCAGTAATATTATGGTCAGAAAGATGGGTCTTTCTACAGTGATGTTCTCTCAGTATATTTGGTCGTCTTGAATTCTTTATTTCGTTTAAATTTTATATTTTATTTTAAAAGTACTTACATCTCGAATTAAATACATATTCTCTATTATTTCGATACGTTTGGATAGACTCTAAAAATATTCATAAAAATAGGTATGGTAATACATGAAGTGAACTGGTTTTGACACGTGAGCTACTTCTGAGGCTTTTATTTTTGTTAAATTTGCGCTTTTTCCTGGAAAGTCTTCTTGATAAAATTAGCTACCTTATTTTGAAAGATCGTTTTCTATTTGTATTTCTGAATTTTTTCCGGTTGTTAAATAAATAAAAAATGAAAAAAGTTTAGAAAATCAAGACTATCAGGATCACGCTTTAATACAAACGACTTGTAAATGATTCAACAAAAAAAGTTAGAAATCTACAAACACTATTAGATAAAAAGTTGTCGTTCATAAATTTTACAAAGTTATACCATGATTTATTTTTATTATTAAACAAACGATTTCTATTGTTATTTAATAATATTTTTACCACTTTAAATGCTCATTTATAAATTTCTTTAAATATTTAGACAGTAAAAAATCTAACTGAAATATTTAAAAAACAGATTTTCTTGAATTTTTTGTACTAAAATTGATTTATCAATCATTAATTACCACAAGTTTATAAGCTACTAGCTCAATTTAAAATTTTTTTTGTAATATTTAACAAGCTTCTAAGTATTAAACTTAATTTTGAATTTAGTACCAAAAATCGCCAACAGGTGGCGCATGATATTCTAAAATTCTCGCTGCAAGACACTCAAATCAGATTTTTTAAGTTCCAATCGATGAAAAATTTTTTCCGCAGAGTTGATCATTGTCTTGAACTTATAGACCCGTGTAAAAAAAATTTGTTCCTAAGGAATGCCTCAGGAATCCCGCATCAGAAACGTCCCGCTCGTGAGACGGACAGGAACTATGAGCGGACGATTGACGGGACATATTAAAATATCGGAAGTAGCCGAAAAAGCCTTGAAAACCTGAAAATGATCTACGAGATAATTCAGGGTAGTTTCAGGTTTTTCTTCAGAATATAAAAAATTATAAAAGTGCCGCGGAAATTCCTGCAAATAACCTGAGGTTGAGTTTAGGATAGTTTCAAATAATTTTGCAGAATACAAAATTAATAATAACACCGCTGAAATCCCTGTAAATGACCAAAGGACTAATTCGAGGTAGTTTCAGGTTCTTTTGCAAGATACAAAAACGATAAAAGTACCGCTGAAAGTCCTGCAAATGACCTGTGGAATAATTAAAGGAAGTTTCAGGTTCTTCTTCGGAATATAAGAAATTATAGAAGTACCGCTGAAAGTCCTGTAAATGACCTGAAGAAAAATTCAGGATAGTTGCCGGTTCATCTGTAGTATAAAAAAAAGAAGTGAAGTACGGCTACCATTCTTGCAGATGATCTCGGGGATAATTTAGGGGAGTTTCAGGTTCTTTTGCGGATACAAAATGATAAAAGTACCGTTGAAAAACCTGGAAATGACCTGTGGGATAATTTAAAGGAGTTTCGGGTTTTTCTTCGGACTATAAAAAATTATAAAAGTGTCGCTAAAATTATAACTTAAGTTATTTTTATTTATACCAGAGATGAACCGGTAACTATCCTCAATTTTACTTAGAGTTATTTGTAGGAATTTCAGCGGAACTTCTATAATTTTTCATTTTCTGAAAAAGAACCTGAAACACCATTTGCAGGACTTGAATTAGCCCTTAGGCCATTTATAGGGATTTCAGTGGTGCTATTATTACTTTTGTATTCCGCAAAAGTACTTAAAACTATCCTAAACTTAACCTCAGGTTATTTGCAGGAATTTCCGCGGCACTTTTATAATTTTTTATATTCCGAAAAAACACCTGAAACTACTCTGAATTTTCTCGAAGATCATTTTCAGGTCTTCAAGACTCGTTCGGCTACTTTCAATATTTTAATATGTCCCGTCAATCTTCCGTTCATAGTTCCTGTCCGTCTCACGAGCGGGACGTTCCTGATGCGGGATTCCTGAGGCATCCCTTAGGAACAAATTTTTTTTACACGGGGAATGACTTTCAATAAAATTTCATAACACATCAAAATAAATTTTTAAAATAACTTTGGTTCTTCTTCTATTAGCACGGGTCATGTTAACCTGCATAAATATTAGCATATTACATAAATATATATTAGCTTATTATAATAAACTCTCTTGAACACTTAAAAACATTTTCTGAGATACGAAATGAGACATATGATTCATGAATTTGGAATTCTTTCTTGAAATAACTTACGATTTGATAGTCCATGCAGACAAGATTTCTATAGTAAAACTGCTTCATGAAAAAAATAAAACTCGAATAATTACAGTATAAAATGTAAAATCGGTCCCGTCGTAATCAAAATTAGAAAAATTACAGTTTGAAATTACATTATTTTAAATTCAATTTTTTAATTTAATATTCAGAGCTTTTAATGTAAATATTACATTCTACAATGTAATTCTTATAAAATCTGTAATAATTACAATCTGAAACTGTAATTTTTTCAGTTTTCATCACGAAGCGCCACGTTGCATTATATACTGTAATTTTTTAGATTTTCTTTTTTCCGTATTCTTCTCATTTTTCCTAAAGGTTAAAATTGTCTGTTAAAATTGTGAAAATAAAGATTTTCATCAGCAGAATTTTCTTACAACTTCAAAAAACTTGCAGAGTAAAAATTTAAAATTTAGTATCGAAAAATTCCGATAGGTGGCGCATGGTCGCCGAAAATTCTCGCTGCAAGATACTTTACTCAGATTTTATAAGTTCAAGTCATCGAAGAAATTATTATAATCATTGTTTGAATATCTAATAAGTGTTTTAGGTTAATATTGTTATTAAAAATACAATTTTTGATTTAATTTTTTTCATATTAAAAAAATCTTATGATCATGATTTTGAGAAAAAATTAGAAAAACAAATGAACTAACTATCAAACAACTTTTTGTCTTACACAGTTTGTATTTTATTTTTTAATTAAATAAAAGTTTTTATCGATATATTTTCATGTTAGAGATTTATTTTCACAAATTTTTGACAAAAATGAGAAAAGCTTCCGTTGTTTAGTGATAAAAACACTTTTGTGTTTCTGTCGAAGAAACTATATTATTTAGTCTTATTTTTATAAAATTGTGGATTTTTTTTAAGATTTTTTTGAAGCTCTCGGCTCGAAGATTATATAATTGCTCGAATTTCGGTTCTGTAGTAGGTTATCACAGTTACTCTCTATAAGCTTGTATTTTTTACAAGTCAAGATCTACTAAAGTTAAAAAAGAAAATTCAGATTATATTTAATTTTTTGACTTGTCAGAAGATTTAAATCTCTATTCTTAATTTAGAGAGCAATTGAAATTGATTAACAAAAAATCATTCATAATTAAATTTCCAGAGTTATACTCATGAATAATGCAGAAATTTGGTTTGATAATTATCATCAATTCTATCTCAAGAAAAAGATTTGTAATATTTCGTTCGTTGTTAGGAATGACCAAGTTTTTATAATTAAGAAGGATTTTTTGTAAATAAAAATTTATTCTAAAACTAAGTGAATTGTTTTTCAATCTTTATTTCTGATTAGTGAGTAAAACGCTTTAATTTGGACTGGTCTTTGTTAGCACATATTTTACGTTATCTGAAATTTGACAAGAAAAAAAAATTATGATTGTATTTGATCTTCTGTTCGTCAGGAGATTTTAATCGTTGTCTTTAATTCAAAGAGTAATTGAAATTGAGTGATCAAAAAATGATTCAGAATAAAATTTCTAAGCTTATATGCATAAATAATGCAGAAATTAATCTTAATAGTAATTATTATATTAAAACAACAATTAGTCTTGGGAGTAATTAATTAATTTTTATTAGTAAAATAAACATTAATCTTCTAGCCAAGTGCATTGCTTCTCAATTTTTGATATGTACCTAATTGTTAAAATATTTATATTTAAAATGATTGAAACAATTCTACTCCCATAATTCTAGATCGAATGAAAAATCTGAATACATTTTTGCCAATTTAATAAATAAAATAAATATTAAACCTTTTATTATTTAATCGAAGAAATCTGTTTAAATTATGTACACAGGATTCTATCTTTGCTCGTCTTATTAAAATAGCATTGATTAAAGAAATTACTTTTACGTAAGAAAAAGCGATTAATATTTTTCTATAAATCAATTCTATTGGTCTTAATCCAAATTTAATCCTCAAAAAAATTACAATCATGGAAAATGTAATAATCATAAAATTTATTTTCATAAAGACGATATTTGACTAGAGCCTAAGAATCAAAATTTCAATGTTTCGTCACATTAATCATATCTGAAAATGATATCCATAAAAGTGCATTAGATATTCCAGCTGAAATTATTATACGAGCACATTTTATTTTTTTGTCTACAAAAATTAAAATATCAGAATTAATATTAATTTTTCTGAAAATTCAAAGAAATTTCTAAAATTAATTATTAATATTCATTGAAATAGAATTTAAATTGCGACTGCTTAATTTTATTTAAATTTCAACAAAATTTTATTATTCAATAATTAGTTAATTAATTATAAATTTATAAATAAATTAATTAATTGAATTTTCAAGTTTATTATTTTTTACTATATGAATATGTCGAATAATATTTTAGTAATAGTAAAAATTTAAATTTTTGAAGTTTTAAAAATAGTTCTTGGTTTTTCCACTAGGTGGCGAATGGTCGTTAAATATTTCCGCTACCAGAGAGTTTGTTCGAAACTCATGAATTCAAAATTCTAAGCAAAAGAGCAATTTAAAATTTAGTATCGAAAAATTCCGACAGGTGGCGCATCGTCGCCAAAAATTCTCGCTGCTAGATACTTTACTCAGATTTTATAACTTCCAATCCAGGAAAAATTTATCTTCCAGGTTTGTCTTTTATTTGATTATCTTTGTCTTACAGGTTCGTCTTTTATTTGATTAAATGAAAGTTTTTTGTAAGGTTTCGATAATAAGACTTTATTCTTATAAATTTTTGACTAGTATAAGAAAAACTTTTGTTTTTCACACACTGAAATTTATTTGTGCAAAAGTATACTCTATTATTGAGACTTATTTTTATCAGATTATAAATTATGTTGTTTTCACATATGTGTCACAATTTCTTTATAATGAGTTATTTGACTTACTACCAGATTTTCGAAGAAGCTGCTTGTTTGCAAATTTATTTTGTCAATGGAACTCTGTCCATTTAAAAAAAAAATTTTTATTCCATTTGATTCCATTATTCAACTCGTCAGAAAATTTCAATTGATGTGCGTTAGTCCGATAGTTACAACGTTTGATTAAATAATAATTCATTTAGAATAAAATTTATAAAATCATTCATAACTGATGCAGAAATTTATGAG
This sequence comes from Cotesia glomerata, assembly GCF_020080835.1. Classification (NCBI taxonomy): domain Eukaryota; kingdom Metazoa; phylum Arthropoda; class Insecta; order Hymenoptera; family Braconidae; genus Cotesia; species Cotesia glomerata. Next base: position 1,577,760 of record NC_058166.1, on the reverse strand, counting down.
CATGATATTATCTCACGATAAAAATTGGTGTTTGGTAAATATTCGATTAATATTTCTATCGACTGAGCATCTATTTATCTTTTAAAGTATGTCTGAAATATGTTTGTTACGAATGACAAAGTTTAAGTTGATTTAATTATGGTTTGGAAAAAAAAAAACATTTTTAGAAAAATAAAAATCTGTTATAAAACAAACTGCATTGTTTTTACACATTTTTATTGTCAGCCTCTCTTAATTGGAAAAAAAAAAATATTTATATTTAAAATTATCGGAACAATTCTACTTCCAGAATTCTAGATCGAATAAAAAATTTAGGTACATTTTTTTGGCAAAGAAACATTACAAAATCTTAAAACTTCTATTATTTAATCAAATAAAGTCGTTAAAATTTTGTTAACTCGGGAGTCTGCATTAGTTTTCTTTACCGTTAAGGTATATATACGTGACTGAATAAAGTAGTCAGTACTTGTCTCGGATAGCTTAACTGGTAGAGCCCTTGGCGCGTAACCGAGAGATCTGGGTTCGATTCCCAGTCTGGGCTGTCTGATTATTTTTTCAATTACGGAAAAATTCCCACTGAGTAGGTCCCCCCCTTTCCCCTATCCGTTCTTTCCCAACTCCCTTAAAATTTGCTTTAATATGGCAAGGTATTGAATCGTTTTTCTGACTAAATTGCAATCTAAAAATATTTATTTTTTGTGACTGCTACGGAATGGAAAGCAATGATTTATTCTGAAGAATTTAATTTTTTTTTTTTTTTTATTATTATTATTATAGTTTATTGCGTTAAACATATACAGGAATGTTTTTGCAAGGGGGTATATAATATAAAATTTCGGATACAAATAGTACAATGTAATACAGATAATACAATACAAAATAATAGATATAGAAATTTTCCCATTTAAAGACGTAAAAAGTTGTAATAAATAGAGTTCTGACTAGATAGTAACAAGCAAAAAATAAAAATAAAATTAAATAATATAAAAATTTATCTAAACCTCAAAAACTTTTTTTTTTTTTTTTTTTTTTTTTTCTAGTTATAGAAGTAGAAGTAGTTAGAGAAGTAGAGCCCATGCTCTTTGATGTAGTGACTTTGATAGAAAATTGATGATTGCATATGTGGTTTTCAAGTCCAATGAAGAGAGAATGTCCGGAATTTGCACATTGCCATGCAGTAGGTCTTGAAGAATTTAATTTTGTTTTGGTCTTATTCCAAATTTAATCCTCAAAAAATTACAATTATAGAAAATATAAAAATCATAAAATTTATTTGCATAAGTGCGATATTTTACTAGAGCCTAAAAATTAAGATTTGAACCTTTTATCCCATCAAATCGCATCTGTTAATAATATTATCAATAAAAATGATACAAAAAGCACATTTCAAGAAATCAAAGTAATTATTAAACTTATAAAAATTTTTTTAAATCGATTAAATGCATACAAAACGAAAAATTTCTTGACTGGAGAACAAAATTCTTGGCTCAAGAAAATTTTCGGGTTCCTGAAGGAAGTACGAAGTTGTGTTGGCTGAAGTAAAAATTTCTTGGTAATTTTTCCTTAATTCAAATTATCATAAATAATTGATACAATAAATTTTTATATTTGATCAAGATTTTTAGATACTTTAGGGAAGCAGCGCCACCTACTTCAGCTGAGAAAAAAATTTTCTCACCTTGAGAAAATTTTTCTCACCTTGAGAAAATTTTTTTCAAGAATATTTGATACCCATTTTATATTATTTAAGCGTGCAATTATCCATATTAAATGAAAAAAAATGATGAAATATTATTTGATCTTCACATTTGACATGTTAATCAATAAAAAAATTAATGAAAATTTACTTCTATCTTTATATTTAATTTTTTGGAGTAAGAGAGAAATTTTTTCAAGACAAGAAAATTAACTTCTACAAAAACTAAATTTTTTGGAGCAAAAGGCTGAATTTTCTCAAAACAAGATTTTCTTGACTTAAATAAATTTTCTTGGATCAAGAAAATAATTAGGAAGAAAAATATTTTCTTAGCTCAAGTAAACCTTTTTATCCGTGTAGTGTACACTAAATAATTATTTTTTTTTGAAACTTTTTTTAAAATTCCTAGTTAAAAAAAAAATCGTCTAGGACGAAACAATATTCTGGACTCGATCCAGAAACATTTGACATAAAGTATTTATATTTTCCGTAGTGCCAAAGGAGGCGACAATGGGAAAAGTGTTAAATCCTTGAGTCAGTCTTTTCTCTTTCATAAATCCCTAAAAAAAAAAAAAAAAAATACTGTGCTGGAGTTTACTCGAGTACAAGTAAAGTGGATACGCGTGGATGCCTAGGATATGAAATGCCAAAAAATTTTTCATCGTCTCAACGCTAGTCGTTTTTCAAGTTCTTTATACTTTTCTACTCTGCGCCTTTGCCTTTATTCTTATACTCGTAAGTATAACCGTATACTGATGCTACTTTTTTTGATTTATTAACTACCGTTCGAGAACGAGATGAAAGCTTTACACCGGATTTTTCATTTTTTTCTTATTGTCTAATATGGAATAAATAATATTTATTGTTTTCACAGCCGATGATTTATTGACTAAATTTTTTATTAAATTATTTACTACTGAAATGATATTTTTCAACATTTCCTGATTAAAAAAAAAATTTTTTATTACGTAAAAAAATTATCTCTCTTAAAAGTGAGTTAATATAATATATACGCTGGAAAAAAGTTTCTGCAAGCGAGAACAAAAAGCGCCAATTCGCCACCTAGCGTTGACTTTGAAAACTAAATTTTTAAAAAATTTTCCTGAGCTTTGTAATAAAGTTTAGAGTAAGTTAGAAGCAATATTGAGCAATTTTTTCAAATTCAAGGATATATATAACCATATTTTTATCTTCTGCTCTTCAAAAACAACATCATTAAGTAAATTTAATAAGAGCGTTCATTTTCTAAAAAAAAGAGTCAAAATTCCGTCGTAACAAATAATAAAGTTAGTTAAAAAAATTCATATGCTGGAAAAAATTTTCTACAAGCGAGATAAACTAGCGCCACATCGCCGCCTAGCGGTGACTTTGAGAACTAAATTTGAAAAAATTTCCATAGCTTTTTAATTAAGTATTAAGTGAATTGTAAGCAATATTCATGAATTTTTCAAAAATTTTAACAGAAAAAAATTATTTTAAAAACTTTGAACAATTTTTTAAAATTATTTTAATATTTTTTATAATTAATTTTGATAAAGTAAAATTAATAGTTAAAAAATTTTAAACTGTAATAAAATTGCGGTTCCAACAATCAAATAAGTTATTTTATTAAAGCATTTGAGGTTGAGGTTAAAGACACCATTTCTATTCTTGTAAATCGATTATTCTGAGAATAATCTTTATATTTTTATTCCCAATAAAAATATAAATACTCCGGTACAGGGAAACAAGATTAATGGAACGAGCCGAAGCTCAGAACGACTTGGATTTTTATTTTTCTCATTACTTTTTTATTATTAAGTCTCTTTCTTTGTATCGAACTTATTTATAGATTTGTCTTAACTTTTAACTCATTCGTTTCTAAAACTCGAATACCCAATGACTAATTTCCATTTCCTCTACAGCCAAATACTTTTTTATGGCTTACCGAGGGCATTTAACTCTTCAACCAAAGATGCCTGATGACCAACACTGCCGGGGTGGTCGATCGGATATCTCACAAGAATTTTTATCATTTGTAAATAAAAGTCACAATAAAATGGTTTTTAACGTTACGTTAATTATCAAGCAGTTAAACAAAGTGTCGATATAAAAAAACTGACGTCAGTTTTATTGAAAAAATATTTTTATTTTTTTCGCTTTCAGTTATCGGACGAAAGGAGAGACGGAAAAAATGAGAAAAAAAAAAGTTTACTGACGCGACAAAAGTCAACGGATGCGACTGATGCGTCGCGGTAATCTAACGGAACGAGATTTATTTCCGACAAGTTAATCTTTGGATTTTTGTTGCTTTTGATGAGCAGAGGATAAATATATGGGGATATATTCTTGTATTTATATTTATGTGTATTTTTGGCATTTGCTTTGATAGGAAGCTATTAATTATAAAGAAAAATTTTTTTTTGGGAATTTTACAGAAATTTTTTTTCGAATTTTATATTATTATTATTATTATTTTTATCAAAATTTTTTTAAAAATCCATTAACATTGTTTACAATTTATTTAGTACTCAATTACCTAGCTATAGAAATTTTTTTAAAAATTAGTTCATAAAGTCACCGTTATGTGGCGCTTTAGCGCTTTTTTTCTCACTTGCAGACATTTTTTTCGAAGCTTATATTATTTTTCTTATGATTATGATTATTATTATTATCATTATAATTATTATTATTTTAATTATTTCTATTGAAATATTCAAAAATCCATCAACATTGCTTACAATTCATTTAATACTTATTTACAAAGCTATAGAAATTTTTTTTTAATTAGTTTATGAAGTCACCGCTATGTGGCGCTGTGGCGCTTATTTTTCTCACTTGCAGACATTTTTTTCGAAGCTTATATTATTTTTCTTATGATTATGATTATTATTATTATCATTATAATTATTATTATTTTAATTATTTCTATTAAAATATTCAAAAATCCATCAACATTGCTTACAATTCATTTAATACTCATTTACAAAGCTATAGAAATTTTTTTTTAATTAGTTTATGAAATCACCGCTATGTGGCGCTGTGGTGCTTATTTTTCTCACTTGCAGAAATTTTTTTCAAAGCTTATATTATTTTTCTTATGATTATAGTTATTATCGTTATCATTATTATTATTATTTTCATTATTTCTAACAAAATTTTCAAAAATCCATTAACATAGCTTACAATTTATTTAATACTTATTTACAAAGCTATTGAAATTTTTTTTTAATTAGTTTCTAAAGTCACCGCTATGTGGCGCCGTGGCGCTTTTTCTTCTCGCTTGCAAAAATTTTTCAATTTATCATTATTGAAATTTTGGAAAAATCCATTAACATTACTTACAATTCACTTAATACTTAATAAAAGATCTATGAAAAAATTTTTTTTAAATTAATTTCTAAAGTCACCGCTATGTGGCGCCATGGCGCTTTTTTTCTCGCTTGCAAAAATTTTTTTTCTTATTATTATTAAAATTGCTAAAAAATCCATTAAAATTGCTTAAAATTCATTTAATACTTAATTAAAGATCTATAAAAAAATTTTCTTTAATTAGTTTCTAAAGTAACCGCTATGTGGTGCCGTGGCGCTTATTTTTCTCGCTTGCAGAAATTTTTTTCGAAGCTTATATTATTTTTCTTATTATTATTAATAATATTGTTTTTATTATTATAATCGTTTAAATAAAAAAATCAAATTTCTTAACATTAATGATAGAAAATCCACTTAAAGCTAACCAAACATAAGCTTGTTGTGATGAGGTGGCAATCAACAGGGTCATAACCGGTCGACTTCCGGTGGTAGTTGCCCCTTGAGGAGCAAGTGAATCTTGAGGACTTAACAAGTAGTTTAGTCCGTATCGTCAACTTGGTGGAAATTCTCACTCTTACTCTCACTTGCTCACTCTCACTATTCTCACCAGTCTCAGACACTTAGTCTCTCCTGGTCTCGGTCGTGTTTTCACTCTCTGTCTTGTACTCACCCTCTATATCTATCCAACCAAACTCGCTATTAGACATGTCATTTTGCGTTATATCGACTCGCTATATATCCGTATATCCATCCAAAGTTTCTCTACGAATGCCAAATGCCAACAACCGAATCCCAAATGTCGAATTGTGAATGCCAGCTCACAGACTGACGATAAAATACCACCAGTTAAATTTCAAGGAATTAAATCAATCGACGTCATTTACACACTGCTCAATATTATCTGACAGTAGTTAATCTACTAAATCTAATTACTCATGTGTCAGATGTGACAACTCGTTACGCGTCTAATTACAATTCAATACAGCCTTAAGTCACTTAAATTCACCTTTTCTCAGCAATTTATACATTTATTTACTCATTTAAACCCTCTCATAAATTTTCTCTTCCAAACTTCATTTCTTAATTACTCTTCACATATTTTAAGTCATATAGTCATACCATATAATCTAATCGAAAAGTGTTTTCGACAAAAGTTGTAGCAAATTTCATAACCTTTCAAATGAACCCCCAAACCAAAAATATCAAACCGCGAATTAGAAAAATATTTTTTTTTTCACCAGTAATAACTTTGTAACCTTCTTGTCTTACAAAAAAATTTTTTATACAAAATTTGTAACAAATTTCATAACTTTTAATTAGTTTTCTAATTATAGAAAATTTAATTAGATTTTTTTTTACTTATAATAACAAAGTACACTCTAAAATTATCAAATATTTATTTTCTACACCCACATATATTTTCTCTTTACTTCATACTTGCTTTATAACGACTAAAAAAAATTAGGAAAACGGTTGACCCTGAGGGCCATCCCTGCAACTTCCCGCTAATTCCATACTTAGGCGCTTAAAATTGCACCAATGACGTTTTTGAGCTCTTCGAGCTCAAAAATACAATTTATGGGTTATTTTGAGCTCTCTGAGCTCAAAGAGATTGCTTTCCTATGCTTTAAAGCTCTTCGAGCTCAAAAGTCTGATAGAGATTTGATAGGACACTATTTTTTGAATTTTTAAACCGCAATAACTTTTGAATGAATAAACCGATTTTTACGCGGTTAGAAGCATTCGACGTAATTTTTCAAGCCTCACGAAGAATCTCAAATTTTGAATTGATCGCGCTAGGAATTTTGGAGTTATTCCGAAAAAACACTTTTTTCGGTTTTCTTTCGTTCACGATATCTCTCGAACGAATCAACCGATTTTGACCGAACTGGTGGCGATCGACGTGGTTTTTTGAGGTTAAGAGCTGATTAGTTTTTGGAATTGAACCATTAAGCCGTTTAAAAGTTATTCCAAAAAAACCACATTTGGAAAAAATTTTTTTTTCAGTTTTTTTAAGATTTCTCAAAATCTATTGATTTGAATCGGCCCAAAAAGTTTTCAAAATCTAAGTTTGGTCAAGCCCTTTCGAATGGCACCAACCGCGATGAAATCGGTCAAACCGTTCAAAAGTTATAAGCAGTTCACATACTTTCACACACACATACACACACACACACACACATACATACAGACGCCGTGACAACCTCGCGGGGATAGTCAGGGAAGCTTCCTGTGACCTTCAAACGTCGAGATCTGATGAAAACTCGATTTTTGCAAAACGGGGTGAAAACAATAACTTCCCGATTTTTGAAAATCTTCGATTTTCTTAGCGGGAAGTTAAAAAAGTAAATTTGATATTCATTAAAGTAAGTAAAAGTTTACTGTATTTATAATCATATAAAATGCTCAACTAACCTCACTTTCCTATAATAAATTTACTAAATAAAATATTATTTAACGATAAAATTTATAATAGTTATTAAAAATGACAGACTTTGAACAATTTCTCTGTTAATTTAACAAATTCATAAAAAAAATATCAAAAAATTTATTGATTTTATGTCTTTCTTTTGCATTTTTATTTTATATTTTCTGACACTAGTTTTATTTTTTATAAAGATGACTGATAGTTCACAACGAAATATTATGTTTATGTTTTGGTTACGCTACTGAACAAACATGTCAGACATTTGTCATCAATGTTTTAGATTTACCATACATTAAAAGCTGGGAATTGCACGAATTGGATGCCGAAAATTCTGTGATGATTACTAATTATTGTTATTAATTTATAAAAAATAAATTAAGCATTAAGTAAGTTTAAGATGAATAAATCATATATTTAAGTTGAAGACTATTGGTACTTGACTCAAATTTAAAGAAATGAAATAAACTAATTTTCTTAATAACCATGAAAAATTTATTTATTTTTAAATAATTCCCCAACCTTTATATTCAAACTCAAATAATAAGTAATTTAACACTTATTTTGTGTAAAATCAACACAATTTTAGTGTTAGATACAGTTGACACAAAATTACTGTTAATTTTGACACAATATTTGTGTTAAAAATTCAACACTATTTTTTGTGTTGAAAATTAACACTAAAATTGTGTTGACGGATTCTAACACTAGGATTGTGTTGATTTTACACAAAATTTTTTACTGTGTAACCTTTCTAACAAATCTAAACATGATATCCCGTGTAAAAAAAAATTGTCCCAAAATTGTCCCAAAAATGTCCCAAGCGTGGGACATCCAAACGTGACACAATTTTGGGACATCTTAAAAAAAATTAAAAATTTAAAAATAGTGCGTTTAAGTAATTTTTCGTCGATTTTACGTATTTTTTTGAAGATTTTCAGAAGACTTCACAATTTCATGACAATTTTACTACAATTTTAAACGGTTTTTAAATGATTTTGAAGAAGATAATTTATTTTTGCACAGCTGTAGATTTGTCTAGAAATTAATGGATGAAACATTTATTGAACATTTTTGGGACAATTTTAGTACATTTTTAGGACATTTTTGGGACAATTTTAGGACATTTTTGGGACAATTTTAGGACATTTGTGGAACATTTTTAAAATATTTTTAGGATAATTTTGAACGTTTTTCAAATAATTAAAAAAAAAAAAAAACAATTTATTTTTGCACGGTTGTAGATTTGTCCTAAAATTAATAGATGAAAAATTTTAGGACATTTTTTGGACAACTTGAGGACATTTTTGGGACAACTTTAGGACATTTTTGGGACAACTTTAGGACATTTTTGAAACATTTTTAGGACATTTTTGGGACAATTCTGTAATGTTTCTATAACAAACTTTGAAAATTTTTAGAACTATTTCACGACACTTTTGAAAAAATATTTTAAAAAATATTTAAAAAATGTTCCGAAAATTTCCTAAAATTGTCCTAAATTTGTCCCAAAAATGTCCTAAAATTGTCCCAAAAATGTCCCAAAGTTGTCCTAAAAATGTCCTAAAATTTTTCATCTATTAATTTTAGTACAAATCTACAAGCGTGCAAAAATAAATTATCTTTCTTGAAATCGGTCAAAAGTGTCGTGAAATAGTTTTAAAAATGTTCAAAGTTTATTGTAGAAACATTACAGAATTGTCCCAAAAATGTCCTAAAATTGTCCCAAAAATGTCCTAAAGTTGTCCCAAAAATGTCCTAAAGTTGTCCCAAAAATGTCTTAAAATTGTCCCAAAAATGTCCTTAAGTTGTCCCAAAAATGTCTTAAAATTTTTCATCTATTAATTTTAGGACAAATCTACAACCGTGCTAAAATAAATTGTTTTTTTTTTAATTATTTGAAAAACGTTCAAAATTGTCCTAAAAATATTAAAAAAATGTTCCGAAAATGTCTTAAAATTGTCCTAAAATTGTCCCAAAAATGTTCAATAAATGTTTCATCCATTAATTTCTAGACAAATCTACAGCTGTGCAAAAATAAATTATCTTCTTCAAAATCATTTAAAAACCATTTAAAATTGTAGTAAAATTGTCATGAAATTGTGAAGTCTTTTGAAAATCTTCAAAAAAATACCTAAAATCGACGAAAAATTCTTTAAACGCACTATTTTAAAATTTTTAATTTTTTTTTGAGATATCCCAAAATTGTCCCAAAAATGTCCCAAATTGTGTCACGTTTGGATGTCCCACGCTTGGGACATTTTTGGGACAATTTTTTTTTACACGGGATACTTATTTTCAAAATTAGGGGTAATACGGGCCAAAAATGGAACTGCGGATTAAAAAATTTCAATTTTTTTCTAACTAAAGAGTCTGAAAAATTTCCAGTAGAAGTTCCAGGGTAGTTTGGAACCCTTGGCAATCGAGAGCAGTAACGAGTTGGTCGACAGTATCGTCCGAGGGCGAGTAAATGTTCATTAACCTGAAGCAATCCCATAAAAATAACAACAACGATAACTATTTGTCCGCATTTAAATACTCGGTTCTTCATCCAGTCCCGTTAATGCACAATTATTTGTCTCGGTAGCGCAGCTCCATATCGCCCTAACCAATTGGCGTCCGAACAGAGCATTAAATTACACATTAACGTTAACGCGGGCTAAACAATTTCCCAGTCGATAAATTTTTATAGAACCGTGTGTGCACGTGTGTGAATGCAGTTAACTAGTGCCCTAATAGAGCCCAGAATCCGGGACAGAAAGGGCTGCAGTAAAGAACCTACCGGGTGTGATGTCGCTATTGGAATGGGTTTTAACTCGACACCCTTCCATACCCTCCCTCTGGGCGCAACTTTGCTCTGGACCGCATTCTCCGGTGGATTACAACCGCTGAAACGGAATTTAATCGATGTATTTATGTGTCGTTTTACCAATTCTCGCTCCTGTAATTGCTGCCACGGGGACACACTATTTGTTGGCTTTTAATTGATTTTCGAGAGACTCGGGAAATTTATTTCCATGGTCGTTATAAGAGGAACTCGACAGGAACTTTGGAAATTTCAATAATTATGACCATTGTAAGACTTTAGGAAATTATATGTTCAAATTCCTGAATTTGTTTTTAGTCCATATTACCCCGTCTTTTGGAAATAAGTCTACAATGTTTATATTTGTTGGAAAGTAGAGGAAATTCGCTACAATTTTTATCCAAAAATTTTTTGATCGGACAATTAGGACACGAGTAATAAGTAATTGAAAAATTACAAAGAAAAATTTTTTAATTCGCGGTTTTTATTTTCATCGATATCTTTTTAAAAATTCAAAATAAATATATAATATTTGTATTTGTTTGATAGGTCATTAAATTTGCTACAATTTTATCTAAAAAATTTTTCAATCGGATAATTAGGTCACGAGTTATAAGTAATAATAGAATTAATTGTGAAATGTTGTAATAAATACTTGAAAAATATTAAAAAAAAAAAGCATCTATAATAATTTTGAAAATCAATATCTAATTTCAGATGTATTCATAGGAAGACATCAAGGACATGTGCCGTCAAGAAGCCAAGAAGTGGTAGAAGGGATGAGGAATGAGGGAGGAAAAGTTGAAGAGGCAATATAGGAGAAAGCTTATTATTGGAGTTTGCTGTTACGAGAAGAAAATAGAGGCGAGCTGTGATTGCTGTTTCCAATTGAACCCCTTGCCTCCATCCTCAATCTCGTATGCGTCCTCCTAGACCTGTACCTGAATGAAGCGGAAAATAATCAAGCCCCGCCTGGAGCCATCTCATGTGCATTCAACTTTCTTCCCCCTCTATTTTCCTCCCAACCTCTTTATTTATCTTCCCACTATTTACTTATACTGTATTAATTAATATTATTATCAAAATAAATTCAATTTCATTAAAAAGTTACCATTTTTCAATTCGCGGTTTGGTATTTTACCTATATCTCCTAGAATTTTTAACATAACTCTACATATGATTACTCTATCATAAAGTCTATAAAATTTCCTACAAATTTTGTCCCAACACTTTTTGATCTGACCAAAACTTACCAAGTTAAAAATAAAAATAAAAACAATTATCTAATTCGCGGTTTTCCGCGAATTTTCGTGGATTCGTTCAAGTAGCTATATCTCGACAAACTTACACTCTTTTCCTATCATTATTAGGCTCAATTTAAAGGTCATTAAATTTCCTACAAATTTTTTCCCAACAATTTTTGATCCGACCAAAACTTACCAAATTAAAAATAAAAATATAAACAATTATCTAATTCGCGGTTTTCCGCAAATTTCCAGGGCTTTGTTCAAGACGCTATATCTCGACGACCTTACATCCGAATCTTATCATAATTAGACTCATTGGAAAGCTCGTAAAATTTCCTTTAACTTTTGTCTTAACAATTTTTGATCCGACCAAAACTTCCCAAGTTAAAAAAAAAAAAAAAAAAAAAAAAAACAGAATAATTAGCTAATTCGCGGATTCCCGCGGTTTTTTTCGAGTAGCGATATCTAAATGACCTTACACACCGATCCTATCATAATCAGACTCATTTAAAAGGTCATCAAATTTCCTACAAATTTATCTCAACACTTTTTTGATCCGACTAAAAATTTCCCAAGTTAAAATTAATTAACAAAAAAACTACTTAATTCGCGGTTTTCTGCGAATTCCCGCGGTTTTTTTCAAGTAACAATTTCTTAACTTTCTTACATTCATATCCTATTATGATTAAGCTCATTGTAAAGCTCATCCAATTTCCTACAAATTTTGTTCAAAATTTTTTCGATCCGCCCAAAACTTCCCAAATTAAAATTAAAAACACAAACAATTTTCTAATTCTCGGTTTTCCGCGAATTCCCGCGCTTTTATTCAAATAGCCATATCTCAACTTTCTTACATTCTTATCCTATCAAGATTAGGCTTATTAAAAAGCTCATAAAATTTTCTTCAACTTCTATCTAAAAATTTTCTTCTCCGACCCATATTTTCCGAGTTATAGCCAATTAAAGAACAACAACAGTTTAATTCGCGGTTTTCCGCGAATTTCTGCGGATTTTTTTCAAATATCTTTATCTCAACAACTTTACATCCTAATCCTGTCATGATTAGGCTCATTGTAATGGTCATCAAGTTTCCTACAAATTTTCGTCAAAATTTTTTCGATCCGCCCAAAACTTCCCAAGTTAAAATTAAAAACATAAACAATTATCTAATTCGCGGTTTTCCGCGAATTCCCGCGCTTTTATTCAAATAGCCATATCTCAACTTTCTTACACTCTTATCTTATCAAGATTCGGCTCATTAGAAATCTCATAAAATTTCCTTCAACTTCTATCTAAAAATTTTCTTCTCCGACCCATATTTTCCGAGTTATAGTCAATTTAAGAAAAAAAATAATTCAATTCGCGGTTTTTCGCGGATTTCCGCGGTTTTTTAAATTCTCAATAATTCGACAGCTTTAAGATCTAAAGCTACCGCCTTAGGCTCATTATAAAAGCCTTAGAATTTCCTACAAGACTTACCCCTTTTCCCCCTTCTTACCTCCCCCCTTCCACCCCCACAGTTTGCAAAAAAAAGAAGTTTCTAATGAATGACAATGACTAGATACAAAAAGTCTCTCCGTCTGCTCGTGACAGACAGGATCAGCCCTCGAATACTCAGGAGCCCCCACCCCCAGGGCAGCCAGCCCCTAGAGCTTAAATCCAAGAGTTAGACGCACACATGCGGGGTGGGAGGCCGGGGGGAGGAAAGTCACGTAGAATATGAAACAATCGCTTCATTGGAAAGTCAAGTGAATCCACTAGAGCGTCGTCGCGTTTGACTTGCCATTAGGAGCGTCAGTTTTAATTGTGCTTCCTCTTATCTGGCTCCTCTTCTCCTCCGTCTCCTCTACCCCCTCCACCCCCGCTCACTTGTTCTCTTTTACTCTCAGACTGGGTCATAGTCTCAGGTGAAGTCCTTACGCGTATGCCCTTTAGCAATGTCTCATTAGTTTCGCTGCACCCTATTGCTCAAACTCTACTTAAGATTCTACACTTGTTACCTCTTATATTTTACCCTCGCTCATTTGCTATTGACTTCTTTTTTTTGTCCCTTTTTTTGGTTTTGATATCATTATTTATTTATTTATAACTCATCGCTGATACCAACTTGGACGGGTCTATATTGTCGGATGGAGGTTAACAATGATAGAAAAAGTTATACGGTCGATAGAAGGAAAATGACGTCGGAAGTTAAGATATTACAATAGAAAGTTTTGTGGGAGTAAATAAATTTTAATTAAAAAATTTATTTTTTAATTTTTACACAAAAAATAATATTTCTAAATTTTTATTTAAATTTTGTGAGAAAAAAAATGTTTAAATTTTGACACAAAATTTGTAACAATATTTTTATTAAGTTTTGACACAAAAAAAATAGATGAAAATTTTAACACAAAATAAGTGTTAAGTTTCACAAAAAAATATTTTAAAATTTTAACAAAATATTTGTTATAAATTTTTTCACAAAAAAATTTTTATTAAACTTTAACACAAAAAAAATTGATAAATTTCGACACAAAAAAAAATATTTTCAAATTTTCACCCAAAAATAATATGTAAAAATTTGTACACAAAATTTGTAGCAAAAAGAATTTTTATTAAATTTTTACGCAAAAAAAAAAAATACATGAAAATTTGGGTTAAATTTTAACACAAAAAAATATTTTGAAATTTTAGCAAAATATTTGTTATAAATTTTTTCACAAAAAAATTTTTATTAAATTTTAACACAAAAAAAAATTGTTTAAAATTTTATCTCAAAATTTACAATAAATTTTAGTCAAAAAAAAAATTAATAATAAATTTTCTTACAAAAAAAATTTTATTAATATTCGATAAAAAAAATTAAAATTTGTATTAAATCTCGACACAAAAAATATATCTTCAAATTTTGACCCAAAAATAATATATGAAAATTTGAACACGCTTGAGTGAAATTTTTATCAGAAAAAAAATGTGTAAAAATTTGAACACAATTGTATTAAATATCCAGAAAAAAAAATTAAAAATATCAATACTAGGTCCTCATATTTTATATTCCAATTTAAAAGATCAAAAAATGTAAATCACTAAACTATTCATAGAATATTAGAGAAAATTGATTTCTTGAAGAATTTGAATACTCTCAAAAAGATCATTGACGAAATTCGTCATACACATGAAACCGATCCTGAAATATGATCGTTCATGTATTTTAAAAGAATTCAATTTTATAATATTATTAACGATACAGCATTGTAATAAAAGTGATCAATGCACATTGATAGAAGAACAAAGAAGAGACTCAATCAACAGACAATAACAAAAAACTATTCATGCATTAGCAAATTTTAAATTTTTTTTCCAAAAGACTTAAGAGTTTCACATAAAGTTAAAATTTGTCGCTTAAATCAATACATCGAATACACAATTTTGTTCCATCTAAAATTTTGATAGCGTATGTGTGTAAAAAATTTTATCTATCTCATATGAATGCTTCGAAAAACACAAGTGCTATTTAAACTATTTGGAACATTTTCCGCTTTGCAGAACTAGCGTCATATAAGTGAAGAGTGACATTTTCCAGTTGACATGTTTAATTATCGATTCCTAAAATAACAACGCTTTGAAAAATTTGAAAAATTTAAAAATCTATGAAATACTAAATAATATCAACTACCTGTTACAACGATATAATTTTTCTTAATAAAATCGAAACTTCAACTACTAAATATCCTTAAGATATCCAGAAAGGAATAAGAAATAATTTTTCTAACAAATATAACAATTAAAGTAAGACTTGTACGAGCAACTTTGAAAGATACATAAATTTTTTACGGTAGGACCTTATAACATTTGAGCCAAATCTCTTGCAGCGAGAATATTTAGCGACACTGCGCTGCCTAGCGGATATTTTTGGAACTAACTCAAATTAATGATTAGAACGTTACAAAATTGATCCAATAAGAAAGATAATTTAAACTTTAGAACTCATTAAAAAAAAAAATTAAGTATATCATGTTTAATTAAAATTAATTAGTAGAATTAAGACGGAAGCCTCATAAAATAAAAAATAAATGTCGAAATGTATAAAATATATATTTTAAATATATTAAAAATTTATAAAAAATCGGTGGGATAATTATATTTTTAATAATTAACTTTTGGTCGATTTTCATTTATATTTTATATATTTTGAATATATCTACAATATATTTGAAATATATAAAAATCAGCCGAAAGTTAGTTATTAAAAATATATTTCTTACATATATTTTATATATTTTTTTTTATGACGGAAAAATTATAAGAATAAAAGAGTCGTCTTAAAAGAGTCTTAGTTTGTGTCACGTTTAAGATCTTAAACGAACGACAATTTTAAGACGATTTTTTTTTACACGGGTATTAACCTAAAACACTTTTTTGGTAGTCAAAGAATGATAATTATATTTTCTTTAATAATTGGAACTTATAAATGCTGAGTCAAGTCTTTTGCAGCGAAAATTTTCGACGACCATGCGCCATCTGTTTGTGACTTTTGGTACTAAATTTAAAATTAAGTTTAATGCTTAGAAACTTGTAAATATAACTAATCAAATTTATTTAATTAAATTAAATTCAATTAAATTGTTAAAATTTTTATTTTAACTTGTATTAGTATATGTGGATAATTAATCGGGTAATGATTAAAAAAATGTATTTTCTATGATTTATTATCGAGTTAAACATTTAAATATTTGAATCTGACTATTGGAAATTAAAGCGTTAATTTTTTATGATTCAATAAAGATATCGTCCATGCTTATATGAAATTAATAGGAAATTGGGAAGACTAGGGGTGTAATTTAGAAATTTATTTTAATATTTTGTTAAGATTTTAAATATTAACATTAAAAAATTTCTTTACAAAAATTAGTGGCGAATTCTAGCAGAAATGTTCAAAATGTTTAAAATATTTCGAATAATACTCAAAATAAAGTGATTTAAGAATTAAGCGTTGAAGTAATTCCTTTGTCATGAATCGAGGCAAGTATTAAAATAAGTGGAGATTTATTTACATTATTTAATAAAGTCTCTTTTCAATCAATTAGAATAAACGTGGAAAAAGATATTATTGAAATAATTAAGGATAATTAAAACAATTGAGGTAAGTATTGATATGGAAAGAGTGTTAGGTTAATTGACTCTTAAGTTAGTTACCACTTATACTGCAGAGAGAAGCTACATGCCTCCAGCTAATTTACTGATGTATCGGTTCTTGAAGATCATTAGCCATTGTCGACCAAAAAAAGCAAGAATGTCAGCGGAATTGTAAGTAATTAATTTATCTTATTAATAAATAAAATATTTATAATGCAAAGTAATTGTATTGTTATATTAAACTGCCAATACAAAGTTTTCGAGTAATATTGATACATCGACTGGTAATCAACCCAGAAAATAAATATTATCTTTATTATATAGAAAATTTTATATTATTAATTTGTTTCGACATTATAAAAAATAAACTATACTTTGACTGACAAGTCAAATCATTATTTAATTAATTACATCAAATCAGCCCATTTGAAGAATTTTTACCATCACCGCCATTTTTACAAAAATTATTAAATATTTCGAGCTATTGTTGTGAAACAAATACATCAACACTATTCGTAGAAAATCTTATGTTATACAAAAACTAAAAAATAACTAAATTTTTGTCTGCAAAACTACCGAAAAAATAGCTTCATAATTTATTATAAACAATTTCAAGTGTAAAAAATATAATGTTAAGTAATCAAAGACAAAATTGATCTAAAATACAGCAAAAAATAATACAAATAATATTTCCGTGATTAGAACTTATTAAATTTGAGTAAAGTTTCTTGCAGCGAGAATAATTGCCGCCAATGCGCCACCTGTTGGTAATTTTTGGTACTAAGTTTAAAAACTGTCTTATTAGATTAAAGACACAACAAAAGACGAAAGCAAGGAAATTTTTTTACAATTTTTTTTTGCAAATATTATAAGTAACATTTAATTATAAAATTAATTACCAAAAATTATGAAGGCTACAAAGTTAAAAGAACTTTTTTGGAAGGCAAATTACAATAATTATTTTGGGACACCTGATTAGTTTTTTAAAAAAATTGCTTAGTGTTTATTTTAGATTAAAGTCTTGTCGAGCTTATGAAAATTTTCTTGTCCTAACAAAATAAAACACAAGAATAATAGTTGGTCACACTCACATTCGATGAACAAAAGCGGACTTTTTCAACAATATTGAATAACCAAAAACAATATTGAATAACCAAAAATAACCAGAAGCATATCTCTTGTCAATACTTCCAATATGATCGAAATATAATGAATTTATTCAGAGAACAGCAAGATATTGTTCTACAAAGACAATTTTAACTATTAATTAATCTATGAAAAATTAATTCACAGCCTCTCATTTGGCCTGTGTCTTGGCATGAATAAATTGTTAATCAATCAATCAATTAATCTCATATTATCTCAAAGGTCTCTCAAAATATTGTCACGTGATACAATCAAGACTGCAATAGAAATATAACAAAAGTCATCAAGAAGAAATAAACCTGGTGGCACCATTAATTAATTTAGTTTAATTATTCTAATCATAAACTATCGTTAATTCATTTAATTGACTTTGGGCCTGTTTAACATACACCAAAAATCTGTTCCAAAGTTATAAGACTGAAGAAAGTTAATCGAAATTAAATTATAAATTTTTGTGCTTTTTTTATATCACACATTTAAGGTGAATGAATTATTTTAATTCAATTAAAACTCGTAAATTTTAGAAAGATGCGGAAATCGATCAAAATTAGGCGCAAATATACATTCAATAAATTTTTTTTCTTTAATTAGTTAGAATCATTCCTTAAGATTTTTTTGAAATCAAAAAAATCGAATGTAAATTTGTATTTTGAATAACAAAACTATCTAAAAAACTTTTTTAGTCGTTTAAAAATGATAAAAATAATTTCTTCGATGATTAGAAGTTATAAAAGCTGAGTTCAGTCTCTTGTAACGAGAATTAGTGGCGACCATGCGCCACCTGTTGGTAATTTTTAGTACTAAGTTTATAAATTGTTTTATTGACTAATTTTTGAACATTTAATTTCGTTTTTTGTTGTTGCTGTATTCCAAGACAACTTTTTTGCAATTTTTTTCTTATAACTATTTTTGACTAATTTAATTCTAAAATTAATTACCAAGTGATAAATTACTCATTAAATTAGAGGCTGAAAATTTGGGCTTACTGATCAGTTTTTAAAAAAATTGTTCAGTGCGTATTTTAGATCAGACTCTTGTCGAGCCAATAAAAATTTTTTTCTCCGATTTAAGACTACTTTTACTAAATATGCTTTGAAAAAAAAAAATTTTAATTAATTGAAAATCTAGTTAAATTTACTCAATGTTTACAAATTTCGAATTTAAATCTTTAGATTTTAGAAAAAAAATATTATTTTTCTAATCGATAAAAAAGTAATTTATGAAATTAGCTGAAACTGAGTTTTAATATTTCAGCAAATATTATCTAAAGATAACTTTATTACATCAATTATATATAAATTTTTTATGTCAGCAGAAATTATTGTTATAATAATTTAGATTACCGTAAAAGAAAGTTTGAATGAAAAATAACCCGAATAATTAAGTCTTACAAGTAAATAGATAAGATGCAATTGTAATTTTTTAAGTAATTAATAATACTGGGATCATATCTCAGATTATTAATTGAAAGACTCAAACCAAATTTACTAAATATTTCTTGGGAGAGTTTCAGTTTATTAATTAAAGATTTCGACGCCATGCGTGAGATTTGATGATTGGGAGTTGACTGAAAGTCACTAAATTATTTTTTTAGAGAGAGGAATTAAAAAAAAATCAAACAAATTTATATCATCAGACGTCTAATGAGTCAAGTAAATTTTATTTCAAGAAACAAATATGAGAATTATAAGAAGTGGAATCCGCAAAAAATTCATCTTAGAAATTAATGGCCTAAAAAAATTAATTTTAATCTACTTGAATTAATTTAATTTTAAATTAATTCAATTACTTATTATATGATAAGAGATTTATCTAAAATAATTCTAAAATCATCCAAAACTAAAATATAATGTAGTTCAGTTGGTTGGAACTTAAAACATCCGAGTCAACTGTCTTTCAGCGAAAATTTTTGGCGACAGTGCGACACCTGTCGGAAATTTTTAGTACTAAATTTTAAATTTATATTTGCTCAGAATTTTGAATTCATAAGTTTCTAACGAACTCTCTGGTAGCGATATTATTTTGCGGCCATGCGCCGCCTAGCGGCAAAACCAAGAACTAATTTTCAAAGTTAAGAAATTATAGTTTCTACTATTACCAAAACTTTTCCAACATATTTATGTTACAAAAAATCTGGAAATTAGTTAATGGTGAAAACCAACCCTAGAGCTTTCCCCCGTTTGAATTTGGAGTGCCTTAAAATGTGTTTTTTGGTTAATATTTGAGCTTTTTAAACTCAAAGCACCGTTTTTCATATTTTGAAGAGTTTCATTCATAAAACAATTATAACTTGTAACCGTACAACAAAAATAACTTCCCTTTATTGGAAAATTTTCAATTTTCTTAGCGGAAAGTTAAAAAAATTCATCTAACTTTGTCATAAAAAAAATGTAAAAATTTGTGTTAATTTCGACATGAAAAATTTTAACACAAAATTTGTGTTACATTCCACCAAAAAAAAAAATATCTTGAAATTGACACCAAAAAAAAACACCGTAAAAATTTTAATATAAAATTTGTATTAATTATCATCAAAAAATGATTTAAACGTTCATATGAGGTCCTCATAATTGATATTCTAATTTAAGAAATCAAAAAACTTCGGTCACTAAACTTTTAACAAAGAATCAGAAAAAGTTAATTTTTTAATTTGGAAAATAAAAGACCCCAATAATGAAATTCTAGATCCTTCTTACATCACTTTTAAAAAATAATCGTTCATTTATTTCAAAGAATGGTATTTTGTAATATGACTGGAAATCTATTTAATTGCAATAAAAGTGATCATGGCGAATAATTAGAAGAATAAGAAAGTAAACTCAGCATCTAAAATGTCAAAATTTTGTATGCTTTAGAAAATTTTGAAAAAATTCAAAGGCTTGTATAAGTAGAAACTTGTCGAATCGCTCGAGCCTGGCAACTTAAATTTTGTTTCATCAAAAATTTTCTCGGCATATATTATTTAGAAGCATTTTGAAAATCATAATCAAAACCGCACGACACAAGAACTATAAAATATAATTCACGCAGCACAAATATAAAAAAAACCAAAAATAGTCGTCAAACTTTTGAATACCTTAATTATACATTTTTGAAATAATAATTTACTTAAAAATTTGCACTTTTCGAAAATCCGATAAAAATTTTAAAAATCCAACATAAATTAGAAAAATTTTTCAGTGAAAAAAGCATAAGTTTGAAGAATAATTATATTCAGGATATTCATAAGAAAAACTTAAAAATTCTCAAAAAAATACAAGTTAATGTTAAAATTAAACTCTCGTAACAAATTTTACAAGATACATAAATTATGTTTAATTTATGTAATAATTAATCAATTTTCATTTCAAAGATACAACAATTTTTCGCTTGACTTCTGAGAGTCACCATCTGAAAGACCGAATTTTTCTTTTCCCATTGCAAAAGAAGTTTTAACAAATGACAAAAATTTTCACTGAACTAATTCTTCAACACTGAAGTTTTCGGCATTGACTAGAGTCAAACGTGCAAGTTTAAAGAGCTAATTTTTGCCGGAAGTTTAACATTATTTACAATACGTAAACATCGTAATTAATATTTCTAAATTGTCGACGAAATTAGACCTGATATGAAATTGTCAATCAAGACTGCGATTTAAGAATATATAAGTTCAATTGAAGAAAAACATCACTGAAGAGCTCAAAAAATTATTTTGAAAGGCCGAATCACACATTTATGTTATTTTTGTTTTTTATTCTAATCAAAAATCATTATCACAAGATAATGAAGCTTCTTTGGTAGTCAAACTAGTAATTTTAATACCTTCTTCGATGATTGGAACTTATAAATGCTGAGCCAAGTCTCTTGCAGCGAGAATTTTCGACGACCATGCGCCACCTGTTGGTGACTTTTGGTACTAAATTCAAAATTATGTTGAATACTTAGAAACTTGTTAAATATAACTTAGTAAGTGTAAAATTAAGTTTATTTAATTAAATTAAAGTGATCAAACTGTCAAAATTTTTATTTTAATTTGTATTAGTATATGTGGATAATTTATAGGATAAAGATTAAAAAAATTATTTTCTATGATTTATAATTCAGTTAAACTATTAAATAGTTGAAGTAAATTGTCAAAAGTATTAAAGCAATAATTTTTAAAAATTACAACACAAAATTTTTGTTAAATTTCAGCACAAAATTTGTATCAAATATCAACCGGAAAAATTAAAAACTTTTATTTGAGGTCCTCATATTTTATATTCAGATTTAAGAGATCAAAAATGGAAATCTCTAAACTTCTCATAAAAAGTTATAAAAAATTAATTCTTTCATTTAAAGAACAATCCAATGAACTATTGATGAAATTCTGGATCCTTTGACATCGTGTATTAAATATAATCGTAGATGTATTTTAAAAGAATTCAATTTTATCATATTATCAACGATAAATAACTGCAATGGAAGTAATTATTGCACATTACACTTTAACAGACATAAAGTCTTTCCCGTTCTTTCCCAACTCCCTTAAAAAAAATTTGCTTTAATATGGCTCTTTACCGTAAGATGGACGGTGGCGTTGTTTGCTCGGTGGGTCTTATATACGTGACTGAATAAAGTAGTCAGTACTTGTCTCGGATAGCTTAACTGGTAGAGCCCTTGGCGCGTAACCGAGAGATCTGAGTTCGATTCCCAGTCTGGGCTGTCTGATTACTTTTCAATTACGGAAAAATTCCCACTGAGTAGGTCCCCCCTTTCCCCTATCCGTTCTTTCCCAACTCCCTTAAAAATTTGCTTTAATATGGCTCTTTACCGTAAGATGGACGGTGGCGTTGTTTGCTCGGTGGGTCTTATATACGTGACTGAATAAAGTAGTCAGTACTTGTCTCGGATAGCTTAACTGGTAGAGCCCTTGGCGCGTAACCGAGAGATCTGGGTTCGTTTCCCAGTCTGGGCTGTCTGATTATTTTTCAATTACGGAAAAATTCCCACTGAGTAGGTCCCCTTTCCCCTATCCGTTCTTTCCCAACTCCCTTAAAAAATTTGCTTTTAATATGGCTCTTTACCGTAAGATGGACGGTGGCGTTGTTTGCTCGGTGGGTCTTATATACGTGACTGAATAAAGTAGTCAGTACTTGTCTCGGATAGCTTAACTGGTAGAGCCCTTGGCGCGTAACCGAGAGATCTGGGTTCGTTTCCCAGTCTGGGCTGTCTGATTATTTTTCAATTACGGAAAAATTCCCACTGAGTAGGTCCCCCCCTTTCCCCTATCCGTTCTTTCCCAACTCCCTTAAAAAATTTTGCTTTAATATGGCTACATCGGAAGCGATGTAACTTTAAATAATATTGTCCACTGAAAGGATTCAATTTTCAGTGTAAAAAACCATAAGATTAATTACTAATTAATCTTCAGATATTTAGAAGAAAAAGAAATAAATTTTTAAAAAATATAAGACAGTCTTAAAATAATACTCGTATGCTAAACTTTATAAAACACATAAATTTTTTCCCGTAGGAGGTTATAATATCTGAGTCAACTCTCTTGCAGCGAGAATATTTAGCGGCACTGCGCCGCCTAGCGGATATTTATTGAACTAATCCAAATTTATGATTATAACGTAACAATATTGATCTGATTAAAAAAATAATTCAAATTTTGTAATTCGTATTGAAAATAGTCAAGTAATGCTTGATTATAATTAATCAGTGAAATTATGAAGAAGAAATTTAAGAATAATCAAAGTAGAAATTATAAATTGAATGAAACGATAGTTTTCCGTCTTTTTATCTTACATCGGAATTATTGAAGAATTGTGTATGCAATAAATTACGTGTATGCAATAATTTTTCGCTTGACTTCAAAAAGCCACAAACGGGAAGATAGAATTTTTTTTTCCTATTGCAAAACTGTTTTAATAAATGATAAAGATTGTCAATAATTAATTGTTCCAAAATTGAGTTATCGATATTGTTTGACTAGAATGTACGTGTTTAGAGTTATACCTTACTTGTATATTATCGTAATTTACAATACGTCAACATTGTAATTAATATTGCTAAATTGAGCAAAACATTCTATTTGTAGTGTCGATTAAGACAACGATGAAAAAACAAACAACTCCAATTATTAATAATGAAATAATTTCAAACATGAGGTTAATAAATTATTCTAATTCAAATAAAAAAAGTTAACATTCAGTGAAAACATGGAGAAAATTGGAATTAAAATACAAATCCAGCTTTTACAGCCATAATAATTTTGTTTTTTATTCTAATCAGAATTATTACTACAAGATTTTTTTAATATTGATGAAAATATAATATAAAATTGTATTTTCAATAACAATATTAACCTAAAACACTTCTTTAGTAGTTAAAGATTGATTATATTAACTTCTTCGATGGTTGGAACTTAAAACTGCTGAGCCAAGTCTCTTGCAGCGAGAATTTTCGACGACCATGCGCCACCTGTTGGTGACTTTTGGTACTAAATTTAAAATTAAGTTTAATACTTAGAAACTCGTTAAATATAACTGAGCAATTCTAAAATTAAGTATTTTTAATCAACTTAAGTCATCAAAATTTTTATTGTATCTTGTGGTTGTATAAATGTTGATTATCTTTTCATAGAGAATCAAAGAAAATTGATATTTTGAAGAATTTGAAAGCTCTCAAAAAAACCATCGATGAAATTCGGGATCTATTTGAGATCATTTCTGAAATATGATCGTTCTTGTATTTCAAAAGAATTCAATTCTATAATATTGTATTATGATGAAAGTGATTAATCGAAGAAAAAAGATGCGAATCATTCAACAAAAATAAAAAAATTTGCATTAGCAAATTTTGAATTTTATTTCCAAAAGATTTAAAAGTCTTACATACAGTAAAAATTTTTCGGCTGAAAGATTATCCAATTCTAAATTTTGATTCAGCAAAAACTATGTCAGCTTATGTATTTAGAAAATATTTGATCATATTTCATGAAATAGAACCGCAAGACACAAGAAGTTACAAACAAATTTTCCGTTTCTTTAAATCTACTAGAGATCAATAACGAGTGATTCTTCCACAAGATTTATAACTATCGATTCCCCAAAGAACAACTCAACAAAAATTTTAGAAATTTTAAAATCGAGAAACCCTAAATAATATCGACCACAAGTCAATACAAGATAATTTTTCGTAAGCAAAGCGAAAGTTCAACTTCTAATTATCCTTCAGATATTTAAAAAGGAATGAAAAAAAATTTTCAAAAAAATATGACAGTGTTAAAATAAGACTTTTACGAGAAACTTTAGAAGATACATAAATTTTTTACTGCAGGACCTTATAACATCTGAGTCAAATCTCTTGCAGCGAGAATATTCAGCGACACTGCGCCGCCTAGTGGATATTTTTGGAACTAACTCAAATTTATGATTAAAACGTTACAAAATTGATCTGATCTAAAAGATAATTTAAATTTTAGAACTAATTTTGAAAACAATTAAGTATATCATGCTTAATTAAAATGAATCAGTAGAATTATGGCGGAAAAATTATAAGAATAATCAAAGTGGAAATTCAACAGGAGGAAATTTTCAGAGTTTTTATCATATTAAAATTATAATTTTTAATCTTGCCGACTTTTTAATTGCTGATTGATTTTTTGCTTGACTTATGGTTAGAATTTTTGAAAGCAAAATTTTTTTTTCAAACTGAACAGCAATTTCATCAAACGATAAAGATTGTCGAAAATGAATTTTCCAAAAATTGACTTATTTATGTTCGCTACATGAATCTTCAATTATAAAAAGCCAATTTGGACTAATATAATCATAATTTACAATAAGTCAACACAGGAGCTAATATCACTAAAATGAGCAAAACATTTTTTTAAGTTGTACACAAAGATTGCACTGGAAAAGTAAACAACTAACTATGAATGTTTCAACACCGAAAAAAGTACATATGAAAATAATTAGTATTTCTGTGCTTGTTTTCATTAGATCTGTTGAATGAATTATTTGAATTCAAACAAGAAAGTTATAAGTTATTGAGAAGGTCGACATAATTGGATTAGTAAAAATAAAATTCCTTTCGATAAATCTATCAAAAAAATTTCCAACCCCAAAAAAGAACATCAGAAAATTAATTAATTTTTTTCGTTCTTTAGGAATCATAAACAACCAATAATATAAAGGATTTTATGAATATTAAATGCACATATTTAAAAAACAGTTAATGATTTTTTTCGATTTAATTAAAATCATTGTTACAAGATTCTTCTTATATTAGAAAAATTTAATCAAAAATTGTATTATTAATGACAATATTAACCTAAAATACTTCTTTGGTAGTCAAACAATGATAATTATAACTTTTTCAATAAGTGGAACTTATAAATGCTGAGTCAAGTCTCTTGCAGTGAG
Organism: Cotesia glomerata; assembly: GCF_020080835.1. Lineage (NCBI taxonomy): Eukaryota > Metazoa > Arthropoda > Insecta > Hymenoptera > Braconidae > Cotesia > Cotesia glomerata. The sequence continues at coordinate 1,551,638 of NC_058166.1, read as the reverse complement.
AATTTTCGACGACCATGTGCCACCTGTCGGTGACTTTTGATACTAAATTCAAAATTAAGTTTAATACTTAGAAACTTGTTAAAAATAACTAAGCAAGTGTAAAATAAGTTTATTACAAATATAAATCAATAATTGGAACTTATAAATGCTGAGTCAAGTCTCTTGCAGTGAGAATTTTTGACGACCATGCGCTACCTAACGGTTAATTTTGGTACTAAATTCAAAATTAAGTTTAATCCTAAGAAATTTGTTAAATATAACTAGGAAGTGTATAATTAAGTTTACATAATTAAATTAAATTTAATTAAACTGTCAAAATTTTTATTTTAACTTGTATTAGTATAAGTGGATAATTTATTGGGTAATAATTAAAAAAATTATTTTCCATGATTTATAATTGAGTTGAACACTTAAATAAATGAAGCTGAATATTGAAAACTTGAAGCATTAATTTGTGAAGATGAAAAAAAAGATATCGTCCATGGATGGATGAAATTAATATAAAATTGAAAAGACTGGCAATGTAATTTAGAAATTTATTATCTTAATATTTTGTAAGAATTTTAAATATTAACTTTAAAAATTGATCTAAAGAAATGAGCGACAAATTAGAGCAGCAATGTTTGAAATATTTTGAAGACTACTAAAAATAAAGTGATTTAAGAATTAAGCGTTAAAGTAATTCCTTTGTCAAAAGCCGAGGTGAGTATTAAAATTTATTTACATTATTTAATAAGGTTTCTCTTTACTGAATTAAAATTAACCTGAAAAAATGTATTATAAAACATTTAAGGGCATTCGTTGTGAAATTATTTAAAAATATTGATATGGAAAGCGTGTTCTTCGATTAATATTAGAGCTGTTTGAGTTCAATGCAACGTTATTTAGATTTTGAGCTCTTCGGTTAGGAACTGCTTCTGCCTTAAGGGGAAGCTACATGCTCCCAGCTAATTTACCGATGTATCGGTTCTTGAAGACTATTCTCTAGTCTAGAAGAAAACGCATCAGTAAGAAAGTTAGCAAAACTTTGGAAGTAAATAATTATTTTTATTCATCATAAATAAAACATTTCTGTAAAAAACAAATACATTTTATATTTTATCGCCAAAAGGAAAATATGGGGGCTGATTTTATCAATGTCAATAAAGAAAAACGCGAATTTTCGAGTATTGCCGATGTATCAACTGGAAATCAATGCCGAATATAAAAAGAATTATGATTAATCTGTTTCGACATTGTAACAAATGAACTACACTTTGACTGCCAAGTCCAAACATAATTTAATTGATTACATCGAATTGGGAAATTCAATAATTTTTGTCATCACCAAAATTTCTGTCAAAATTATTAAATATGTCGAGCTGTTGTTGTAAAATTATGATGGTCATGAGTATGAGTGCGAGTAAAACAGCACTCTTCCAAGCTCATGTTCGCCTGATACTAAGCCGGCCGGAACCGGCGAGAGTATATTTCTGTATTAAACGTTTATAATTATATTTTTGTTCAGATAGTTATTATTATTATTATTACGGTTTACTTAGTTCAAATATTATTTAAACTATTAATTTACGTCGTTCCTTATAAAATAAAGACATTCATACAAAGCATAAAAAATCTTACATAAAAACAATCTAAAAAATAGTCAAAATTTTGTCTGCAGAACTATCGAAAAAATAGCTTCATAATTTATTTTTAACGATTTCAACTGTATTAAATATAATGTTAAGTGATAAAAGACAATATTCATCTAAAATACAGCAAAAAGTAATACAAATAATATTTCCGTGATTAGAACTTATTAAATCTGAGTAAAGTATCTTGCAGCGAGAATCATTGGCGACAATGCGCCACCTGTTGGTAATTTTTGGTACTAAGTTTAAAAACTGTTTCATTAGATTAAAGACACGATGAAAGACTAAATTATTAAACAATACTAAGTTTTGAACATTTAATATCGTTTTTGTTGTTGCTGTATTCCAAGACAACTTTTTGGCAATTTTTTTTTGCAAATATTTTTAGTAACATTTAATTCTAAAATATATTACCGAATGATAAATTACCAAAAATAATGAAGGCTACAAAGTTAAAAGAACTTTTTTTGAAGGCACATTACAAAAATTATTTTGGGACTTCTGATTAGTTTTCTATAAAAATTGTTTAGTGTCTATTTTAGATCAAACTCTTGTCGAGCTTATAAAAATTTTCTTGTCCAATTTTGGACCTTTCATATCCAAGATACTTTCATAGAGAAAAAATAATACAAAAATAATAGTCGGTCACATTAACAAATCAGAAACGAAAGTGGAGTTTTTTCACAATAGTAAATAATCAAAAGTAACCAGAAGCAAAAATCTCCTGTCAATATTTTCAATGTGACAGACATCCAATTAATTTTTTTAGATACCAGTTAGAAATTTCATAACTAAGGCTATACTAACAATTAATTAATCCATCAAAAATTAATTCATAGCCTCTGATATTATCTGAAAGGTCTTTTCAAAACATAGTCACGTGATACAATAATCAAGACTGATAGAGAAATATAAGGAAAGTCATCAAGAAAGTTATAACACCGAATAAAGATAATCAAAACTAAATTAAAAATTTCTGTGCTTTTTTTATATCGCACATTTAAGTTAAATGAGTTATTTTAATTCAATTGAGTTAATTTTAAAAAAATGTGGAACTTTTGATCAATATGAGGAGCAAATCTTAATTTTCAAACAATTTTGTTTCTTTAATTAGTATCGTTCCTTAAGATTTTTTTTAAGTCAGAAAAATTAAATTTAAAATTGTATTTTTAATAACAAAATAATCCACATAAAGTTTTTAGTGGTTCAAAAATAATAACAATAATTTCTTCGATGATTAGAAGTTATAAAAGCTGAGCAAAGTCTCTTGCAACGAGAATTATTGGCGACCATGCGCCACCTGTTGGCAATTTTTGGTACTAAGTTTAAAAATTAACTTAATAGATTAAAGACACAACGAAAGACTAAATTATTAAACAATACTAAGTTTTAAACATTTAATATCGTTTTTTGTTGTTGCTGTATTCCAAGACAACTTTTTTGCAATTTTTTTCTTAAAACTATTTTAAACAAAATTTCATTTTAAAATTAATTACCGAATGATAAATTACTTAAAATATTAAAAACGGAAAACGTTAAGACTTCTTTTGGAAGGCGAATTATAAAAATTATTCGGGGCCTTATGATCAGTTTTTCAAAAAATTGTTCAGCGTGTATTTTAGATCAGACTCTTGTTGATTTCATAAAAATTATTTTCTCCGAACTAAGACTACTCCTTCCAACGATGCTTTGATAAAAAAACTAGAAATCACTTAAAAATTCATTCAAATTCTCTCAGTATTTACAAAACGAAAGTTTAAATCTAAAACTCTTGATATCAGAAAAGAAATATGGACTTTTTAATCAGTGAAAAGCAATTGATGAAATTAGCTAAAATTGAGTTTCAATATTTTAGCAAATATTAATTATACACAAATTCTTAAGGTCACCAGAAATTATCGTTATCATAATTTAGATTACCGTAGAAAAAAGTTTAAATAAAAAAATAACCTTTAGAAAATCTAAAAAATAACCTTTAGCAAATATATTTTGTGAATATTGATATTAGGATCATATGTCAGGTTATTAATTGAAAGACAGGCCAATTTTAATTAATATTACTTGGAAGAGTTTCGGTTCATTAATTCAAGACTTCTATGACATATGGGAAATTTAATGATTGGTATTTGACTGACAGCCACATCATTAATTTATTTAAAGAACAAATTTAACATAAGAAAAATAAAATTTTGTCATCACACATCATATTAAAAAACTAAATTTTTTTTTTAGAAAGAAGTGTGAACCTATAAAGAAGTGGAAACTGCAGAAAATTCCACTTTCAAAATTGATATTTGGCATACATTAATTTATAACTTATGAAAAAAATTAATTTAAAACCGCTGAATTATTGAAATTAAGACTAAATCTCAAATAAATTAAATTCACTATTATATAGTGAGAGATTCATCTGAAATACATGTAAAGTGATCAAAAAGTGAAATATATTGTAGTTTAGTTGATTGGAACTTAAAACATCCGAGTCAACTGTCTTTCAGCGAGAATTTTTGGCTACGATGCGCTACCTGTCGGAAATTTTTAGTACTAAATTTTTAATTTATACTGGCTCAGAATTTTGAATTTATGAGCTTGCAACGAAGTCTTTGATAACGAGAATAATTTGCGACCATGCGCCGCCTAGTGGCAGAACCAAGAACTATTCTCCAAACTTCAGAAATTATAATTTCTACGATTACTAAAACTTTTTTAACATATTCATATAATAAAAAAATCTGGAAATTGGTTGACAGCAGAGGCCAACCCTAGAACTTTCCGCTGTTTGAATTTGAAGTGCCTTAAAATGTGTTTTTTGGGTTATATTCGAGCTTTTCAAGCTCAAAGCACCATTTTTCATATTTTGAAGAGTTTCATATCCAACAACTATAACTTGAAACCATAAGACAAAAATAAATTCCTTTTATTGGAAAATTTTCAATTTTTTTAGCGGGAAGTTAAAAAAATTTATTTAACTTTGTCATAAGAAAAATATAAAAATTTGTGTTAATTTCGACACAAAAAAAATATTGTAAAAATTTTAACACAAAATTTGTATTAAATATCAACACTAAAAAATTGAAATATCTGTATGAGGTCTTCATATTTTATATTCCAATTTAAAAGATCAAAAAACGTAAATCACTAAACTTTTCACAAAGATTAAAAGAAAATTAATTTTTTTATTTAAGAAAGTCAACAACATAAACTAAATTCTGAATCTTTTTGACATCACTTTTAAAACATAATCGTTCATGTATTTTGTCCCTGCAACTTCCCGCCAATTCCATACCTAAACGCTTGAAATTGTACTTATGACGTTTCTGAGCTTTTTGAGCTCAAAAATACAATTTGTGTGTTATTTTGAGCTCCCCGAGCTCAAAGAAATAGCTTTTGTATGCTTTTGAGCTCTTCGAGGTCAAAAGGCTGGTAGAAGTTTAATAAAACAGTTTTTTTGAATTTTCCAACTGCAATAATTTTTAAATGAATGAATCGATTTTCACACGGTTGGCGGTATTCCACGCAGTTTTTCAGAATCTACGATATAATTTTAAGCACAAACTGGTAAAACCGAAAATCTTAAAGAAATTTGAAAAATTCACTTTTTCCGAATTTTTTCGACAACGATAACTTACGAATCAATCAACCAATTTTCACGTTCTTGGTGGCGATCGACGTGATTTTTGGACTCTAATTATTATTCCATTTTGTCAAAAATGATCCAAGCAGAAATGTCGAAGTTATGTGAAAAAAACATTTTTTTTTTTAATTTTTCGTTTTCGATAACTCTCGAACGAATCAACCGATTTTGATGGGACTGGTGGCAATCGACGTGGTTTTCTAACTTAAGAGCTGATTAGTTTTGGAATTGATCGGTAAAGCCGTTTAGAAGTTAGTCCAAGAAAATGATTTTTCGAAAATTTTATTTTTGAGATTTCAAAATCTAGCAAACCGAATCGATTCAAATTTCGACTAATTTTGAAAATTTTCAATTTTCTTAGTGATAAGTTAAAAAATATGTAAAAATTTGAACACAAAATTTGTATCAAATATTAAGGAAAAAAATTAGCAGTACTAATATTAGGTCCTCATATTTTATATTCCAATTTAAAAGATCAAAAAATGTAAATCTCTAAACTTTTCATAGAGAATCAGTAAAAATTCATTTTATGAAAAATTTGAAATCTCCCAAAAAAACCATTGAAGAAATTTGGGATCTATTTCATCTCATTTCGAAGCATGATTGTTTTTGTAATTAAAAAGAATTCAATTTTATAATATTGCATTATATTAAAGCAGTGTGATAAAAGTAATCAATTCAGTGATTAATCACAGAAAAAAGTTGAGACTCATACAACAGACAATAGCAAAAAAACTTTTCATGCTTTAGAAAATTTTTAAATTTATTTCCAAAAGATTTAAAAGTTTCACATTCAGTAAAAATTTGTCAGCCTAAAGATGATCCGATTTTTAATTTTGACTCCGCTAAAATATTGTCAGCTGTCTAATTATCGGTTCCTAAAATAACAACACTCAAAAATTTAAGTAAATCAAAATCTGAGGAAAGCGTAAATAATATCGACCACAGATCACAAGGATTTAATTTTCCGTACAAAATTCAAAAATTAGAATACTAATTATCCTTCAAATATCTAGAAAGGAATAAAAAAAAAATTTCTCAAAAAAATATGACAGTTAAAATAAGGCTTGTACGAAAAAATTTCAAAGATACATAAATTTTTTTACTGTAGGAGCTTATAACATCTGAGTCAAATCTCTTGCAGCGAGAATATTTAGCGACACTGCGCCGTCTAGCGGATATTTTTAGAACTAACAAAAATTTATGATTAAAACGTTCCAAAATTAATCCGACCAGAAAGATAATTCAAATTTTAGAACTCATTTTGACAAAAATCAAGTAGATCATGTTTAATTAAAATTAATCAGTAGAATTATGGCAGAAAAATTATAAGAATAATCAAACTCGAAAACTATGAGAACGAAAAAAATAATTTTCAGAATTATTATTAAATTTAGATTAAAATTTTTAATCATACCGACTTTCTAATTGCTTATTAATTTTTCACTTGACTTATAGTTATAATTTTTAAAGGCGAAAAATTTTTTTTTTTTCAAATTGAACAGCGATTTTATCAAATAATGAAGATTGTCAAAAATGAATTTTTCCAAAATTGAGTTTTTTTATGTTCGCAATACGACTCTTCAATTATAAAAAAGCTAATTGAGACCAATATTATCATAATTTACAATAAGTCAACACAGTAACTAATAGCGCTAAAGTGAGCAAATCATTTTTTTTTTTCAATTATTTATTAAGTCTGCAGTGGAAATGTAAGACAACAAAACATAAAAATTTCACCACCGATAAAAGTACATGTCAAAATAATTAGCATTTTGGTGCTCGTTTTCAATATATCGGTTGAACAAATTATTTAAATTCACACAAAACAAGTTACAACTTATTAAGATGATTCTAACAATTCTATTGCCATAAATAAAATACCATTCAATAAATTCATCAAGAAAATTTCAACACTCAAAAAAAAAACATTAAGGAATACTAATAAATTTTTTTCTTTTTATAGGAATCGTAAACAATAAACATATGAAAACAATTTATGAATATTACATGTAAATTCCCAAAAACAGTTAGTTATTTTGTTCTATTTAGTCTAGATCATCACAAGATTTTTTTTATATTAGAAAAATTAAATCCAAAATTATATTTTTAATGAAAATATTAACCTAAAACACTTTTTTGGTAGTCAAACAATGATAATTTTAACTTCTCCAATAATTGGAACTTATAAATCCTGAGTTAAGTCTCTTGCAGCGAGAATTTTCAACGACCATGCGCCACCTGTCGGTTGATTTTGGTATTAAATTCAAAATTAAGACTACATTTAGACTATGCTGATCGAGGGGACGTCTGGAAATTGTGTGTTCCGGCCGCGGGGGTCAGTAAAATCTTACATGAGAATCATGATGCGCCATCATCCGGCCATTTAGGCATCGCAAAGATGATCGCTCGCGTTTCGAGTCATTATTATTGGCCGCGCATGAGAACAGAAATTACTACATATGTGCGGCAGTGTGAGACATTTCAAACATACAAAGCCTCACAACAGCCTCCGTCGGCCCCAATGGGGACAATCCCGGCTTTGAAACCCTGGTCCGTCGTATCTGCGGACATAATAGGGCCAAAATCCCGATCGTCGCGAGGAATGTGCTACCTCGTGATATTTCAAGACAAATTCACCGAATGGGTAGAAATTCAGCCACTACGGCAACAAACAGCCACTGCGATCTCCATTGCGTTCAAAGAACGAATCCTGCTGCGTTTTGGGAGGGTAGAGACGGCAATTACCGACAATGGTACCCCTTTTGTAAGTAAGGAGTTCACCTCCTTATTACAACAATTTGGGATCAAACATGTCTGAACCTCACTATATTCGCCGCAGTGTAACCCGGTCGAGAGAACAAATCGAGTGATAGGGATGATGATCGCGCAATTCGTCGGCTCGAACCAACGAAACTAGGACAAGCAAGTCCCAGAATTCGTTTTCGCCTATAATACCGCGAGACACGACGCGACAGAATTTTCTCCCGCATATCTGAATTACGGACGTGAAATCCAGTCTCCTGCATTGATTAGGTCGCGAATCGAGAAGGCAAACGGTGAAGTCTATGACCCCCATCGGGCGGCCAAGACCTTGGAAGATATCATAGAGTTGGTCAAGGGTAACTTGGCACAAGCCTATGGGAAACAAGCCAAATACTATAACCGAAAACGAGGCTCATGGCAACCCGCTCTGAGAGATCTGGTCAGCAAAAGAGAGAGCATCACTTGTCGTCCACTGTGGATCATTTCTCAGCTAAATTGGCTGAAAAATTTGCGACGGGTTTTACCGTGACCAATATCGTCGGACCCTCAGTATACGAGGTCACGAAAGACGGTAAAACTTTCGTCGCGCACATTAAAGACTTGAAACCCTTTCATGAGGGAAATCCCCCGGAAGCTGACCATGGACATCCTAACCGTGATCGAATTGATCGCAAAAACCCTGAACTGGATTTAGATGAAACCGTGGAACCGCGTCGTGTAACCCGAGCTATGACCAAAAAAGGCAAAATTAGTTTCTGCCGCCGGAGAACCGGGTTGAAAACGGAACGCCAGAAAACTGATAGAATCAATTTGCAAATTCAGACTGGGTTAGATTGAAAACGTTGTTCAATTTTACCACTGAAGTAGCCTATCACGTAGTTTCTCAAAATCGAAATGTCTGTACAGGGTTATGAGTCAAATCATGTCAAACAAATGCCAAAGTTCTTATAGAAAATGTTAAAGTGTCATTTTGTTTTAAAAGTAAAGTCAAAACTGGTCTTGCTAACGGTCTAGTCACTAGTTTTATTTTATTTAATATTTAGATTGTATAAAATGGACTACCAATTCACCGAAGAGGAGGAAATATGGTTGTTGGAGGAGATGCTGCGCAGACCAATTCACGTCGTCCTCAGCCACCTACCTGAGCCAACCACGTTGTCGAGCCCTAGCTCCGGAAAAGACGCAACGGCTGTCCACGAGCCCTATGATCCGGCCAATCCCGGCTTTGAAAGACTGGATCGACTGCCAGCCAAGTCGATCACTTCTGGGACCACAACGGTCCCTCAACATATTTATTGTTGGAAACTTAAAGCGTTAATTTATGAAGATTATACGAAAGATATCGTCCATGCATGGATGGAATAAATACAAAATTGGAAATACTGGCAGTGTATCATAAAAATTTATTATCTTTGTCATGTATTTGTCTTAATGTATATAGCCATTGAATGAATTTGACAAGTATTTGTCAAAAGCCGAAGCAAGTATTAAAATAAATCAAAATTTATTTAGATTATTTAATAAGGTTTCTCATTACTCAATTAATAATTAACGTAAAAAAATTCATTTTAAAAATTATTAAGGACATTCTTTGTTAAATTATTTCAAAATATTGATATGGAAAGCTTATTTTTCGATTAATATTTGAGCTGTATAAGCTTAAAGCAATGCTATTCAAATTTTGAGCTCTTTAATCAGTAACTGCTTCTGCCGTAAGGATAAATTGTAAAATATCAACAAGAAAGTTAGCAAAACTTTGGAAGTAAGTAATAATTTTTATTTTTTACTAAGCAGAACAATTTTATTAAAAATTAATTTAATTCTATATTAAATCGCCAAAAGGAAAGTGAAAAATCAAACATGAGCGATACGAAAATTTTCGAATAGTTTCGATACATCGACGGAAATGGACGCCGAAAACAAAAAAGCAATTTAATTTTTGTCTGCAAAACTACCGAAAAATTAGCTTCATAATTTATTTTTAATAATTTCAAGTGTAATAAATATAATTTTAAGTAAAAAAAGACAGAATTGATCTAAAATACAGCAAAAAGTAATTCAAATAATATTTCCGTGATTAGAACTTATTAAATCCGAGTAAAGTATCTTGCAGCGAGAATCATTGGCGACAATGCGCCACCTGTTGGCAATTTTTGATACTAAGTTTAAAAACTGTCTTAATAGATTCAAGACACGAAGAAAGACGACAGTAAGGCAATTTTTTTACAATTTTCTTGTTGTAAATATTTTTAGTAACATTTAATTCTAATATAAGTTACCGAATCAGAAATAATCAATAATGATAAAGGCTACAGAGTTGAAAAAACTTTTTTTGAAAAGCAAATTACAAAAATTATTTTGGGACACCTGATTAGTTTTTTAAAAAAAATTGTTTAGTGGATATTTAAGATTAAACTCTTGTCGAGGTTATAATAATTATCTTGTCCGATTTTGGACCTCTACTATCCAAGATACTTTCATAGAGAAAAAATAACCAGAAAAATAACATAAAAAGAAGAGTTAGCCACACTAACACTAGACGAACAAAAGCGGACTTTCTTCGCAATAGTTAATAATTAAAAGTAACTAGAATCGAATTTCCTGTCAACACTATCAATGTGACAGACATCCAATTAATTTTTTTAGAGAACACCAAAAGCTTTTATACAAAGGCTATACTAATAACTGATTAATCCATCGAAAATTAATTCACAGCATCTCATATTATTTTAAAAGTATTTTAAAAAATTGTCTCGTGATAAAATCAAGATTACTACAGAAATATGAAAACAATAATCAAGAAAGCTATAATACCGAAAAAAGTCAATTAACAGTAATTTATAAATTTCTGTGCTTTTTTTATATCGCACATTTAAGTTAAATTAATTATTTTAATTCAATAAAAAGTCGTAAATTTTAAAATGATGCGGAAATTTCGATCAATATTAGGAGCAAATCTTAATTTTTAAACAATTTTGTTTCTTTAATTAGTCAGAATCATTCCTTAAGATTTTTTTTAAGTCAGAAAAATTAAATGTAAAATTGTATTCTTAATAACAAAAAAATTTTTATAGTGGTTTAAAAATGATAACAATAATTACTTCGATGATTCGAAGTTATAAAAGCTGAGTTAAGTCTCTTGCAGCGAGAATTATTGGTGACTTTGCGCCACCTATTGGTAATTTTTGGTACTAAGTTTAAAAATTGTTTAATTGACTAATTTTTGAACATTTAATTTAGTTTTTGGTTGTTGCTGTATTCCATAATTTTTTTGAAATTTTTTTCTAACAACTATTTTCGACAAAAATTAATTTTAAAATTAATTACCAAATAATAAATTATTCGAAATATTAGAGACGGAAAATGTTCAAAGACTTTTTTTAGAAGACGAATTACAAAAATTATTTTAGTTTTTAAAAAAATTGTTCAGTGCGTATTTTAGATCAGATTCTGATTGGTTTCATAAAAATTTTCTTCTCCAATTTAAAACTACTCTTACTAAAGATGCTTTGATTATTAAAAATTTAAATCATCTAAAAATCTAGTTAAATTTTTTTAATGTTTCTAAAAACGAAAATTTGAATTTAAAATTCTAGATTTCTGAAAAGAATTATTAATTTTCCAATCAATGAAAAAGTAATTGATGAAATTAGCTGAAATTGAGTTTCAATATTTCAGCAAATATAAATTATCCATAAATTTTTAAGGTAACCAAAAATTATTGTTTTGATGATCTAGACTACTGAAAAAAAAGTTTGAATAAAAAATATAGCAAATCTTACAAGACAAAAGATACGATGCACCCGTAATTTATTAAATGATTAATAATACTAGGATCATATTTCAGGGTATTAATTGAAAGACTTAGGCCAATTCAAATAAATATTACTTGGAAGAGGTTCGGTTTATTAATTTAGGATGACATTTGGACAATTTTATGATTGGTAATTGACTGACAGTCACTAAATTAATTTTTTTTAAGATAAAATTCAACATAATGGAAAACACAATTTTATCGTGATAGATCAAATAAAGAAAGGAAATTTTATTTCTACAAAGAAGTGTGAAAATTGAAAGAAGCGAGAACCATAAATAAATCAACCTTAAAAATTGATGCTTGGCGTAAATTGATTTATAACATAAAAAAAAATTAATTTTGATCCGCTGAATTATTGAAATTGAGACTAAATCTCAAGAAAATTAAATTAATTATTATATAGTGAGAGATTCATCTGAAATACGTATAAAGTGATCAAAAAGTGAAATATAATGTAGCTTAGTTGGTTAGAACTTAAAACATTCGAGTCAACTGTCTTGCAGCGAGAATTTTTGGCTACAATGCGCCACCTGTTAGAAATTTTTAGTACTAAATTTCAAATTTATATTGTCTCATAATTTTGAATTCATAAGCTTCTAATGAACTCTCTGGTAGCGAGAATATTTTGCGACCATGCGCCGCCTAGCGGCAAAACCAAGAACTATTTTCGTAACTTCAAAAAATAATAATTTTTGCTATTACTGGAACTTTTTCAAGCGTATTCATAACGTATTCATACAATAAAAAAATTTGTGTGCCTTAAAATGTATTTTTTGGTTCATATTTAAGCTTTTCAAGCTCAAAGCACCGTTTTTGATATTTTGAAAAGTTTTATTTATGAAGCAACTATAACTTGTTACCCTACGAGAGAAATAATTTCCCTTTATTGGAAAATTTTCAATTTTCTTAGCGAGAAGTTAAAAAAATTCATTTAACTTTGTCATAAAAAAAATGTATAAATTTGTGTTAATTTCGATAAAAATAAAAAATTAGGAAAATTTTAACACAAAATTTGTATTAAATATCAACACAAAAAAATTAAAATATCTGTTTAAGGTCTTCATATTTTATATTCCAATTTAAGAATTCAAAAAACTTCAATCGCTAAACTTTTTATAAAGAATCAAAAAAAAATTAATTTCTTAAATTGAAAAATCCAAGATACCAATGATGGAATTCCGGATCCTTTCGACATCACTTTTAAAACATAATCGTTGATGTATTTTGAAAGAATTCAATTTTATAATTCTATTAACGCAACATAATTGTAATAAAAGTGATCATTGCAAACTATTAGGAAAGAAACGAAGTAAATTCCTCATCATGATTGTCGAGAAAATTTTTCATGCTTTATGAAATTTACAATGTCAATTCAAAAAAATTCAAAAGCTTGCATGAGTAGAAATTTGTCGCATCGCTTGATCCTGGCAACTTAAATTTTGTTTCATAAAAAATTTTCTCAGCAAATATTATTTAGAAACATTTTAAGAGTCAAAAATAAAAACCGCAAGAACACAAGATTTTGGGAACATTTTTTGTAGCACAAGTATGAAAAAAAAAGCAAAAAGTGGTCAAATCTTCAAGTTCTCTAATTATATATTTTTGAAATAATAGTTTACTTAAAAATTTGCACCTTTTCAAAATCCGATAAAAATCTGAAAAATATCCGACAGTATTAACATAAAACTCGTATGCTAAACTTCAAAAGACACATAAATTTTTTGCTGCAGGAAGTTATAATATCTGAGAACTCACTTGCAGCGAGAATATTTAGCTACACTGCGCCGCCTAGCGGATATTTTTGGAACTAACTCAAATTGATGATTAGAACGTTACAATATTGATCCGATCAGAAAAATAATTCAAATTTTTTCACTCATATTGTTGAATATCAAGTATATAATGATTGATTAAAATTAATCAGTCGAATTATGACAAAGAAATTTAAAGAATTATCAAAGTGAAAAGTGAGAAGGCAAAAGACAAAAATATTCAGAGTTTTTATAAAACTTAGACCAATCAATTTTTAATCGGTCTTCATTACAACTATAAAATAATTTTTCGCTTGACTTCTGAGAATGACCAGCACGAGAACCAAATTTTTTCTTTTCAAATCGCAAAACTGATTTAATAAATGAAAAAGATTATTAATAAATTAATTTTTTAAAAGCAAAGTTTTCAATAGAGACGAGAGTAAAATATGCAAGTTTGAAGAGCTAATCCGTACCAGTGAATGTTTGTGATTTACAATGCGTCAATATGGTAATTAATATTTATAAATTAAGCAAAACATTCAAATTAATGAAGAAAAATAAAACAAACTAACTGAGAAAATTATTTTAATTCAAATAAAAACAGTCATTACTCAAAAAGATGAGGATGATTCCATTCATATTAAATACAAGATCAGCTCTTACACATATGATAATTTTGTATTTTATTTTAAGCAAAACTATTATCACAAGATTTTTTTTTATATTAAAAAAATTCAATCCAAAATTGTATTTTTAATAACAATATTAACCTAAAACACTTTTTTAGTAGTCAAACTAGTAATTTGAATAACTTTTTTGATGATCGGAACTTATAAATGCTGAGTCAAGTCTCTTGCAGCGAAAATTTTCGACGACCATGCGCCACCTGTTAGTGACTTTTGGTACTAAATTCAAAATTATGTTTAATTCTTAGAAACTTGTTAAATATAACACAGAAAGTGTAAAATTAAGTTTATTTAATTAAATTAAAGTGATCAAACTGTCAAAATTTTTATTTTATCTTGTATTAGTATAATTGTAGATAATTAATTTGCAAGTGATTAAAAAAAATATTTTCTATGGTTTATAATTCATTTAAACTATTAAATACTTGAAGGAGACCATCGAAAAAATGAAAGCAATAATTTGTGGTGATTTAACGGAAAATATCGTTCATATTCAAAATTCCGTTTCTCGTGTTAATAAGGTGTAACCATAATCTGCATTTCAGCAGTTGATTTTCTGAGTCATAATTATAAATAAATACCTCTTAACTTCCTCCAATTACAGGTGAATGGCAAATCCATAAGAAGCAGTCATTTCAAGGGTTGTTCGTCAAGTAGAGTATGCATCAGTGATTTGGTCACCAATTTTTAAAAAACATATGCAGGAAATAGAAAAAATTCAAAGGAGATTCTTAAAATACTTAGAATATAAAAAAAATGGTGTCTATCCTGATCGTGGTGCTGACCATCTTGCACTTTGTTCCAGTGCCAACATGCTCACTCTTGAAGAAAGGAGGACATGTGCAGCAGTGCTCTTTGTAGTTGGTGTTATCAGGG
Source organism: Cotesia glomerata (assembly GCF_020080835.1). Classification (NCBI taxonomy): domain Eukaryota; kingdom Metazoa; phylum Arthropoda; class Insecta; order Hymenoptera; family Braconidae; genus Cotesia; species Cotesia glomerata. The sequence continues at coordinate 1,536,474 of NC_058166.1, read as the reverse complement.
GTAAGATATATTGCCCGAGCTTTCTGGGACTTCTTCCTTTTAATTCACCACTACAGAATCTACGATCAGCTAACCCTTTTTACACGCTTTATATTAGCTTCACTTGTATGTCAGTTTGTTTGTCAGTTTGTCAGTATGTCAGTAACTCTCCGTGGGTAATCTGCGCGCCTGCGGCCTTCCTTGGTTCTGGTAGCCGTTTCTCAGGCTCGCTCTCCGAAATCGAACTCTGATTCCCCGTATTTATAATATTTATAAATAATTATTTTTTATTAGCTTCACTTGTATGTCAGTATGTCAGTATGTAACTCTCCGTGGGTAATTTGCGCGCCTGAATATTTTTGATAATCAACAAATAATAGTTTAAAAAAACTAAAAAATCACGCTTTTATAAATAAACCAAACTAAAAAGTAAAAATAAATAATAGTTTAAAAAAACTAAAAACACGCTTTTTATAGAAAACCAAACTAAAAAATAGAAAATAAATTTAAATTAAGAATAGTGTTAAAAATTTCAATAAATATAAATTAATAATAGTGTAAATAAAAAAAATGTATTTTATTTTAAAAAAAGCGTGGGGTGCTTTTTAAGATATTATCAAAATGATAATCACTCTACTCATATCTGTCAATAAAATATTTATAACTATTGACACCATGCACCTCACGCTTTTTTTAAAATAAAATACATTTTTTTTATTTACACTATTATTAATTTATATTTATTGAAATTTTTAACACTACTCTTAATTTAAATTTATTTTCTATTTTTTAGTTTGGTTTTCTATAAAAAGCGTGTTTTTAGTTTTTTTAAACTATTATTTATTGTATCCCACTTGTCAGGTCGGCTTTTGAGCAGACATCACCATTGTATAGATTAATGAATATTTGTAATTTTATTGTAGCTAACAATAATTTAGCTGACTTTGATCTCCTTGATTTCAGTTATCCGATCACTGCCAACTGCATCAAAAATATTATACAATCGTTACGCATCATTACGTAAAATTATTTAATTAATAATGTCAGTTATTTCTTTAAATTGTTTATATTTCTCATTTAGATTATATTTTATTATTTACTCTGTAACCTTCATATAAATATGAAATTGAGTAACCCTGTTATTGGCCTATTGGGCTGTTGGGTTTAAATAAAGGAAAAAAAACAAAAAAGTCTTAAAGAAAAAAGCCAAATTACAAAAAAATAATCCAATTAAGTCTTCAGATGATGTAAGTTCCGTTAATGTTATTAATTTTTCTACTTTCTTAAAATTATATTTAACCTTAACAAAAAAAAATGTTAAAATTTATGTCAAATTTCAGCGAAAAGAAAATATTTTCAAATTTTGACAAAAGAAAAATTAGTAAAAATTACAACACAAAATCTGTGTTAAATTTCAATATAAAATTTGTATCAAATATCAATAAAATTGAAAACGTTCATATGAGTTCCTCATAATTTATATTCCAATTTAAAATATCAAAAAACGTAAATTTTTATACTTTTCATTAAAAATTGAAACAAATTAATTTTTTAATTTAAAACAAATCCATAAGACGGTTGATAGAATTCCGTATCATTCGACATCATGTATCCACAGATTCGGTAGAATCTGGCGCCAAGTTCCATTCAAAAATCCCGTTGTAAACGGAGCGCCAGACTACCGACTGTGTTTACTGTAAGCAGAACGGTATTTCGAGGTTGCAAAATTTTATTTAATTATATGGTTCTCCTTTTTCCAAAATGATATATTATAAAAGTAATTTATACTTTATTTTACTGATATTAATTAATTATAACACTTAATTCACTTAAAATTATTAAATTTTATCAGCACAAACTATAGTAAGCCCAGAAATTTCGATCCTGACTTTTTTTCAATGGGGAATATCAGCGCCACAGACTAGATAAAATAAAAATGTGAAGTAATCCTTCCTATAGACACGCAACTACAGTAAAAAAAAGTGATTCATAGCTTGCATCTATGGCCGCCAGGGTGCACTGGAATTACATCTACATAAACTGTAGCTTCAAGGGGATAGTTTGCAGTAAAAAATGCAGTCAACACGAGATTTAAGTTGTTATCAATTGTAAATTTTCATTATAATTACAAAAATACTAAAATCCGAACAAAACAGTTTCACTGTAAAAAGTCGCGCCAAGTCCACGTTCATAAGACTATTAGGAAAAAAAAAATTTTTTCTTTACAAAAGATACAAAATAAAAATTAAAAATCAAGTAACCGATATGATTGTTTATGATTTTCGGAAATTAAAAAAAATTTTATTGTAAATTTAAAAATTAAAAAACAAATTTTAGAACGTACTTGGTGTGCGTCATTGTGTATTTCAATTTTTTTAAAGTCCTAGTAAATAGATTTTACGAATTTCATTAAAAGTAAAATATTTTGCAACCACGCACACTAAATACGTTCTAAAAATTTTTTTTTTATTTTTAAATTTACAATAAAATTTTTTTTAATTTCCGAAAATCATAAACAATCATATCGGTTACTTGGATTTTTTTATTTTTTTATTTTGTATCTTTTTGTAAAGAAAAAAAAATTTTTTTTTTCCTAATAGTCTTATGAACGTGGACTTGGCGCGACTTTTTTACAGTGAAACTGTTTTTGTTCGGATTAAACATAATCGTCCATGTATTTATAAAGAATTGAATTTTATAATATTATCAACGATAAATAACTGCTATAAAAGTGATCATTGCACATCGATGAAAAAAAATAAACCAAGTGAAGTTTTCACCAGCAATATCATAAAAATTTTTTCATATAGCAAATTTTGATTTTCTATTTCCAAACTCAAAAATTTTGCATACAATTGAAATTTGTCGCTTGAATCAATCATTCACTATGCAGATTGGTATTGTTAAAAATTTTGTCAGCATATATATATATTTAGAAAAATGTTCTCAAGGATTAAATCCACAACATGAAAGTATTGTAAACATTTTCTGTAGCTACATCACAAAAAACATAAAATAGCTACCCAAGCCTGTCAAGATCTTTTTTAATTACGTATTGTTGGCACAATAACTTACAAGAAGTTTGAAGATACTAAAAGTATAAAAAACCTAAAATAACATCGTCCAAAAAGGAATAAATTTTCAAAAAAATTTAAGACAGTGTTAAAATGAGACTCTTATGCTAAACTTCATAATACACATAAATTTTTTTCCGTAGGAACTTGTTATATTTAAGTCAACTCTCTTGCAGCGAGAATATTCAGCGACAATGCGCCGCCTAGTGGATATTTTCAGAACTAACTTAAATTAATTATTAAAACGTGACAATATTGATCCGATCAAAAAAATAATTCAAATTTTATCTTATATTTAAAAAAATCGAGTATGTCAAGCTTGATTATAATTAATCCGTCGAATTATGACGAAAATATTTTAAGAATAATCAAAGTAAAAATTATAGAGAGACTAAAACGAAATTTTTAGTCTTTATAACTTACATCAGAATTATTAAATAATTATCATTATATAAGTGCAATAATTTTTCGCTTGACTTCAGAGAGTCACGTACTAAAATAAAAAACTTCGATTTAATGAGGTAAATTTAAAGATGAGGTTAATAAATTATTTTAATTCAAATAAAAAACATTACAAATAATTGGAAACACGATAAAAATCAGGATAATTAACAAAAATATAAATCCAGCTTTTATAGCCATAATAATTTTATTTTTTCATTCTAATCAGAATTCTTACTATAAGATTTTTTTTATATTAACGAAAATTGAATTCAAAATTGTATTTTCAATAACAATATTAATCTAAAACATTTCTTTGGTAGTCAAACAGTGATAATAATAACTTCTTCGGTAGTTAAAACTTATAAATGCTGAGCCAAGTCTCTTGCAGTGAGAATTTTCGACGACTATGCGCCACCTGTTGGTGAATTTTGGTACTAAATTCAAATTTAAGTTTAATAGTTAAAAACTTGTTAAATATAACTAAGCAAGTGTAAAATTAAGTTTATTAAATCAAATTAAAGTGATCAAAATGTCACAATTTTTATTTTATCTTGTGTTTGTATAAATGTGGATAATTTTTTGGGTAATGGCGGGATAATTTCAAAATGTTTTGAAATAAATATTTTTATAAAGATTTTGATGATTAATTTAAAAATTAATCAAAAAAATCTAGAAACTAATTTAAGGAAGAATTGTTCAAAATATTTCGAATCTTCAAAACTATTTAAGAAAAATAAATGTAATTAAAAAATTGCGCATCAAATGAATTCCTTGATGAACGCCCAAAGCAGAGTCGATAAAAATTTATTATAATTTTATTTTTATTAATTTATTAAATCTCTCTTTAATCAATCAAAATTGATACACGTATCTATTATTCAAAGTATTTTTCAAAATTTTTTTGTTGAATCATTTTTATCATATTTAAAGTGACAAGCATTAATTAGGCTTGCGTTCTCAAGAAATTAATTACATGACTAATCAAATCAATTTAAGAAATTTGAAATAAAAAATCTTAATCTGTTTCGACATTATGACAAATGAACTAAACTCTATGTGATAAGTAAAATATGAGTTGGTGTAAACCGTCAAAAATTAAAGGAATAATTTATGGTGCTTAAACAATAGATATCAGCCATGCTTGCATGGAATTTGTATAAAATTGGGAAGCCTGGCGTGGTCACTTAGAAATTTCGTGATATTAATATTTTTTGGTTTTTATTAAATTCAAAAATTAATCTAAAATAACCAAACTAATTTTACCAGAAAAACCAAAAATGTTTAAGATATTCAACGCAATAATATCCAATACTTAAAAAAAATAATGAAAGAATTATATTAATTTAATTCCTTGATTAAAAATCTAGGAAAAGAACAGAAATTGTCATAAATTTATTACTCTATATATTAAGATCTTTCTTTTATAAATAATAATTAACATGCAAGAACCATTCTAAGCAATCAAGAGGTATTTCTGTTCCACCGTTTTTGCAGTATTGAAAGCGACGACAAATAATTAATTAGATTTTCTAGAAATGAAACCCAAATATTAAACGATAATGGTATCGATTATATATCTTAAAAATAAATTTTACTTGCAAGGTTATATTCGACTAGTTTTAAATTATTATAATCCCTTTCGGAGTTCGACTGTTTAAATTTATTTCAACTTAACTGGTGAGCTTGTTGCAGAAAATTGAAAATTAATTAATTAACAATATTTTAACTTGACCCTCATATAATTTTAAGTTAGAAATATTATTTGTTTAAGTAATTATTGAAATTATCAATAAATAATTGTACTACAATCAATAAATGCAAAAATATTCCATGTTTTTAGGAATAATCGAAATAATAATCTAGATTTCCGTAAGAGAAAATTTGAATGAAAAATAAACCAACAAATTACAAGTGAATACTTTTATTGCGAGAAACATTTTATTAATTTTTATAGAAAATTAACTAGAAACAACATTTTTTTCATTAAAATATTAAATTAAAAGGATAAATTTTCTTTTGAAAAAGAAAAGTCAGCAATCACCATAGTAAATGCTTGGCAAAGATTAATTTATAACTTCTAAAAAAATTAATTTTAATCCACTAAATTATTGAAATTGAAACTAAATCTTAAAGTAATTATTATAAGGTGAGAGATTTATTTTTAATACATATAAAGTGATCAAAAATTGAAATATAATGTAGCTTAGTTCGTTGGAACTTAAAACATCCGAGTCAAATGTCTAGTAGCGGGAATTTTTGGCTACAATACGCCACCTGTCGGATATTTTTAGAACTAACTCAAATTTATGATCAAAACGTCACAATATTGATCCGATAAGAAAAATAATTCAAATTTTATAACTCATGTTAAAAATCAACCATACAGTTAAAATTAATCATTCGAGTTATTACAGAAAAGTTATCAGAATAATCAAAATGAAAAGATAGAGAAGGAAAAAAAATTTTTTTTCAAGCATTTATAACACTGTGATCATAATTTTAAATTAAACTGAGTTTATAAATACATAATTTATGCTAAATACTAATGTTTCCGATTTTCTGTTATTTATAACCCGTAATATTCAACAAAACCCTAAAAATTAATTAAAAATTAATCCGGATTTCCTGATAATCTCTTAAACGTCTTAAAAAATGTCTTGTAGCATAATCAGGACTGTAATAATGATGAAGAAAGTCATCAAGAAGTTCTACATTAGAATTGAATTATAAATTTCTGTGTTTTTTTTTATAAAACATATGAATAAATTATTTTCATTCGAATTAAAATATGGATTTCTATAGATGTAACTACAAAATGTCGCAAAACGGTATCAAAATTGTATATCATTATTATAACGACTATATTTATTCAGATAAATGTAGAAAAGTTCCAAGTGCCACGTATTAACTCCAAAAAAAACAGAAAAAAGTAAAAATATTTTCCACGCAAAAATTTAACATACTATCAAGACTGATCAAATCGTTTAAGATCTCTTAATTATATATTCGTTAGATAAATAATTACAAGGTTGAATGGTCAAATAATCATAAAAATCATAAAAATCTAAATAGTAGTCAACAAATATGCCGAGAAGTAAATTTTAATCAGAAATTGACAAGTTCAAATATTAATTATCCTTGAGATATTTGGAAGCAATAAAAATAAATTTTTTGAAAAATATAAGACAGTGTTAAAATGAAAACTTGTATGGCAAACTTCAAAAAACATCAATTTTTTTCATAGGAGCTTATTATATCTAACTTAATTCTTCTGCAGTGAGAATATTTACCGACACTGCGCCGCCTAGCGGATAATTTTGGAACTCTAATTTATGATTAGAACGTTATAATATTAATCCGATAAAAAAATAATTTAAATTTTATAACTCATGAAAAAAAAATCAAGTATATTATGCTTCATTATAATTAATCAGTCGAATTGTGACAATAATTAAATCAAATAATTAAAGTAAAAAGCTAAGATAGCGAAGAACAAAAATATTCATAGTCATTTAAAATGTAAATAAAAATTATTGATCATTCTGATAACGAACATAATTTTTCACTTGACATATAGTTGAAAATTTCAACAGAGCAAAAGTTTTTTCTTCAAAACTGCAAAACTGTTTCAATAATTGCTGAAGATTATGAAGACAAATTCAAAAGAATTTGAGTTTTTGATATTGAAGAGAAAGTTGCAATTGTGAAAAGTCAAAACCGACAAGTTTCATCCTTATAATTAGAATACGTTAATAACATAATTAATATTACTAAAGTCGACAAAATATTCTATTTAAATTGTGAATCAAATTAGCAATGGACTAAGAAAAAAATTTAAGTTTGATAATCAGTTAAATTATCTGTTTAAGTATAAGCTTGATCAATTATTCTTACCCAAGTTCATGAAGCGCATTCAAATAATGAATACGGTTTGAACCATTTATTCAATATTTGATACAAATATATCCAAGATGTTACATTAATTTTGTTTTTATCAATAATCATTGATTCATTCATTGAAATGAAATATTCAGGACGTAAACATTCAATGACTAAATACAAATCAATTAAAGAAATGAGTATTAATTTAATTTCTTGATCAAAAACTAAATGCCACATTGTGAAATTTGGCGGGAAATTTATTTTGATTACTCTGTACGATCTCTATTCATTTAATAAGAATTAAAATTCAAAACACTGATGAAAATCATTTGCTTATCGTTTTTGTGATATTGAAAGATTTCATAGAAATTATTATCAATGAAAGTGGTAAGGACTAAACTAGATTTTTCAGTTAATTTTGATTTGTCGACTGATCGATTCCAACCAATTAAAAGAATTTGGAAACTAAATTCCATTGTTACTAAATATAATGAGCGAGCTGCTATTTCGAATGAAGCCAAAAAATTTGTGTCAACATTACAACAATTATCGAAACTTTGATTGCCAAGTTAAATCATTATTTAATTGTGTACGTCCAAGTAGTATAAATTAATTAAGCTGTTGTTACAAAATACACAAAAAAATGGTGAACTCAAAGAAAATTTAATCCCTCAAAATAGACAATCATTAAATTTTTTTCTTGCAACGATAAAAAAAAATACAACATAATTAATTTTTAACAATTTCAAATGTATTAATTAGAATGTTAAGTAATAAAAGACGAAATTGATCGGAAATACAACAAAAAGTAATATGAATAATATTTTAGTGATTAGAACTTATTAAATCTGAGTAAAGTATCTTGCAGCGAGAATTATTGGCGACAATGCGCCACCTGTTGGTGATTTTTTGTACTAAGATCAAAAATTGTCTTAATAGATTGAAGACACGACGACAGATGAAACCAAGGCAACTTTTTGGATCATACCTCACGTTTTTGATTAAAGCACATAGGCCAATCTGAATTAATATCACTAGGAAGAGTTTCATTAATTTATAACTTATGAAAAAAATTAATTTCAATCCGCTGAATTATTGAAATTAAGAATAAATCTCAAAAAAATTAAATTAATTATTATAAGGTGAAATATTTATTTTAAATACGTCTAAAGTGATCAAAAAGTAAAATATATTGGTTGGAACTTAAAACATCCTAATCAACAGTCTTGCAGCAAAAATTTGTACGAAAATTTGACACAAAATTCGTGTTTAATATCAACATAAAAAAATGAAAAGGTTAATATGAGGTCTTCATATTTTATATTCAAATTTAAACGGTTAAAAAAATTTCAATATCTGAACTTTACACAAAAAACCAGGAGGAATAAATTTTTTGTTTTAAAAAACCCTGTGCACTGTTCATGAAATTTTTTATCCTTTTGACACCACTTTTATAGCGTAATTGTTCATATATTTTAAAAGAATTGAATTTAATAATATAGCCAGAAATGCATAATTGTTATGAAAGTGATCATTGTATATTAATAAAAGAAGAACGAAGTGAATCATCATCTATAGTTCTAATGAAACTGTTAATGAAATTTTTCACGCTTTAGCAGATTTTGAATTTCAATTCCTAAAAATTTTAAGGCTTGCAAGGGAGTTCGTTGCATCAGCTTAATAGTGAACCAAGTTTTGTTTCATCCAAAATTTTGTCAGTGTATATAATTTAGAAAGATTTTGAGTCATGAATAATAACCGCAAGACAAAAACATTTGGAAAGATTTTCCGCAGCGCAAGTAAAAAAATTGAAAAAAGTGATCGAATCTTTCAAATGCTTAAATAGTATATTTTTATAAATGATAATTTAGTTAAAAATTTGGACTTTTTAAAAATTCGATACAAATCTCAAAAATATCCGGCACAAATTAGGATGATTTTTCAGTGAAAAAAAAAGTGTAATTAAAAATTATACTTGGGATATTTAGAACAAAAAAAAAAAATTCTCGAAAAAATATAAGACTAAAAATTAAACTCTCGTAACAAATTTTAAAAGATACATAAATTTTTTTCCGTAGGAATCTATAATCTCTGAGTCAAATCTCTTGCAGCGAGAATTTTTGGCTACAATGCGCCACCTATCGGATATTTTTAGAACTAACTCAAATTTATGGTTAAAACGTTACAATATTGATTTGATCAGAAAAATAATTCAAATTTTATCACTGATATTAATAAAAATCAAGTATATAATGCTTGGCTAAAATGAATCAGTCAAATTATGACAAAGGAATTTTGAGAATTATCAAAATGAGGATATGGAGCAAAAACCAAAAAATTTTGTTGTTATCAATAGATGACGAAATTCTCGATAAATAAGTTGAAACCGAGAAGGATGAAGTGAGAATAATTAGAATGTTCATTAAACTTCAATCTGAATTATTAATAAATCCTCATGACAAATATGCAATAATTTACTGCTTACGTAAATTAGAAAACTTTCAATAAATGATGAAGATTGTTAATAATTAATGATTTCAAAATAGAGTTTTCGATATTGTTCAGAATTAAACCTCCAAGCTATAAGAGGTAATCTTCCCATTACATTATAGTAATTGACAATATCTCAGTATCGAAATTAATATTTCTAAAATGAGCAAAACATTTTATTTAAATTGTTAATTTAGTTTACGATAGAAAATCTATAATTTCAATTTAATAAACAGGATAACTGAGAACTTAAAAAATTATTTTAATTTAAATAAAGAAAGTTATAATTAATCAAAAAGATCAGGAAAATAAAATAAAATAAATACAATCCCGGCGTAAACATACTAATTTTGAATTTCATTTTCCCACCATTTTTACAAGATTTTTTATTATATAAGAAAAATTGAATCTAAAATTGTATTTTCAATAACAATATTAACCTAAAACACTTCTTTAGTGGTCAAATAGTGATAATAATAACTTTTTCGATGATTGGAACTTATAAATGCTGAACCAAGTCTCTTGCAGCGAGAATTTTCGATGACTATGCGCCACCTGTTGGTGAATTTTGGTACTAAATTCAAATTTAAGTTTGATAGTTAAAAACTTGTTAAATATAACTAAGCAAGTGTAAAATTAAGTTTATTAAATCAAATTAAAGCTAGAATAATTGAATCTTAAATTGTAATTTTTAATGACAATATTAACCTAAAACACGTCTTTGGCGTCAAACAGTGATGATAATAGTTTCTTTGATGACTGGAACTTCTAAATGCTGAGTCAAGTCTTCTACAGCGAGAATTTTCGATGACCATGCGCCACCTGTTGGTGACTTTTGGTACTAAATTCAAAATTATGTTTAATACTTAAAAACTTGTTAAATATAACCAAGCAAGTGTAAAATTAAGTATTGATAATCAAATTAACGTGGTTAATATGTCAAAATTTTGATATTATCTTTATGTTACCACAAAATTTTTAAACATCCACAACATTCAATATGGAATTTTTGAGCAACGAGTCGGAAAAGTGGTCTACATTCAACCCTCTATATTTCATCAAGTATTTAATGTCCTACCAAATATTGCCGAAGCGATTAACTACGGATCACTTTGATGGAATGATATAACTAAGTCTTTTTTTTTTTTTTTTTTTTTTTTTTTGTAATTATTATATATTTTAGTTCAGACGCTTGTCGACATCAGAAAATTTCCTTATAAGATTTTAGACCACTACTATCCAAGAAGTTTTGATAGAGGAAAAATATAAATCATTAAAAACTAAAATTTTGCAAAATTTTCTGCAACTTAACGAAAATTAGCGGAATTATTATCCATTATAAAAAAAAATCAACCAGAAGAAAATTTTCGAAATAAATACTTCATGTGCAACAATAATTACATTAATTTTTTTAGAGAAATAATTAGAACGACAACAGGAAATTTTTCATCATTCCATCAAAAAGTATTAAATACTAATTTTATGTAAGGAAAAGAAAAAGCATTAAAAAAAATTTATGCTTGGCATAAATTAATCAATAATTTATAAAAAAAAATAAATCTCCATCCGTTTAATTATAGAAATTCAAACTAAATCTTGTAAAAAATCAAATTAAAATAAATTATTTGTCCTGAATACGTCTAAAGTAATCAAAATCTTTTTTTAAGAATAATTACTAATTTTATAGTTACATTGTCAAATCCCAGTACAAAACGGTGCTTAAAATTTTTTTATTTTACTTGTAAGGTAACCTATTACCAGTTAATAAACAACAAAAATCCCTTTAAGAATTTGCTTTTCTAAATCCATTTTTAACATGACTGTTCGTTTTAAAATATTCTATTTTATTTTAGTTAATTTTTAATTTTAAAAGTATTTAACTATAAATTAATTGCTACTTAATTTTATTACTTTACCTTCATATATTCCCGTAGTTATTGCCATAAAGATTGTAGTGAAAAAGAAGTATTCATTTAAAATAACACAACAAACAATAATCTATTACCAATCAATAATTTCAATCGGTGAAAATTTATAATGATATTTTCAGACAGCTTATAAAAATAACGACTCCATTTTTTTATCAAATCACCACAAACCACAGGTAAGCCAATTTTTTTTCAGGAAGAATATTAAACACCGAAAGAGAATTGATGCTTGGCATACATTAATTTATAACTTCTAAAAAAATTAATTTTAATCCGTTGTTTAATCCGTTTGAATCTGTGGATTCAAAATTGTATTTTTAATAACAATATTAACCTAAAACACTTCTTTACTAGTTAAACAGTGATAATATGAAATTCTTCGATGATTGGATGTTATAAATTGTAAGTTAACTCTCTTGCAGCGAAAATTTTCGACGACCATGCGCCACCTGTTGGCGACTTTTGGTACTAAATTCAAAATTAAGTTTAATACTTACAAACTTGTTAAATATAACTAAGTAAGTGTAAAATTGAGTTTTTTTCATTAAATTAAAGAGATCAAACTGTCAAAATTTTTATTTTATCTTGTTTTTGTATAAATGTGCATAATTTATTTGGTAATGATTAAAAAAATTAATTTCGATGATTTATAATTGAGTTTAACTTTTAAATAGTTGAAGTAGACCGTCAAACAATTAAAACAATAATTTGTGGTGATTTAACGATGGATATCGTTCATGCTTGAATTAAATTGATCTAAAATTGGAAAGACTAGCAGTATTATTTATAAATTTTTTGAAATAAATATTTTTTTAAAGATTAGTTTAAAAATTAATTAAAAAAATCTTGAAACTAATTTTAGGAAGAGTTCAATCAAAATTGACATGAAATAATATATAATTCAAAGCAATCAAGAAATGTTTTTGTCCAACCATTTTTATTATATTGAAAGCTACAAGCATTAAACTAGATTTTTCACTTCATTTGATTTATCGACTGTTTAATTCAAAAATTAAGGTAACTAATTAATTCAATTTTTATTTTAGGATCGTAAAGATAAATTTTAAACAACAATGGTACACCATAAGGTATTTCAGTAGTATTTCAGAAGTATTTTTTTATTTATTTGCCTAAAATCTATTTCTGTTCTAAAATTAAGACGGTACCATGCTATAAGTAGTTCAGTCCAAATGTTCACATTGTAAAGTATTTACATATATTAAGTTGTAACAAAATATTATTTATATCGTTAAATAATAACTTGTTACTTATATACTCAATAATACCAATTTTTTCTTCAGTACACCACAGTCATTAAAATTTTATTTTACTAGTTGGTAAATTACTAAATCCCTTTCGAAATTCTATTTTATTTAAGTAAATTTTAATATTTAAAAATTTTTATTTAAAACCAAATTTTTCCTTTATTTTTCCTTGATTTTTCTACTATAATATAAATTTCAACAAAAAAAAATATTGTTCTAATTTATTAAAAAGTAATTAATAAAATTACTAAAATTAAGTTTTAATAATCTTCTAGCTAATTGAATACAAAAATTTTAATATCACAAGCACGTGAATACTTTCATTGCGAGAAACATTTAATAAATTTTTTTAGAGAGCTAATTGAAAACAACTATTCCGAATTTTTCATTTAAACACAAATTAAAAGAATAAATTTTTTTTCGAGAAAGAAAACTGAGCACCTAATATAATTGATGCTTAGCATACATTAATTAATAACTTCTTAAAAAACTTAATTTTAACCTACTGAATTATTAAAATCGAGACTTAATCTCAAAAAAATTAAATTAATTATTATGAGGTAAGAAATTTCTCTTAAATACGTCTAAAGTGATCAAAAAGTGAAATATAATAAAGCTTAGTTGGTTGGAAGTTAAAACATCCGAGTCAACTGTCTGGCAGCGAGAATTTTTGACTACAATGCGCCACCTGTCGGATATTTTTAGAACTAACTCAAATTTATGGAGTCGAAAATAATTTTCATAATTTTATTTTTATTACTTTAATAAATCTCTCTTTAATCAATCAAAATTAACATTCAAGATCTATCATTTAAAGCATTTTTCGAAATTTTATTGTTGAATCATTTTTATCATATTTAAAATGGCAAGCATTAATTAGGCTTGCGTTCTTAAGTGATTAATTACTTTGACTAATAAAATCCAATTAATTTAAGACATTTGAAAGAAAAATGTTAATCTGTTTGGACATTATGACAAACAAACTAAACTCTGAGTAGTAAGTAAAATATGAGTTGGTGTGTAGACCGTCAAAAAATTAAAGAAATAATTTGTCATGCTTTTCCAATAGATATCCCCCATGCTTGGATGAAATTAATGTATAATTGGGAAGACTGAGGGGCAATTAAAAAATGTTGTGATGTTAATATTTTTGTGATTTTCATTAACTTCAAAAATTGATCTAAAAAAATTAGACTAATTCTACCAGAAAAATCCAAAATGTTTAAAATGTTCAACGCAATAACCGGTTCTAAAACAAAAAATTAATGAAAGAATTGAGTGTTAATTTAATTCCTTGATTAAAAGCCTAGGAGAAGAAAAGAAGTTGGCAGAAATTTATATTCCTAGTTATTAAGATCTCTCTTTTATAACTAATGATTAACATGAGAGAATATATCATTCAAAATATTTAAGAAATGTTTTTGTCAAACCATTTTTATAGTATTAAAAGCGGCAAGTATTTAACTAGATTTTTTTCACGTAATTCGATTTATTGACTGATCAAGTCAATAACTAAAATAAATAATTAATTAATTTTTTTTTTAGAAACGAAACGAGAAATTTTGAACAATAATGGCATACCAGAAGATAATTAGGAAATAAAGTAAGTATTTTTTTATTTATTTGCAAAGACATTTGTCAATAATATTAAGCCCAGTATCTTGCTGTAAAGCATCCTGTACAAATGTTTATATTTTATAGCATTTACATATATAAAGTTATAACAATTTATTGATTATATCACGAACAAATAACTCATCATTCATATACCTGATATTATAAATCCTTTCACCAGTGCACATCTGTTACGAAATTTTATTTTATTTGCACGGTGAAATTCAACTCGTTCTAAATTATTTTAATCCCTTTTCGGAATTCTAGTGTTTCAATTTATTTTAAAACTAACCGGTGAGCTCGTTGCAGAATATTCTATTTTACTTTAGTGAATTTCAATAGTCTAAAGTAATTAATTAAGAATTAATTTATTTAAAATTTTTTTCCTCAACCCTGATATAAATTATAAAAAGAAAATGTTATTTTTCTAATTAATCATAAAGTAATTGTTGAAAATAATGAAATTAAGTCAATAATTGTATTGCGATTAAAATGTTGAAATTTTTCATGTCTTTTAAAATAATTTAAATAATAATCTAGATTGCAATAAAAGAAAGTTTGAATTAAAAAAAAAAAAACGATAAGTGAATACTTTCAGTGCGAGTAACAATCTATTAATTTTTATAGAAAACTCAACAGAAATCCCAGCTTCAAATATTTCATCAAAACACTTAAAACAAAAGTGTAAAATTTCTTTCGAAAGAGGAAAGTGAACACCTATTAATAATTGGAGCTTGGCATTGATTAATTTATAACTTCTAAAAAAATTAATTTTAATCCACTGAATTGTTGAAATTGAGACTAAATCTCAAAAAAATTAAATTAATTATTATGTGATAAGAAATTTATCTAAAATAAGTTTAAAGTAATCAAAAAGTGAAATATAATGTAGCTTAGTTTGTTGGAACTTAAAACATCCGAGTCAACTGTCTAGTAGCGAGCATTTTTGGCTACAATGCGCCGCCTAGCGGATATTTTTAGAACTAACTCAAATTTATGATTAAAACATTACAATTGATCTGATTAGAAAAATAATTCAAATTTTATAACTCATATTGTTAAAAATCGACTATATCATGCTTTTTTAAAATTAATTAGTCGAGTTATGACAGAAAAATTGTAACAATAATCAAAATGAGAAACTCGATTACGGAACACAAAATTTTTAGAGCGTTTATAAGACTGATTAGAATTTTGAATCAATCTGAATTTATAAATACATATAATTTTCGCTAAATACTAATGTTTCAGATTGTCTATTATTTATGACTTATAGCAACGGACGAAATGTTAACATTTAGTCATAAATTAATTTAGTCTCTGATAATCTTTAAAAGGTCTTTAAAAATGTCTCGTAGCACAATCAAGACTGAAATAAATGGTAAGGATAGCCATCATAAAGTTTCAAGAATGGAAAAAGTACAACAGAATTCAATTAAAAATTTCTCTGCTTTCTTTCCGTAGATTATTTGAATCAATTATTTTAATTTAAATTAAAATATGAATTCATATAGATCTAGCTACCAATCGGAGCAAAAAGGTAACAGCGTTGTGTTTTATTAATATTGTGAGGTAAATATTTATTTAGATATATTTAAAAAAATTTGAAGTCTCATGTATCAAAACCGCCACAAAAACAAATGAAATGTTACCTACGGGAGAGTTTTACAAATTATTGAGACTGATCAAATCTTTCAAGATCTCCAATTATGTATTTTTATAATAACTTATTGAAAATTAAAATGCTCAAAAATTCATAAATATTTGAAAGGTAATCAATACAAATACCAAGGAATTAATTTTAATGAAAAAATCACAAGTTCCAATACTAATTATGTTTGAAATCTTTGAATCCGATGAAGCAAAATTTTTTAAAAAACATTAGAAAGTGTTAAAATTAAACTTTAATGGCAAACTTCAAAAAACATATGAAATTTTTTTCCGTAGAAAATTATTATATCTAACTAAATTCTCTTGCAGTGATAATATTTAGCGACACTGCGCCGCCTAGCGGATAGTTTTGGAACTCGAATTTATGATTAGAACGTTACAATATTGATCCAACCAGAAAAATAATTTAAATTTTATAACTCATGAAAGAAAATTGAGTAGATTATGCTTGATTATAATTAATCTGCTGAATTATGACGAGAAAATTTTAAGAATAACTAAAGTGGGAAACTAACAAAGCAAAGATCGAAAATATTCGTTGTCATTATAAAATTTAAATAAAAATTATTAATCATTTTGATTACAAACATAATCTAATTTTTCACTCGATATATGGTTGAAAATTACAAGGAAATAGCAATTTTTTTTCCAAAATTTCAAAACTGTTTTAATAAATGATGAAGATCTCGAGAATAAATTCTTTTGAGTTTGAGTTTTTAATATTGAGTTGCGAAATCTGGCATTGTAAAGAGTCAATACCGACAAATTTATTAACAATGATAACAATAATTATTATGAATATAATAGTTATAATTATTATGGATATAAAAATAATAACTATTATGAATACAATACATCAATATCATAATTAATATTGTTAACGTTAACGAAATATTCTATTTGAATTATGAAGCCAAATAAGAATGGAATAAAGAAAATTGAGTTTGATAATCAGTTAAATAATCAGTTCAAGTATAATCTTAATAAATTATTCTTATCCAAATTCATAAAGTGAATTCAAATAATGAAAACAATTTGAACCATTGGCTTAATATTTGATACAAACACAGCGAAGACAGTTACATTAATTTTGTTTTTATCAACAATCTGAATTATTACCTTAAGATTTTTTTTTATTCAAATAGTTGAATCCAAAATTGTATTTATATTAACAATATTAATCTAAAACACTTCTTTGGTAGTCAAAATGTGATAATAATTTCTTCGATGATTGGAACTTATAAACGCTGAGTCAAATCTCTTGCAGCGAGAATTTTTTTGACCATGCGCCACCTGTCGGTGACTTTTGGTACTAATTTCAAAATTATGTTTAATATTTAGAAACTTGTTAAATATAACTAAGCAAATGTAAAATTTAGTTTATTCAATCAAATTTCTATTTTATCTTGTGTTGGTATAAATGCGGATAATTTTTTGGGAAATGATTAAAAAAATTAGTTTCTATGATTTATAATTGAGTTCAACTTTCAAAAAGTTGAAGTAGACCGCTAAAAAATTCGAGCAATAATTTTTGGTGATTTAATGAAAGATATGGTTCATGTTTGGATGAAATTGATAAAAAATTGGGAAGACTGGCGAAATAATTAAGAAATTATATTGCATTAATATTTTTGTAAAGGATTTGAATATTAACTTAAAAAATTGATTAAAAAATTAGAGACTAATTTGAGGTGGAGTATTCAAAGATCATCAAATTATTGAAGACTTAATATTCAATACTTAAAATAAAATTAATGATAGGATTGAGTGTTAATTTAATACCTTGATCATAATTTACGAGTAATAAATTTTAAAAATTATAATACAATTTTACAAAAAGTTTTATTATAAAATTCAATTGAGAATAACTCCAGTGCTAAAAATCATTGCTAGTCAAGTGTCTCAAAGCCAGTTAAAAATTATTAACAGCAATAAAAAAATCATTTCTGACTGTTTTTTAAGTGAAGATCTCTCTTTAATTAATTAACATCATAATGCAAGAGTATTTCATGCAAAGTATTCAAGAAAATTTTTTGCTAAATCATTTTCATACTACTTCGAGTGGAAAATTTAAACTTGTTTTCACGTAAGATAGATAGATTAATTAAATATCATTTAATATTATCAATTGAACATCATTAATTGATTTATCATTTCGAATCAACACACAAAATAAGAAACAACTAATTAATGCAATTTTTTCTAGAAAAGTTTGACAAAACAATGGAATTAAAAATCTTCTTGCATATTATTCAAGAATTACGTAATCATTTATTTATTTATTTGTGATTATGGTTGTAATACGCCACCTACTAATTCAATTTTATTAACACTTTTTGATATTATTATTTATTATTGGTATTAATTATGTATTTTTTTATATATAACGATATCATAACAAGTAAAATAAACTTCAACGGGAAATCAAATCATCAATTAATTAAGGACGTAGAAGTAGAAAAATTGAGACTTATAAAGTCAAGACCACAATTTTTGTTCCGTATTTCGATTCAGGCTCTCATTTAGCCTAACAATTATTGAAATTGTAGAATCGCAGTTAAAAAATAATTGAGTGCATACGAAGACACTTAGTGACAAAAATCTGATAACGGGAAAAAAATTAACAACTTTAGTCATTTTTTGTCTGCAAGCGCATCGAATAAACATCGTAATAATTTATTTTTAATAATTTCAAGTGTATTAAATATAATGTTAAATAATAAAAGACAAAATTGATCTTAAATACAACAAAAAGTAATACTAATAATATATACCTGATTAGAACTTATTAAATTTCAGTAAAGTATCTTGCAGCGAGAATAATTAGCGACAATGCGCCACCTGTTGGTAATTTTTGGTACTAAGTTTAAAAACAGTCTTAATAGATTAAAGACACGACGAAAAACGAAACCAAGGTAACTTTTTTATAATTTTCTTTTTAAAAATATTTTTAGAAATACTTAATTCCAAAATTAATCACCAAAAGATAAACTACCAAAAATAATAATGGCAAAAAAGTAAAAAGGACTATTTTAAAGTGCAAATTACAAAAATTATTTTGGGTCTTCTGTGTGTATTTTAGATAACACTTTTTCGAGAATATTAAAATTTAACGATCACGTCAAAACCTCGTAAAATTTTGATGAAGTTTCTAAAATATTACAAAACGAAAATTTAAACAGCAAACTATGAATTTTGATTAAGAAACATCAATTGGTTAATTGATTATAAAGTTATTGTCGAAATTAGCTGAAATCGAAATTAATCAATTTTCCTGCAAATTATCATATCTAAATTTTTTTCTTCATCAGAACTAACCAAAATTATAATCTAGATTGCCGTAAAAGAAAAGGTTAGAAAAAGGACAACCTGTTGCAGAACTTACAACTCAATAGATACAATCCAACGGTGGTTGTGACAATTTTTCTAAAGGATGAATTTAATAAATGACTACATAGAAAATTTTCATCATTACATATCAAATAAAGAAACTAAATTTTATTTTATGAAAGGTGATCATTAAAAGAAGTTGGAAACATAATGAGTTTCAGTAGAGAATTAATTCTTGTCATACATTAATTCATAATTTCTAAAAAAATTAATTTTCATCCGCTAAGTTATTAAAATTAAGATTAAATCTCAAAAAAATTGAATTAATTATTATGAAGTGATAAATTAATCTAAAAAACGTGTAAAGTGATTAAAAAGTGAAATATAATGTAGCCTGGTTGGTTGGAACGTAAAACATCCGAGTCAAATGCCTGGCAGCGAGAATTTTTGGATACAATGCGCCACCTGTCGGATATTTTGAGAACTAACTCAATTTTATAGTTAAAACGTCACAATATTAATCCGATCAAAAAAATAATTTTAATTTTACAACTCATATCGCTAAAAATCGAGTATATCATGCTTTGTTAAAATTAATCAGTAGAATTATGGCAAAAAAATTATAAGCATAATTAAAGTGAAAAACTTGACATCAAAAGAAAAAAATATTCAGAGTCTATTAACCTTTTTATCATAATTGTAAATCAAGTCTGATTATGAATATACTCTAATTTTCCGCATGACATATGGTTATAATCTTCAAAGAAAGTCAAAATTTTTTTTTGACAAATTGCAAAACTACTTTCATAAATGATGAAAATTCTCAATGATTTCTTCCAAAATCTAGTTTTCGATATTGATTAAAGGAATGTGCAATCACAAAAAGCCTGTTCAGAAGAATGATATTGTAATTTACAAAACGTTAATTTCATAATTCATATTACTAAAGTGAGCAAAACATTCTATTTAAATTGTGATTAAAAACTGCAATCAAACTATTGGATTAAAATAAAATAAATTATTTTAATTGAAATCAACAAAGTCACAAATAATTAATAAGACAAATAAAATCTTTTAATAGTGAATAGAAATCCATCGAAAACACTTTCTGAATTTTATTTAAATATTTGAGAATAATTATCACAAGATTTTTTTTTTTATTAGAGAAATTCAATCCAAAATTGTATTTTTTATAACAATATTAACCTAAAACACTTCTTTAGTGGTCAAACAGTAATAAAAACAATTTCTTTGATGATTAGAACTTATAAATGCAGAGTAAAGTCTTTTGCAGCGAGAATTTCTGAAGACAATGCGCCACCTGTTGGTGACTTTTAGTACTAATTTCAAAATTAAGTTTAATACTTAGAAACGTTAAATATGACTAAGCAAGTGTGAAATTAAGTTTATTTAATTAAATTAAAATGATAAAACTGTCATTATTTTTATTATATCTTGCTTCAGTATAAATGTGGATCCACAGATTCGGTAGAATCTGGCGCCAAGTTCCGTTCAAATCCGTTGTAAACGGAGCGCCAGACTACCGACTGTGTTTACTGTAAGCAGAACGGTTTTTTGAGGCTGCGAAATTTTATTTAATTCTACGGTACTTTTTAACTTCCCGCTACGAAAATCGAAGATTTTCAAAAATCGGGAAGTTATTGTTTTCACCCCGTTTTGCAAAAATCGAGTTTTCATCAGATCTCGACGTTTGAAGGTCACAGGAAGCTTCCCTGACTATCCCCGCGAGGTTGTCACGGCGTCTGTATGTATGTGTGTGTGTGTGTGTGTGTGTGTGTGAAAGTATGTGAACCGCTTATAACTTTTGAACGGCTTGACCGATTTCATCGCGGTTGGTGCCATTCGAAAGGGCTTGATCAAACTTAGATTTTGAAAACTATTTGGACCGATTCAGATCAATAGATTTTGAGAAATCTTCAAAAAACTGAAAAAAAAATTTTTTTCAAATGTGGTTTTTTTGGAATAACTTTTAAACGGCTTGATGGTTCAATTCCAAAAATTAATCAGCTCTTAACCTCAAAAAACCACGTCGATCGCCACCAGTCCGGTCAAAATCGGTTGATTCATTCGAGAGATATCGTGAACGAAAGAAAACCGAAAAAAGTGTTTTTTCGGAATAACTCCAAAATTCCTAGCGCGATCAATTCAAAATTTAAGATTCTTTGTGAGGCTTAAAAAACTGCGTCGAATGCTTTTAACCGCGTAAAAATCGGTTTATTCATTCAAAAGTTATTGTGGTTTAAAAATTCAAAAAATAGTGTCTTATCAAATCTCTATCAGACTTTTGAGCTCGAAGAGCTTTAAAGGATAGGAAAGCAATCTCTTTGAGCTCGGAGAGCTCAAAATAACCCATAAATTGTATTTTTGAGCTCGAAGAGCTTAAAAACGTCATTGGTGCAATTTTAAGCGCCTAAGTATGAAATTAGCGGGAAGTTGCAGGGATGGCCTTCAGGGTCAACCGTTTTCCTAATTTTTTTTGGATCGATTTATGTATTATTTTGAGCTCTCCGAGCTTGGAGAGATAGCTTTTCTATGCTTCTTCGAGCTCAAAAGTCTAAAAATTATACTATCTCATGAAAAACGATCCGAAAAGAAATGTTATGTGAACTTATGCAAAATTATGTAAAGTTATGTGAAGTTATGTGGAAAAAACACTTGAACGAATTGATTGAAATTATGTGAAATTATGTGAAATTATGTGAAGTTATGTGCAGAATACACTTTTCGGTTTTCTTTCGTTCATGATATCTCTTAAACGAACTGGCTGAAATTATGTGAAATTATGTGAAATTATGTGAAATTATGTGCAGGAAACACTTTTCGGTTTTCTTTCGTTCATGATTTCTCTTGAACGAATCGACTGAAATTATGTGAAATTATGTGAAATTATATGAAGTTATGTGCAGAAAACACTTTTCGGTTTTCTTTCGTTTATGATATCTCTTGAACGAATTGACTGCACTGATAGAAGGATTTATTTGTATTAAATAATATTTGTTAATAGCTAACAAATCATTTATTAGAGACCATTTTTTAATGTTAAATAAATATTTCTTAGTATTCAAAATGATTTGTTTGTATTCAATAAATCTGATATTCATTTATTAAGTATTAATAAATCTTTTTAAATACTAAGAAATATTTGTTAAGGCCTAACAAATGGCTTCTAATAAATGATTTGTTAAATATTAACAAATCTTTTTAACTATAAACAAATCTATTAGTGTGAAGTTATGTGAAATTAAATTCTATGTCAAAAGTATAGAAAGACTATCTCTTCGAGCTTGGAGAGCTCAAAATAAGACATAAGTCGTTTTTTTGAGCTCGAAGAGCAATTATTAGTGCAATTTTAAGCGCCGAGGTATGTAAGTGGCGGGAAGTTGCAGGGATGGCCTTCAGGGTCAACCGTTTGTCTAATTTTTTTATCCAATTTGTTTATCATAACAATAATTCATAATTTACTTCATCGTATTAATTAATTATATTCACTTATAACAATTTATTTACTTGAAATTATTAAATTTTATCAGCACATACTATAGCTCGCTCACAAATTTCGATCCTGACTTTTTTTTTATGGAGAAAGGTCAGCGCTACAGACTAGATAAAATAAAAATGTGTAGTAATCCTCCTATAGATAAGCAACTACAGTTTAAAAAAGTAATTCACACCTTACATTTACGGCCGCCAGAGTGCACTGGAATTACATCTACATAAACTGTAGCTTCAAGGGGATAGTTTGCAGTAAAAAATGCAGTCAACACGAGATTTAAGTTGGTACCGATTGTAAATTTTCATTATAATTATAAAAAATACTAAAATCCGAACAAAAACAGTTTCACTGTAAAAAAAGTCGCGCCAAGTCCACGTTCATAAGACTATTAGGAAAAAAAAAATTTTTTTTTTTCTTTAAAAAAAGATACAAAATAAAAAAATTAAAAAATCCAAGTAACCGATATGATTGTTTTTGATTTTCGGAAATTAAAAAAAATTTTATTGTAAATTTAAAAATTAAAAAAAAAATTTTAGAACGTACTTGGTGTGCGTCATTGTCTATTTCAATTTTTTTAAAGTCCTAGTAAATAGATTTTACGAATTTCATTAATAGTATATTACACACCTAGGGAAGTAAAGTAAGAAATGTCTCAGATCACATGTAATTGTTGGCCGAGGCGAAGCCGAGGTCAACAAACATGTGATCTGAGGCTTTTTTATTTACTTCCCGTGGAGTGTATACTATTTTTTTGTCCGACGAAGGCGGAAAGCGGCAACTTAGTTTAGCGCAGCGGGACGAAAGTTGTCACTTTCCGCCCGGAGGGCAAAAAAAGTAAAATATTTTGCAACCACGCACACTAAATACGTTCTAAAATTTTTTTTTTAATTTTTAAATTTACAATAAAATTTTTTTTAATTTCCGAAAATCAAAAACAATCATATCGGTTACTTGGATTTTTTAATTTTTTTATTTTGTACCTTTTTTTAAAGAAAAAAAAAATTTTTTTTTTCCTAATAGTCTTATGAACGTGGACTTGGCGTGACTTTTTTTACAGTGAAACTGTTTTTGTTCGGATAATTTATTAGGTAATGATTAAAAAATTTTTGTCATTTATTATTAAGTTAAACTTTTTAAAAGTTGTAAAAGACTGTCAAAAAATTATAGCAATAATTTGTGGTGATTTAACGAAAAATATCGTTGATGCTTAAAAGAAATTGGGGAGACTGGTGGTGTGATTTAGAAATATTTCAATACTAAGATTTTTGTGACGATTTTGAATATTAGCCTAAAAATTCAATCAATCCGAGTTAAGGGGTAATATTTTAGGTGAAATTTTTGAAAAGTATCAAATATTCAAGACGTAAACATTCAATGACTAAATAAAAATGAATTACAAATAAGAGTGTTAATTTTATTCCTCGATCAAAGCACAAATGCCACAATGGAGAATTTGGCGGGAACTTATTTTGATTACTCTATAAGATCTCTATTCATTTAATAAGAAGTAAACTTCAAAGCACTTGTAAAAATCGGTTGTGTACTGTTTTTGTGTTATTGGTATATAATTGAGTCCAGCTGATTCATAAAATTTGGAAACAAATCTCAATTCTTAAGAAATATATTGAGCGGGCCACCATATCAAAAGAGTTTATGAAATTTGTGCCTTCATTACGACAATTGTTATAACTTTGACTGCCAAGTTAAATCATTATTTAATTGAGTATATCCAAGTAGGATGAATTAATTAAGCTGTTTCTGAAAATACATAGACCGGAAATCATCATGAATGAATTTGATGCCTGGAAAAGGACGGCAATAAAATTTTTTTGCAACGATAAAAAAAATGAATCATAATATATTTTCAACGATTTCAAGTGTATTAAGTATAATATTAAGTAACAAAAGACAAAATTAATCTAAAATACAGCAAAAAATAATAAGAATAATATTTTCGTGATTAGAACTTATTAAATCTGAGTAAACTATCTTGCAGCGAGAATTATTAGCGACAATGCACCAACTGTTGGTAATTTTTGGTACTAAGTATAAAAATTGTCTCAATAGATTGAAGACATGGCGACAGATAAAATGAAGGTAACTTTTTGGATCATATCTCACGTTTTTTATTAAAACACACAGGCCAATCTGAATTAATATTAATAGGAAGAGTTTCGATTTATTAATTCGAGATTTCGATACTTTGTTTGAAATTTGATGATTGGTAGAGTCGACAGTCATTATATTAATTTTTTAGAGTACGGATTGAAACACAAAATAGACAGTTTTCATCATAAGACATCGAATGAATAAACTGAATTTTATTTCTAGAAATAAGTGGGAACCGCAAGAGGTTCCACCTTAAAAATTGATGCTTGGCATATATATTAATTAATAATTTATAAAAAAAACTAATTTTAATCCTCTGAATAATTGAAATTAAGACTAAATCTCAAATAAATTAAATTCATTATTATATGGTGAGAGATTTATCTGAAAAACATCTAAAGTGATCAAAAAGTGAAATATATTGTAGCTTAGCTTGTTGGAATTTCAATATCCTAGTCAACTAGTCTTGCAGCAAAAATTTGTATGAAATTTTCACATAAAATTTGTATTTAATATCAACAAAAAAAAATAAAACGTTAATATGAGATCTTCATATTTTATATTCCATTTTAAAAAGTTAAAGAAATTTAAATCAGAAAACTTTTCACAAAAAATCAGAGGAAATTAATTTTTTGATTTAAAAAATCATGTGAACAATTTATATAATTCTGGATCCTTTTGACATCACTATCAAAACATAATTGTTCATGTATTTCAAAAGAATTGAATTATATAATATAGCCAGAAATACATAATTGTTATGAAAGTGATCATTGTACATTAGTAGAAGAAGAACGAAGTGAATCATCAACTAGAACTGATAAGAAAATTTTCGATGTTTTAGCAAACTTTGAATTTCAATTCCTAAAAATTGAAAGATTTACATAATATAAAAATTTTCCACTTCGATCAGTCATCGACAGGACAATTTTGTTTCACCAATAATTTTATCAGCTATATTATTTAGAAACATTTTGAGATTCAAGGATAAAAACCGCAAGATACAAAAACTGTTGGAAACATTTTCCGTAGCACAAGCAAAAAAACTTGAAAAAAGCATCATAATCTTCAAGTGCTCTAATTATATACCTTTTAAATAATAATTTACTTGAAAATTTGCACCTGTTGAAAATCCGATAAGAATCTAAAAAATATCCGACAAAAATAAGGTAGATTTTTCAGTGAAGAAAACATAAGTGTAAGTATAAATTGTAATTGAGATATTTGGCAAAAAAACGAAAAAATTCTCAAAAAAATATAAGACAGTGTTAAAATTAAACTCATATGATAAACTTTAAAAGATACATTAGTTTTTTTCCGTAGAAACTTATAATCTCTGAGTCAACTCTTCTGCAGCGAGAATATTTAGCTACACTGCGCCGCCTAACGGATAATTTTAGAATTAACTCAAATATATGATTAGAACGTTACAATATTGATCCGATCAGAAAAATAATTCAAATAATCCATATTGACCAGAGTAGAACGTACAAACTTAAAGAGGAAATCCTTAGCAGTATATTATTATAGAATATATATATTCTCATAATTAGCAATACGTCAGTATCGTAATTAATATTTTTAAATTGAGCAAAATATTTTATTTAAATTGTCAATTTAGTTTATGTTAGGATATCAATAATTTCAATTCAATAAACAAAATAACCAGCTTTCACATCTATACTAATGGTGTGTTTCATTTCAATACCAATCATTTTTACAAGATTTTCATTTATATTAAATGAATGAATAAAAATTTTCTAAGGTCATTATTAAAAAATTGATGTTTTCTAAATTTTTTTACTTCACCCGAATATAATTTCAAAAAGGAAATATTATTTTTCTAATCGATTATAAAGTAATAAATGAAATTACTGCAATTGAGTATAAATAATTGTTTTGTGATTTAAATGCAATAATTTTTCATATCGTCAGATATAATCAAAACATAAGTCTATAGTGTAATAAGAAAGTAAGAATACAAAATAACTCAACAAACTACAACAAGTTAATACTTCCAGTGCGAGAAAGATTTTATTAATTTTTATAGAAAAACTACTAGGAACAACTGTTAAAAATTTTTTATCAAAACATGAAAATAAAAAGGATAAATTCTCTTTCGAAAGAAAAAACTAAGCACCTAGCACAAAAAATGCTCGGCATACATTAATTTATAACTTCTAAAAAAATTAATTTTAATCCACTGATCAAAATCAGAAATACAATGTAGCTTAGTTAGTTTGAACTTAAAACATCCCTAGAGTTAACTGTCTAGCAGTGAGAATTTTCGGTTACAGTGCGCCACCTGTCGGATGTTTTTAGAACTAACTCAAATTTATGTCTAAAACGTTACAATATTGATTCGATCTGACAAATAATTCAAATATTACAACTCATGTGAAAAATCAACCATACAGTTAAAATTAATCAGTCGAGTTATAACGAAAAATTATAAGAATAATCAAAATGGAAAGGTAGAGAATGAAAAAAAAATTTTTTAGAGCATTCGTAAGACTGTGATTATAATTTTGAATCAAACCGAATTTATAAATACACATAATTTTTGCTTAATACTAATGTTTCCGATTTGTCTCTGAAAATCTCTCAAAGGTCTTTAAAAATGTCTAGTGTCACAATCAAGATTGATATAAATGAGAAGGATAGCCATCATGGAGTTTCAACAATGGAAAAAGTTCATCAGAATTGAATTAAAAATTTCTCTGCTTTGCATTTCATAAAAAATTTAAATCAATTATTTTCATTCAAATTAAAATATGGATTTCTATAGATGTAGCTACAAACTGTTGCAAAATGGTATCAGAATTGTATGTTATTATTATTACGATAGTATTTATTCAAATATATGTAAAAAAAATTCTAAGTGTCACGTATTAACTCCGCAAGAACAGAAATACGTAAAAATATTTTCCACCGGAAAATTCAAAATATCCTGCATAAGACCGATCAAATCGTTTAAGATCTCTTAATTATATATTTTTAAGATAATTCATTGTAAATTTGAATACTCAAAAATTCAAAAACATCTGAATAATAATAAACCCAAATGTACTACGGATTTAATTTTAATCAGAAATTAATAAATTCAAATACTAATTATCCTTGAGATGGTTGTAACAAAAAAGGAAAAATTTTTTAAAAAACATTAGAAATTGTTGAAATAAAATTTGTATGGCAATCTTCAAAAAACATATTAATTTTTTTCCGTTGGAGCTTATTATATCTAACTTAATTTTTCTGCAGTGAGAATATTCAGCGGCATTGCGCCGCCTAGCGGATAATTTTGGAACTCAAATTTATGATTAGAACGTTACAATATTGATCCGGTTGGAAAAATAATTTAAATTTTATAACTCATGAAAAAAAATCGAGTATATCATGCTTGATTATAATAAATCAGTCGAATTATGACAATAAATTTTTAAAATAATCAAAGTGAACAGCTAAGAGAATAAAAAATATTCAAAGTCTTTATAAAATTCTAATAAAAATTATTAATCATTCTGATTGTAATCATAATCTAATTTTTCGCTTGACACATGGTTAAAAATGTCAATCTAACAGCCATTTTTTTTCAAAACCACAAACCTGTCTCAATAAATGATAAATATCTCGATAATGAATTCTTTTGTAAATAAGTTTTCGATATCGAGTAGAGAAAGTTGCAATTGTAAACTCAATACCGACAAGTTTCATCCTTGTAAATACAATACGTCAGTATCATAATTAATATTTCTAAAGTTAACAAAACATTCTATTGTGAATCAAAATAGCAATGGAATAAGAAAAAACTTGAGTTTGATAATTAGTTACAAAATCTCTAGCTACAGCCTCATAAATTATTTTAATTTCAATAAAAAAAAGGCATCAGTAACTAGGAAGGTCTAAACCATTCAATTGATATTTGATACAATTCTAAGACAGCTTCATCAATTAAGTTTTTGTCAATAATCAGTTGTAACGTCCACGTTTTCCAAAAATATAAATAACTAATTTGTCCCCGGCTCGAAATTTGCTCGCCGGAGTCCAGGGTCATAAACGGAGATCACATTATCGATAACAAAATATAAACAAAACACTTCATTTTAAATAAATCAAAAAAAAGGAAACCTCTTTATTGGCCTGATCATATTAATAAACGATATAAACAATATAAGCAAATTAAACAATATAAATAATACATTAGAACACTCTTTTCAACAAATATCAAAAGCTTAAGTGATAATATGTACAAACTTTATGTCAAAATTAACAATATTCGAACATAACCCGCACACACCGTTTGTTTTTCCGTTTTCGGTGCCACCTGGTGGCTAAACTCTGTCTACTACCTTTACAAAGTAGTATTCCTACCGACGGTTACACCCTAAATCGCGGCCTTACTTACCCCTTATCCCGTTTGGGTGCTTGGAAAGCAACCCTCTCCGGCCCTACTTACCCCCACATGGTCAAGTCAGCACTTTCATCCGGTCGGTTCACGATACTTACCTGGGCCTTGGTCAGACTCCAGGTAGAGTATCATCCTCTCGAATTACTTGGTGAAGAGTATTCAACCGAGTAATTCTCCCGAGAAAGAACTGCTTGTATCGAGCCAAATTTTGGCGTTTATCATTTTTCTCCCAACTCTCTTGTAACGAACCGGGTAGTTTTGGACACCTGTCCGGTGCCCTCGAACTAGCATTCAAAAATAATTATTTATTATTTTAATCGCAATTTCCTTCATTTCCTATCCATTCGTCTCGCCAAATTCTAAGTTTTTATTTTTGAAACTCAATTCTTTATTATTTTAATCGTCATTTCTTTCATTTTATATCCATTCATCGCTTTTCCATACTAAATCTTGTTCGGAACTTAGAATAATTTTGCCAGTCTTTTAATTTCTTTTACAATTAATCATACTTTCGGTAACAACAATATAAATTTATTAAATAAATACAAAAATTAAATAATAATCGTCGCACTAATAACAATAATTGTTTCTATTAATTTTTAAGTAATTAATAAAAAAAAAAACTAAAAATACTCAAATACAAAAAGTAAAATCTGCGGCATATAATAAATTCAAATACTAATTATCCTTGAGATGTTTGGAACAAAAAAGGAAAGATTTTTTAAAAAACATTAGAAATTGTTAAAATAAAATTTGTATGGCAAACTTCAAAAAACATATTAATTTTTTTCCGTTGGAGCTTATTATATCTAACTTAATTTTTCTGCAGTGAGAATATTCAGCGGCATTGCGCCACCTAGTGGATAATTTTGGAACTCAAATTTATGATTAGAACGTTACAATATTGATCCGGTCGGAAAAATAATTTAAATTTTATAACTCATGAAAAAAAATCGAGTATATTATGCTTGATTATAATAAATCAGTTGAATTATGACAATAACTTTTTTAAATAATCAAAGTGAACAGCTAAGAGAATAAAAAATATTCAAAGTCTTTATAAAATTCTAATAAAAATTATTAATCATTCTGATTGTAATCATAATCTAATTTTTCGCTTGACACATGGTTAAAAATTTCAATCTAACAGCCATTTTTTTTTCAAAACCACAAACCTGTCTCAATAAATGATAAATATCTCGATAATGAATTCTTTTGTAAATGAGTTTTCGATATCGAGTAGAGAAAGTTGCAATTGTAAAGTCAATACCGACAAGTTTCATCCTTATAAATACAATACGTCAGTATCATAATTAATATTTCTAAAGTCAACAAAACATTCTATTGTGAATCAAAATAGCAATGGAATAAGAAAAAACTTGAGTTTGATAATCAGTTACAAAATCTCTAGCTACAGCCTCATAAATTATTTTAATTTCAATAAAAAAAAGGCATCAGTAACTAGGAAGGTCCAAACCACTCAATTAATATTTGATACAATTCTAAGACAGCTTCATCAATTAAGTTTTTGTCAATAATCAGTATTATAACGATAAGACTTTATTTTATTTGAATAATTGAATCCAAAATTGTATTTATAATTACAATATTAACCCAAAACACTTCTTTGGTAGTCAAACAATGATAATTATAACATCTTTGATGATTGGAACTTATAAATGCTGATTCAAGTCTCTTGCAGCGAGAATTTTCGACGACCATGCGCCACCTGTTGGTGGGTTTTGGTACCAAATTAAAAATTAAGTTTAATACTTAGAAATTTGTTAAATATAACTACGCAAGTGTAAAATTAAGTTTATTTAATCAAATTAAAGTGATCAAAATTTTTATTTTATTTTTAAATAAATATAAAAATTAATAATAAAATTCAAGCAATAATTTTTGGTGATTTTACAATAGATATTGTTCATGCTTGGATGAAATTAATATAAAATTGGGAAGACTGGCGAAGTAACTTAGAAATATTTATGTGAAGGTTTTGAATATTAACTTAAAAAATTAATTTAAAAAAACTGACGACTAATTACAAATATAGTAAAAAAATATTAAATTATTGAAGACTTAATATTTAATACTTAAAATAAAATTATTGATAGAATTTAGCGTTAATTTAATACCTTGATTATAATTTATGAGTAATTCATTTTAGAAATTACAAAATATTTTTACAAAAAGTTTTAATGTAAAATTCAATTGATAATAACTCCAGTGCTAAAAGTCAATGCTAGTCAAGCAAATAAAAGCTTATTAAAAATCATTTTTGACTTATTTATGAATAAACATCTCTCTTTTTCAATCATTTAACATCAACATGCAAGAATATTTCATTCAAAGTATTCAAGAAAATTTTTTGCTAAATCATTTTTATACTACTTGAAGTCGTAAACTTAAACTTAAGTTTTTAGGTAACATAGATAGATTGATTAATCATCTGCTATCAACTCAAGAAGAAAGAGATAACTAATTAATGTAATTTTTTCTAAAAAAGTTTAAGACATACAAATGGTTTCCACGGAATCTTGTTGTAATTCATTAACGCCTTTGGTAATTATTTATTTATTAATTTATGAATATGATCGTAATACAACTATGAGCTGAATTCTATAAACAGCTTTTAATATCACTATTTATTATTGTACTAATTTTGTATCTTTTTTTATATATTACGATATTATAACAAATAAAATAAACTTCACCGAACAAATCAAATCATCTAATTAAGGACGTAGAAGTAAAAAAATTAAAACATTTTATGAAGATAAAATTTTGGTTCCGTATTTCAGTTTAGAATCTCATTTAGTATAACTTAATTGTTGAATTTGTAGAATCGCTGATAAAAAATAATTTAGTACAAACAAAAACACTTAGCGACACAAATATGAATATGATTGAAAAATTGGCACATGATTTTACACTGGTGGATCGTGT
This sequence comes from Cotesia glomerata, assembly GCF_020080835.1. NCBI lineage: Eukaryota > Metazoa > Arthropoda > Insecta > Hymenoptera > Braconidae > Cotesia > Cotesia glomerata. The sequence continues at coordinate 1,503,817 of NC_058166.1, read as the reverse complement.
GGTCAACCTAATAATATGTCAACTTATCTCATTTTTGTCTGCACAATCATCGAAATAATATCTTTATAATTCATTTTTGATAATGATAATTTCAAGTGTATTGAATATAATATTAAATAAGAAATCACAAAATTGATCTTAAATACAACAAAAAATAGTATGAATAATATTTCCGTGATTAGAATTCATTAAATCCGAGTCAAGTATCTTGCAGCGAGAATTATTGGCGACAATGCGCCACCTGTTGGTAATTTTTGGCACTAAGTTTAAAAACTGTCTTAATAGATTAAATACATACATACATACATACATACATACATACATCCATACATACATACATACATACATACATACATACATACATACATACATACATACATACATACATACATACATACATACATACATACATACATACATACATACATACATACATACATACATACATACATACATACATACATACCCCGTGTCGGGCTTGCTGGGTCCCGCATCGGGCGCCTCCTCAGGTGGCGGATAGGGGAATGCCCGGCATATCTGCACGTCAGATGCGTCGGGTACCGAGGAAACAGAATACTCGGGGTGGACCAAAACCTAGCAAAAGATGATATGGAAATGTCAGAAGATTTTCAAACATCGTTTACAGTACAGAGGATGGATACCTCAGTGCCGGCGAGAGAAGGCGTGCAAACGGGCCTAAACTTGTCGTTATCAAGCGACCGTTTGAACAGTGGAGTAGACCCCATGGCTCTGCTGTCTAGCAATGCTAGCAAGGTTACAGGGAGTACGAAATCAGCCCAGATGGCAGAGAACGGACAGCTGAGCAACATTCCTTCAAAAAGTGGAGGACCTTTTGCTCCTGCCACTAATCAAACCCACCGAGGTAGAATGAACTCTCTACCGACCGTCACCGGCCAACAGTCACCAATGGAGAGGCTCGGCAACAAGATTGATGAGTTAGCCGACTTCATAAAAGACAAAAAGAATCTCCACCATGAGATCAGAAAATTGGTTTCGTCTATTAGTACGGCATATAGGCTGGCCAACAAATCACCAACGAAGTCGGCGTCAACGACTCAAACATCTCCGAGTCTGAACAAAAAATCACAGCCACCTCTGACCACTCCTAAGAAATTACCACAGCAAGGAGATGGCAACAAGAAGAGGCCGCTATCCACGCCCAGCCCTTCCTCAGATATTGACAAGCCAGCACAGAAAAAGACAGCCCGGGATGATACCTGGACCAAAGTGACTCGGCAAAACAAGAAAAAGAAAGAACAGGAGCCAGTGACTCAAACTGCTACAGCCCAAGACCAGCCAAACAGCGGTGGCTCCAAGAAACCAAGGAGGAAGAAGACAAGAACTAAAGCTGTCCTAGTCCAACCAGCTGAAGGGCGAACATACGCCGATCTCCTGAAGGAAATCAAGGCCAAGGTAAGCCCTGTCGAGACGGGCGTAGACATAAGGTCTATTAAAAGACGAAACACGGAGGCGTTCTCCTTGAAATGGCTCGAAAGTCCGAAGACAGCAAGGCATTCACCGATGCAGTAAGGGCAGCCACTGCAAACATCGGCACAGTCAAGACGCTAACACCAACAACAACGATCGAGATCCTCGACTTAGATGAAATCTCTACCGAGAGCGAAGTCCGTGAAGCACTCAAACGTGAATTCACTGACAACCTGGAGGTCAAACGGGTAAATTTGACAAAACCCACACCACGAGGTAATCGGGCAGCCTTCTGCGAACTAGACGAGCCCAATGCGATTAAGGCCCTTGACAAGGCCCGTATACGGATCGGTTTGGTGAACTGTCGTATACGCCCAGTAGTAAAAGTAACACGTTGTTTTAAATGTCTTGGTTATGGACACCAAACACGTCAGTGTGCGGGACCAGACAGAAGCAGGTGCTGCTACAAATGTGGCGGAGAGAACCACAAGGCCGAAAACTGCACGGAGAAGTTAAAATGCTTCCTTTGTGCTTCGGACAAAGATGCCCAGGATAGTCTATGCCATATTTCTGGCACTGGAGCGTGTAAGGCATTCCGCAAAGCACTTGCAGAAGCCATGAAAGGTCAGAAATGACACGCATACTACAAGGCAACCTGAATAGGTGCGCCTTGGCGCAAAACCTGCTGCGCCAGCGTGTTTTCGAAGATAAAATTGACGTCTGCTTTATCTGCGAGCAATATCTAAACATCGAAGGTAAAACATGGTTCGCAGACGAAACGGGCACGGCAGCAATTTGGATTGTGAACACAAAGAACGTTACCGTCAACAACAGCGGAGGTGGAGCAGGTTTTGTCTGGATTCAAACCCCCACAACCTACTTCATGAGCGTCTATCTCTCACCTAACGAAGGGATTAGTGTGTTCCGACAGAAACTCGCAAATATAGAAGATGCGGTCACTAAGTTCGACGGCGAAGTTATCGTAGCTGGTGACTTCAATGCTAAATCGGCTGAATGGGGCGCTGATTTCTCCGACACCAGAGGCAACGAGGTCGCTGACGTCGTGGCTAGACTCGACCTCATAGTGCTAAATACTGGGAGCACCACGACTTTCAGAAGACCGGGGTACCAAGAGTCCATCCTCGAAATTTCGTTGGCGACTCCAAAAATTGCCAACATGATTGAAAACTGGACAGTATCCGGAAAATACAGTGGCAGTGATCACCAGTTCGTGACATTTAACGTTGGATTGGCATCTGCTCCGGTACCACAACACGACCTTTCTAAGCGAAAGTGGAATGTCAGGAAGCTTGATCCAGAGGCACTGCGAGCTTCACTTGCACGGAGCTGGTCTACCCTTCAGAACAACCCGACTCCGGATACTTGCAGCGAGACAGAAAGGACAGTACTAAATACGATGAAGGAGATTTCCGCCGCATGTGACGCCTCTATGCCGCGGTTGAAAAACCGGAGTTTTCGCAGGCCGGCGTACTGGTGGTCAACAGACATAGCGGAACTTCGCAAAATGTGCCATCAACTACGTCGCCGCGCAACGAGAGCCGCCAAACGCTCCCCAAGCCAGGACTTGTATTCAAAAGAGTACAAGCAGGCCAAAAAGATGCTAAATCGAGCCATCAAAGCAAGTAAAGCAAAGTTGTGGAAAGAGATCTGCAACGATCTCGACAATGACATCTGGGGTAAAGCCTACCAAATTGTCGCCAAACGACTTGGAAAGGCTTCACCAGAGGCGCCGAAGTCTCCAGCCTTAATGGATAGCATCGTAGCGGAGCTTTTCCCCAAACACCCGCCGCGGGAGAAGAAACACTACACTAAAAACAACGAAGTAACGCCCTTCACAACTAAGGAACTACAAGACGCGGCCAAGTCACTCAAAACAGGAAAGGCACCTGGACCTGATGGCATCCCGGCATCGGTGATCAAGATTATAGCCCTGGAATACCCAGACTTACTCCTGAACACCTACAACGCATGCTTGGCAACTGGCACCTTTTCCGCGGTCTGGAAACGGCAGAGATTGGTTCTCTTAGACAAAGGTAAGGGAACCCCCATAACACCTTCGTCGTTTAGACCACTCTGTATGCTAGACATTGCTGGAAAACTGCTCGAGAAACTCATACAAGGGAGACTTCGCGACGACATCGACCGTGCTGGAGGTTTTGCCACCAACCAGCATGGCTTCCGGAAAGGTCATTCGACAGTCGGAGCGATCAAGAAAGTCATAAAGACAGCAACACAAGCATGGTCTGGTAGCCTCAAAGCTCGTAAAGTATGTCTTCTCCTCACGCTAGATGTCAAAAACGCATTTAACAGCGCAAATTGGGGAGACATTTTAGACGCTCTGGAGCACAAGTTTGACGCGGAGCCAGAAAATCTGGCACTAGTCGACAACTACCTTGACGATAGAAAGCTAATAGTGGAAACTACTGAAGGCCCACAAGAATACGCCATAACGGCTGGCATGCCGCAAGGCTCAATAATGGGGCCTGATCTATGGAACGCAGACTACGACGAGCTTCTTGAAATCCCGTTGCCAGAGCAAGTAGAGCTAACAGGCTTTGCAGACGACGTTGCAGCCACTATAGTGGCGGATAGCGTGGAAGAGGCCGAACTGCTAGTTCGGGAAACCATCGACACCGTCGAGACTTGGCTCGATAAGCATCACCTGAAACTCGCCAAACAGAAAACCGAGATGGTCGTTTTGACCCGTCAAAAATGGTTTCCAAAACCATTTGCTATGGACATGGGAGGAACAACGCTGACGTCAACAAGGGCCCTTCGGTATCTAGGAGTAATGATAGACGAGAAACTATATTTCCGTGAACACCTCGACAGTGCATGCAAGAAAGCCAGCAAGACTGTGTCTAGCCTAGCACGAATTATGACCAACACCATGGGACCAAGAACAAAAAAGAGAAGAGTTCTTCTAGAAGCAGTCCACTCGGTACTGCTTTATGGAGCGGAGATATGGGCAGACATATTAAAGCAGAAGACCTACTGGCGAAAGATCGCAGCAGTACAGCGGCGAGGCGCTCTCAGGGTTGCCTGCGCCTACCGCACAGTTTCCGAAGCGGCTGTATTGGTCATTGCAGGAGCCGCGCCCATCGACCTATTAGCGTTCGAAAGAGCAAAACTCTATGACGCTAAAGACAGTGATGATAACATGAAGGACGCAAGAACGAGGATAAAGGCGGAAACGCAGCAAGAGTGGCAGGACCGATGGACATCGGGAGAGACGGGCAGATGGATGGCGCGCCTGATCCCAAACATCAACGTCTGGCTCTCTCGGAAGCACGGGGATACGGACTTCTTCCTGACCCAGCTATTGACGGGACATGGGCAGTTCAATGCCTATCTTTTCAAGATGGGTTTGCACAGCACACCAACGTGCAAATACTGCCCGGATAAAATCGACGACGCCGAACACACATTCTTCGAGTGTGCTCGATGGAAGGACTACAGAAGAAGCACCGAAGAGATCATAGGCACCAGGCTCTCCCCCTCAAGCCTGGTGACCTATATGATCAAACATGAGGAAAACTGGTCAGCTGTTGCAGTTTATGCACAGCACCTCCTGAAAGACAAAATCGCAGAAAGGGACCAGTAGCCAGGAGTAGGCGTCGTGAGACGCAGCACGACTGGATTGAAGTAATGCTAACGCGGTTCCAATCCAGTCCTCCCCGTACCATCTAGGGGAGAGGGAAAGAGGAATGTTTTTTTTAGTGGGTAAAAATCTCCACACTACCGACTATCGATATCTGCCGGAAGATGGGCGGCAGAGTTAACGATACCGGTGTCTTTTGAAGATCTTTTTTCGTACCTCTTTACAAAAAAAAAAAAAAAAAAAACATACATACATACATACATACATACATACATACATACATGCATATATACATACATACATACATACATACATACATACACGACGAAAAACGAAACCAAGGCAACTGTTTTATAATTTTCTTCCTACAAATATGTTTAGGAATATTTAATTCTAAAATTAATTACCGAATGATAAATTTCTAACACTAATAAAGGCAACAAATTGAAAAGGACTCGTTTGAAGACACAATTACAAAAATTATTTTGGGCTTTCTGATCAGTTTTTAGAAAAATTTTTGACTGTGCATTTTAGACCACACTCTTCTCGAGATCATAAAAATTTTCTTGTTCTATTTTAAATCACAGCAAACTATGATCGTTCAGAAACAAGAAGTAAACATCTTGGCAGAAAGTCGTAAAATTTTGATAATATTTCTACAATGCAAAACGAAAATCTAAATCTTAAACTATGAATTTTATAAGAAATCATACTTTTTTTTTTTCAAATGATTAAATTAAAAAACATAATTACTGGAAAAAAATTTGATTGAAAAAATTATTGTTTAAATTAGCAGAAATCGTACTCAAATAATTTTTCTGCAAATTATAATACAGAAATAACTCAAGTCATAATCTAGATTGCCGAAAAACAACGTTTGAATAAAAATAACCAGCAGCGAATCTTTCAAATGAATAGAAACAGACCACCAGTCATTATCGTAATTTTTTTTTAGAGAACGAATTTAAGACTAAAAAATTTTCATCATCGCACATCGAAAAAGAAATTAAATTTTATTTCAAGCAAGAAGTGTAAGCATTGGAAGTTGAACACTCAAAGAGCTCCAGATCAAGAATTGATGCTTGGCATAATTAATAAAAAAATTAATTTTAATCCGCTGAATTATTGAAATTGAAACTATATCTCAAAAAAATTAAATTAATTATTATAAGGTAAAAGATTTATCTAAAATACGTCTAAAGTCATCAAAAAGTAAAATATAATGTAGCTTACTTGGTTGAAACTTAAAATATCCGAGTCAACTATCTAGCAGCGAGAATTTTTGGCTACAATGCGCCACCTGTCGGATATTTTTAGAACTAATTTAAATTTATGGTTGAATTCTCACAATATTAATCGGATCAGAAAAATAATTCAAACTTTATCTCATATTGTTAAAAATCAACTATACTGTGCTTTATTAAAATTAATCAGTCGAGTTATGACGGAAAAATTATAAGAATAATCAAAATTAGGAAATGGAGCAAAAAACCAAAAATTTTGAAAGCATTTATATCAATTTTTAATCAAGTTGAATTGATAAATGAATAAATGTTGTTATTTATAAATGATTAAGCTACCAACCAACTCACGAAAAAATTTCAACACCAAAAAAGTACGAAAGAATTAAATTAGAATTTTCGTTACTTTTGTTTTAAATAGAACCGTTGAAACCATCGAACAAATCATCGATTAGATTTTTTTATAAAAGAAAATTAAATCAAAAATTGTATTTTTTATAACAAGATTGACCTAAAACACGTCTTTAGTGGTCAAACAGTCGAAATAATAATTTCTTTGATGATTGAAACTTGTAAATGCTGAGTCAAGTCTCTTGCAGCGAGAATTTCTGACGGCCATGCGCCATCTGTCAGTGACTTTTGGTACTAAATTCAAAATTAAGTATGATCGAGAGAAACTTGTAATATATAAGTAAGTAAGTGTAAAATTAAGTTTATTTAATTAAATTAAAGTGATCAAACTGAAAAAAAAAATTGGAACCGTTCAAATCAGGCCCTCATATTTTATATTTTAATTTTAAAGATCAAACTATGCAAATCACAAAACTTTTTACAAATAATCGAAGTTAATTAATTTTTAAAATTGAAAACTATCCAACAAATCAATGATCAAATTCTGAATCTATTTAACATCACTTTTAAATCATAATCATTTATGTAAGCTAAAAGAAAATATCGTATTGCGAACAATTAATGACTACTATTTATAGAAGAAAGACGAAGTTAATTAGCCTTCAAAAATATTAAAAAATTTTTCATGATTTTGCAATTTTTAATTTCAACTCGAAAAAATTCAAAGTTTCCTATGCAGTAAAAATTTGTTGCTTCAGTCTGTCAACTACACAATTTTGCTTCACAAAAATTTTGTCAGCGTATGAAGAAATGCAAAGTAATTGGAAACATTTTCGAATAAAATTTTCGAAAAAAATTTAAAAAGTAATCGAGCCTTTCAAGATCTGTCATTTTGTAATATTTAAAGAATAGTTTAATTAACAATTTGAATACCTAAACATGAAGAAATGACAAAATTATATTCACTACAAAACACTGCGCCACCTAGTGTATATTATGAGAACTAACTTAAATTTATAATTAAAACATTACAATATTGATCTGATCTGAAAAATAATTCGAATTTTACGTCTCTTATTTTTAAAACTCAGGTATATTATGCTCATTAAAACTAATCAATCGAATTACGATAAACAAATTAAAAAAGTAATAAAAACAAAATTTTGTCAGTATCGTGACTAATATTGTTAAAGTGAACAAAACATTATTTTAAAATTTTCAATCAAAACTGCAATGCAAGTAAAAATACCAGAAGATATAAAAGTTTCATCACTGATAATAATGCATTAAAATTAATTAGCATTGAATCCCCAAATAAATTATTCCGATTAATAAAAGTCATGAATAATTAACAATAAGGAAAATTTTTTTAATATTTAATACAAATCTACCAGAAGCAGATTAAAAATTTTATTTTTCGGATCTAATAAAAAGAAAATAACAAGATTTTTGTTTATATTAGAAAAATTAAATCCAAAATTGTATTTTTAATGACCATATTAACCTAAAACATTTTTCTGCTCGCCAAACAGTGACAACAATAACTTCTTCGATTATAGGAACTTATAAATGCTAAGTCAATTCTCTTGCAGCGAGAATTTTTGACGACCATGCGCCACCTGTTGGTGACTTTTGGTACTAAATTCAAAATTATGTTTAATGCTTAGAAACTTGTTAAATATAGCTAAGCAAGTATAAATTAAGTTGATTGAATTAAATTCAAGTGACCAAACAGTCAAAATTTTTATTTTATTTTGTTTTAGTATAAATGTGGATAATTTTAATGTGGTTAATTTGTTGGGTAATGATTAAAAAATTATTTCCTATGATTTATAATTGAGTTAAACTATTAAATAGTTCAAGCAGACCATCGAAAAATTTAAGCAATAATTTGTGGTGATTTAACAATAGATATCGTCCATGCTTAGATGCTATTGACATAAAATTAAAAAGCCTGGCGGAGTAATTCAGAAATATCGTGATATTAATATTTTTGTGGTTTTGATTAACTTCAAAAATCATCTACAAAAACTAGAGACTAATTTTACAAGAAATATTTTAAATATTCAAAATATTCAACGCAATAATATTTAGTATTAAAAAAAAAATTAAGTGTTAATTCAATTCCTTGATCCAAAGCCGAGGAGAAGAGCATTAAAATTGGCGATAATTTATTTTCCTTACCTAATAAAAACATCTTTTTCAAAAATAAAAAATTAACATGCTAGACCATACCATTTAAAGGTATCAATAGTATATTACACTACAAGGGCAGAAAGTTTGAGATTTCTGCACTGCGCGCCATGATGCCCGAGGCGAAGCCGAGGGCATCATGGCGCGCAGTTCAGGGCTCTCATACTTTCTGCCCGTGTAGTGTATACTATTTTTCTTTATTTTCGGCCGAAAGTACGCTGACTTACAAATCAATTAGCGTTAAAATTAAATGTTCTTAGTATGTTGTCGATGCCCGCCCGACATTTGCGGCACGAGCGAAGCGAGTGCGGCTGATCGGGGGCGGGCATCGAATACATCTAAATATACATAAATAATAGTAACTTTTTAATATTAAATTAATTCAATTGAATTGAATAGTCTTATTTTTATTAATATAATTTTTGATTACTCACATACATTAAAATTATTAATTTTATCAGAATTTTAATTACTTTAAGTAATTTATCATATATTTTAAATTAATTATTGCATGTTTTCTTTTTCATCACAACTATTACTAGAACATGAACAATAAAAATTATTTATAATGTTACCATTAAAAGTACAATGATTATAGGTATTATATGTGTCTGCATAAGAAGATAAATTTAATTTTTTTTCTTTAGCAAAAGTTGTTGAGGGGTTAGATTTAAGTCTCTTTTTTGCTGGTTCAGTTTCTTGCTCCTGGAGAAAAACGTTAATTGGTGATTTCATAGTAAAGTGTGTAGGCTGAGTTACTTGTGGTGATCTTCGAACATCCGTTGTAATCACAGTTGCCGTTGTTTTTGTTAATGGCAGTGATGATGTGGGTTTTTCGGGTACATTTAAATTATCAATAGCAACTAAATCTTCAGTATTCAATATAAAGTCATCTTCAAAATCTTGGTCAGCATATTGTACATTTCCATCGTTATTTGGCGTAGTTGAGGAGTTTAAGCTAGTTGATGGTTTTGAATTATTATTAATTTCACGAACAACTGTACCAGTAATTTTATCAAAAATTCTTTGTCTTGTTTTTAGTGAATTTTCAACATAGTCTGTAAATTAGTAAAATAGAAAAATAGAATATATAAAATTTATATTATAAATAAAAAATGGAATAATAACCGAGTGCTATCGATGCCGATTTTCAACCACCTAGTTGCTTTAACATAGTTGTATTGGCACCTGAGTCAGATAATAATGTGGCAGCAGTTCTTCGAAAACAATGGCCAGTGTAACGTTTTGAATCGGGTAAATTTAGATATGATGCAATAGCTTGAGGTGTTATCCCAATTGTGTTTCTCCCAATATTTTGGTGAACGCATTTTCCTTTGCGAAACTGTATAAAAAAATGCTCAGAAAATGGTTCCTTTGGTCTCAAGGACACGTACTTTTGGACTTTTTTATAAAAAAACTCTCCAACTATAAACTGTCTAGGCACATCATTTTTTATCTCGTTAACAGACACGAGATACCGGTTGCCAAGATCTTCTACGTCTTGTTTTTTGAGATTATAAATTTCTTGGCATCGAAGAGCCCCAGAAATACCAAATATCAAGATAACCTAAAATTGAAATAAAAATATCAATATCCATATTTTAAACATAGTAATATAGATTTATGCAAGTTAATATTTTTACTAACCTTTTGATCCAAATGTGTTGCATCTGGCGCATCATTAATAAATTTTGTAATTTCAGTCCATTTCAAGACTAAAGATTTTTTAGGTCTATGACCTTTGGAATTGTTTTTAACGAGACTTTTTAAGTTTTGAAACTTTCCAATGTCTATATTATCATTCGCATTTAATGTCTTTTTTAACATCGACCATATAGACCATATAGTCGATGGTTGTAAAGTTTTACTTAATTGTTTAAAATAGACAATTAAATTACGTTCATCAGAACTAGATAAAGAACTTTTGTGTTCATCTATCCATTTTTTGTATGCATCGTAATTTGATAAATATTTATCTGCAGACTTTTTAGGTAACGTATCTGTTCTTATAATTAGATTAGCTTCCGTATCGAAATTTCTTAAAATTTCCTCGTCGTCCGAAGAATCATCTGATGATGATAACGCATTCATTTTTTTAATTTTTATTATTTTTCACTTGATATAATTTTTTAGAACATAAATTTCAACACACAACGACATAAGAATCCACAAAAGCAATTTTAAGGTTAGGCCTGAGTACACAAAAAACCGCGTCAGCTCAGATGAATGTTTTTTTTTTCGCTGCCTCGTACATCAATTCAGTGCACGACTAGTTTCTTTCAGCACACTAGAGCAGCGCGCATGCGCGCCCCTACCAAAGTATAAATGTCGGACTTTGTGATTCCCAACAGAAGTACCAAGTACGTACTTTCGGCCGTGAATAAAGAAAAATATATTTCTGTTAAACTGTTTTTATACTATTATAAGCATCAAAAAAAATATTTTTCACGTAATTCGATTTATCAACTCAAAAAATAAAGTATCTAATCAATTTAATTTTTTCTCAAAACGAATGGACCAATACAAAAGAAAAATGGCGTAGCACAAGATAAAGTTCATATACATTGAGTATTTTTTTATTTATTTACATTGATATTTATCAAAATCATTAAGACATTACCTTGCCGCAAACCGTTCATTAATAATGTTTATATTGTATAGAATTTACATATATGAAGTTGCAACAACATATTGATTGTATCTACAAAAATAAATTTCAGTTGCGAAGTAATATTTAATTTGTTTAAATTACTTTTATATCCTTCTGAATGATATCGTTTGAATTTATTTTAAAACTAACTGGTCAGCTCGTTGCAGAATATTCTATTTTATTTTAGTAAATTTTAATAATCTAAGGTATATGTTCAAATTCATTTTTCCTGAACTTTTTCCTTCCTTAAGCTGTACTTTTTTTTTACTTTAAGCCTTATATACATTACCAAAAGAAAATATTATTTCTCTACTCGATTATAAAGTAATTGATGAAAATAATGAAATTGAATCTGAATAATTTCACTGCAAATTGAATGCTAAAATTTTTCATGTCGCTCGAGATAGTAACAATAATAATCCAGATTGCCGTAAAAGAACGTTCAATAAAAAAAATGAGTCAACAAAATAGAACTTATAAATACTTTTAGAGCAAGAAACATTCTATTAATTTTTATAGAGGATGGATAACAAAGCACTGCAGCCAATTTTTCAGATAAACATCAATAAAATAAATAAATTTTCTTTCGATAAAGAAAAGTGAGCATTTAATATTATTGATGCTTGGCATATATTGATTTATAATTTCTAAAAAAATTAATTTTAATCCACTAGATTATTGAAATTGGTACTTAATCTTAAAACGATTAAATTAATTAGTATGTACTGAAAGATTTATCTGAAAAACGTCTAAATTGATCAAAAAGTGAAATATAATGTGGCTTACTTTGTTGGAACTTAAAACATCCGAGACAACTGTCTAGCAGCGAGAAGTTTTAGCTACAATGCGCCACCTGTCGGATATTTTTAGAACTAACTCAAATTTATGATTAAAACGCCACAATATTGATCCGTTCGGAAAAATATTTCAAATTTTATAACTAACATTGTTAAAAATCGAGTATATAATGCTTTTTTAAAATTACTAGTCGAGTTATGACAGAAAAATTGTAAGAATAATCAAAATGGGAAGCTAAAGAACGAAACAAAAAATTTTTAGAGCATTTATAAGACTGATCATAATTTTGAATCAATCTGAATTTATAAATACAGATAATTTTCGCTAAATAAGATAAAGTTTCCAATTTTTTTTTATTTATCACTCATAACGACTGACAGAAGCCGAAGATTTACTCAAAAATTATTGTATAGTCTCCGACAATCTCTAAAAAGTCTTCAAACATTTTGTATTGCAGCACAATCAAGACTGAAATAAATGATGAAAGTCAACAAGAAGCTACAACAAAGGAAAAAGTACATCAGAATAAAATCAAAAATTTCTCTGCTTTTTTTCAATCGACTATCTGTATCAATTATTTTAATTCAAATTAAAATATGGATTACTTAAGATGTAGTTAAAAACTGTTGTAAAAAGTAACAACATTGTCGATTATTATTATTATTAGGATATTATTTATTAAGATACATTCAAAAAATTGTGTGTCATATATTAAAATCTGAAGAACAAAAACAAGTGAAATGTTTCCCGCGGAAAACTTACTAAATAATAAAGACTGTTCAAATCTTTCAAGATCTCTAATAATCTATTTTTATAATAATTAATTTAAAATTTAAATACTCAAAGAGTCAAAAATCGATATCTAAATAGTAATCAACACAAATGCCAAGGATTTAATTTCAATACAAAATAGACAAGTTTAAATACTAATTTTCCTTGAAATATTGAGAAGAAATAAAAAATTAAAAAAAAATATAAGATAGTGTTAAAATAAGACCTGTACCGCAAACTTTATTATATCTAACTCAATTCTTCTGTAGTGAGAATATTTAGTGACACTGCGCCGCCTAGTGGATAATTTTGGAACTCAAATTTATGAAAAACGTTACAATATTGATCCGATCAGAAGAATAATTAAAATTTTTAATTTAAACTCATGAAAAAAAATCAAGGATGTTATGCTTGATTATAATTCATCAGTAAAATTATGATAAAAAAATCGTAAGAATATTCAAAGTAAAAAGTTAAAAGCGCAAAGAAGAAAATATTTAATCTTTATAAAATTTATTTATCATTTTTATTGCAAACATAACCTTATTATTAGCATTAATCTTCGCTTAACATATACTTACACGAGTGTTAATGAAGCTTCAACTTTTTTTTTGGAAAACTATTAAAAAATATTGAAGCTCTCGATAATGAATTCTTTGAAATTGAGTTTTCGATATTGAGTAAAGGATGTTGCAATTTTAAAGAATCAATACCGACAATTTTCATTGTAATTGACAGTACGTCAATTTCACAATTAATATTTGCTAAGTGAGCAATACAAATTGCAAATTAAACTATCAGTAGAAAAAAAATTATTAAGAAGAATAATAATCAGTTAAATAATCGTTTTGACAAAAAGCTTTTAAATTATTTTAATTCATATAAAAAAAGTAAAGTCAAATAATTAAGATGGTTTGAATCATTCGATTGATATTTGATACAAATTTATCAAAAATATTTCATCAATTTCGTTTTTGCCAATAATCAATATTATTACACTAAGATTTTTTTTTATCACAATAATTAAATCCAAAATTGTATTTTTAATGACAATATTAACCTAAAACACTTCTTTGGTAGTCAAACGATGATAATTATAATTTCTTCGATGATTGGAACTTATAAATGCAGAGTCAAGTCTCTTGCAGCGAGAATTTCCGACGACCATGTGCCACCTGTCGGTGACTTTTGATACTAAATTCAAAATTAAGTTTAATACTTAGAAACTTGTTAAAAATAACTAAGCAAGTGTAAAATAAGTTTATTACAAATATAAATAATGCTGTGAAGCGGGAAAGAATAGGAGTTACGGTAATTATTACGTGAAGCGTTCCACATTCACGTAACAGGATATCGGTAGGAAAGGATTGAGAAAGGAATGTGGAGACTTAATTTAAGTTTATTTAATCAAATTAAAATGATCAAACTGTCAAAATTCTTATTGAATCTTGGATTAATATAAATGTGGATAATTTTTTGGATAATGATGAAAAAAATTATTTTCTATGGTTTATGATTTAGTTAAACTTATAAATAGTCAAAGTAGACTGTCAAAAACTTAATGCAATAATTAGTGGTGATTTGACAAATAATACCGTTTATACTTGGATGAAATTGGAAAGACTGAAGGTGTGATACAAAAATATTTCTAATATCTAATCTTAATAAAATATACTAATACTGTTATTAAGATTTTGTATATTAATCTAAAAAATTGAATTGATGAAAGCAAGGACATAATATTTTAGGAGAAAAGTCAAAGAATTTCGAAACATTCGAGACGTAAGCATTGAACAACCAAATAAAAATTAATTCAAGAAATGAGTATTAATTTTAATCCTTGATCACAATACCAATGCCATACAGTAAATTTGGCGGGAACTTATTTTGATTACTCTGTAAGATTTCTTTCCTCTTATAAGAAACTAAATTAAAAACGCTCAATAAAATTATTTATTCATCAGTTTTATAATATTTACAGATTTTATAGAAACTTATATTAATGAAATTAGCAAGAATTATTCTATACTTTTGACGTAATGTTGATTCGTCGACTGACCAACTCCAGCCAAGCAAAAAAATTAGAAGCAAATGTCAATTCTTATGAAATATAATCAGCAAGCGGCAATTCGCAACAATAATATATAATTTTGGCAAACATTACAAGTGTCAGAGCTATGATTGCCAAGTTAAATCATTATTCAATTGCGTACATCCAAGTAGTATGAATTAATTCAGGTGTCGTTACAAAATACATATAGCAATTCTGGAGAAAAAAAAAATTTGATAAATCAAAACCGGAAGAATTAAATTTTTTTCTGCAACGATAAAAAAAAAAAAAAACCATAATTTATTTTTAACAATTTTAAAAGTATTAAATAGAATATTAAGTAATAAAAGACAAAATTAATCTTAAACACAACAAAAAGTAATACGAATAATATTTTCGTGATTATAACTTATTAAATCTGAGTAAAGTATCTTGCAGCGAGAATTATCGATGACAATGCGCCACCTGTTGGTGATTTTTGGTACTAAGTTTAAAAACTATCTTAATAGATTGAAGACACGACGAAAGACGGAATCAAGGCAACTTTTTTATAATTTTCTTGTTACAAATATTTTTAGTGACATTCAATTCTAAAATTAATTACCGAATGATAAATTAATAAAAATAATAAAGGCAAAAAAGTGAAAAGAAAATTTTTGAAAGGTGAATTACAAAAATTATTCCGGGCATTCTAATCAGTTTTTAAAAATAATTGTTCGGTGTGTATTTTAGGCCATTTGTGAAATAAAATTTTTTTGTCTTTGATCGATGCTTCGATCGAAAAAATAGAAATCATTTAAAAAAGTGAGATTTTGGTCAATACTTTTCCATGCTTTAAAAATAACAATAATAATCATTCATAATTAAAAAAAATAACCGGAAGCAATTTTTTTTCAAATGAATACTTTCAGTGCGGCAACAAAAGTATCAATTTTTTTAGAGAACAAATTACAATACCAGCAAGAAGTTTTTCATCATGCTTTTAATAAAAAAAGAAATAAAAACTTTATTTACAGAAACGAGAAACATTACTGAAAATTTAAGCTGGGCATACCTTAATTTATAATATATAAAGCAAACTAATTTTTGCCTGTCGAATTATTGAAACCAAAAACAAGTCTTAGAAATTTAAATTCATTCTAATGCGGAGAAAGATTCATACAAGATAAACTAAGAAAAGTGATTTTTTCAACTGCATAATTATTAATTACTAATTTTATTTCCTCCACAACTGCAAGTACAAGCACAATTCTAGTTGGTATTTCTGTACACAACGGTAATAAAAATTTTATTTTACCTATAAGGTAACATTGTAACATTTGAAAAAGAACTAAAATCCCTTTTAGAAGTTTATTGTCTCAATTTATTTTTAAAATAACTGATCAGATTATTGTAAAATATTCTATTTTATTTGAACGGATTATAATATTCTTAGGTATTTAAGAAATAATTGATAAAATTAGCTGAAAGTGAGTTTCAATAATGTTATTGTGAGTGAAATGCAAAAATTTTCCATATCTTCGGAAATGATCGAGATAATAATCTAGATAGCCGAAAAAAAGCTTGAATACACGATAATAAAAATCAAAATTTCCTACATTATACTCTTAATGCCAAATTGAATGATGCAAAAATTGACTAATTAATGCTCATCATATAATAATCAATAACTTCTAAAAAAATTAATTTTAATCCACTGAATTATTGAAATAGAGACTAAATCTTAAAAAAATTAAATTAATTATTGTGAGGTGAGAGATTTATCTTAAATGCGTCTAAAGTGATCAAAAAGTGAAATATAATGTGGCTTAGTTCGTTGGAACTTAAAAAATCCGAGTCAACTATCTAGCAGCGAGAATTTTCGGCTACAATGCGCCACCTGTCGGATATTTTTAGAACTAACTCAAATTCATGGTTAAAACGTCACAATATTGATCCGATCAGAAAAATGATTCAAATTTTATAACTTATATTGTTTAAAATCAACAAGCTGCAGCAACATATTGATTGTATCTAAAAAATATTGCAGAATATTCTATTTATTTTATTGAATTAAAATATTCTAAGGTAATTATTTAAAAATTAATTTATTCTGAATTTTTTTTTAACTATGCCCTAATATTAATTTCACAAAAAAAAATATTATTCCTCTGATCGATTATAAAGTAATTAATGAAAAAAATAAGTTTCAATAATTTCACTGCAAATTTATTGCTAAAATTATTCATGTCTTTAGAGATAATCAAATTAATGATCTAGATTACCGTAAAAGAACGTAAATAAAAATTAAGTCAACCTAATAAAACGTATCAATACTTTTAGAGTAAGAAAGATTCTATTCATTTTTATAGAGAACCTACTGGAAACCATTGCAACCAATTTTTGAGATAAAAATAAATAAACAAGTAAATTTTCTTTCGAAAAAAAAAAGTGAGCATTTAATTTAATTGATGCTTGGCATATATTGATTTATAACTTCTAAAAATTTTAATCCACTAGATTATTGAAATAGAGACTAAATCTTAAAAAGATTAAATAAATTAGTATGTACTGAAAGATTTATCTGAAATACGTCTAAACTAATCAAAAAGTGAAATATCATGCGGCTTACTTTGTTGGAAGTTAAAACATCCGAGACAACTGTCTAGCAGCGAGAAGTTTTGGCTACAATGCGCCACCTGTCGGATATTTTTAGAACTAACTCAAATTTATGATTAAAACGTCACAATATTGATCCGATCGAAAAAATATTTCAAATTTTATAACTGATATTGTAAAAAACCAACTATATCATGCTTTCTTAAAATTAATTAGTCAAGTTATGACAAACGAATTGTAAGAATAATCAAAATGGGAAGCTAAAGAACGAAACAAAAAATTTTCAGAGCATTTATAAAACTGTGATCAGAATTTTGAATCAAGCCGATTTTATAAAAATACACTATAATTTTCGCTAAATACTAATGTTTCCGATTTGCTTTTATTTATGACTCGTAATATCTCACAAAATCCTTGCAATTAATTAATCAAAAATGAATTTACGGTTTCTGATAATCTTTTAAAGTTCTTTAAAAATGTTGTATCGTGGCACAATCAAGACTGAAATAAACGATGAAAGTCATGAAGAAATTTCAAGAACGGAAAAAGTCATCAAAATTGAATTATAAATTTCTGTGGTTTTTATTTTATAAAACATTTGAATAAATTATTTTAATCAAAATTAAAACATGGATTCTTGTAGTTAAAAACTGTCGCAAAAAAGTAACATTATTGTATGTTACTATTATTAGGATAATATTTATTTAGATATAGTCAAAAAATTTCGTGTCATATATTAAGACCACAATAACACAAACAAGTAAAAGGTTTTTCTCAAGGAAATTTAACTCACTATCAAGACTCATCAAATCGTTCAAGATCTCTAATTATTTTTATAATACGTGATTTAAAATTTGAATACTAAAAAATTCATAAACATCTTAATAGTAATGCACACAACTATGAAGAATTTAATTTTAATTAAAAATTAACAAATTTAAATACTAATTATCCTTGAGATATTTGGAACCAATAAGAGAAAAATTTCTTATAAAATATATAAGACAGTGTTAAAAGAAGACTTGTATGGCAAACTTAAAAAAATATATGAAATTTTTTCCGTAGGAACTTATTATATCTAACTCAATTCTCTTGCAGTGAAAATATTTAGTGACACTGCGCTGCCTAGTGGATAATTTTGGAACTCAAATTTATGATTAAAACAATACAATATTAATCCGATGAGAAAAATAATTTAAATTTTATAATTCTTGAAAAAAAATCAAGAATGTTATGCTTGATTATAATTCATCAGTCAAATTATGAAGAAAAAAATTTAATAATAATCAAAGCGAAAAGCTATAAGAGCTTAGATGAAAATATTTAATCTTTGTAAAACTTATTAATCATTTTGATGGCATTATAACCTTATTATTAGCATTAATCTTCGCTTGACATGTAGTTCAAAAAACGTCAATGAAGTGGCAATTTTTTTTTTTTTAATTTAAAAATGTTTCAATAAATATTGAAGATTTCGATGAATCCTTCAAAATTAAGTTTTTGATATCGAGTAACGGAAGTTGCAATTTTAAAGAGTCAATACTGACAAGTTTCATTGTAATTTACGGCAATTTTATAATTAATATTTCTAAAGTAAGCAAAACAACCTAATCAGATTGTAAATTAAAATATCAATAGAAAAAAAAAAAAAATTAGAAAAACGGTTGACCCTGAAGGCCATCCCTGCAACTTCCCGCTAATTCCATACTTAGGCGCTTAAAATTGCACCAATGACGTTTTTGAGCCCTTGGCGCGTAACCGAGAGATCTGGGTTCGATTCCCAGTCTGGGCTGTCTGATTATTTTTTCAATAACAGAAAAATTCCCACTGAGTAGGTCCCCCCCTTTCCCCTATCCGTTCTTTCCCAACTCCCTTAAAATTTGCTTTAATATGGCTTTGCAAAGGTAAAAGGGCGCATAAATTGTTACAAGTTTTTTTTCCTTTAGGCACGCGATAATTTATGTATAATTAATTTTTAAAATCACAAAAACTTTTATCAACAGTTGTAATGTAAAATTTAATTAAAAATATCTCCAGTGATGTAATTCGCTTTCTGAGCAAGGCCTCGTGACGTTGTCAAAATAATTTGACAACGCAGGTAAGCTCAAAGATTCGGGGACTAGACTAGACAGAAGAACTAACGAGACTCTTGTAAGGGGGGATAAGTGTTATGGCTCAAACAGGTCTTACGGCTGCACCTCCCCGCATGGGCCCCGCTGGTAACTGGTCGGGTTGTCATTATATTACCGATCAGGCTAATGCAGTCGTTGAATGGGTTGATACAGTTAACTAAGTACGAGGACAGATTGACATTAAATTCAACTCAATTCACATCTGTCCTATGATAGCGTAAATGCTTGAGGACAGGGTTTTTCCTTGCCGGCAAACTTGGCTGTGTATTTCCTATGTGAGGGTAGGATAGATATACGTGCGTGTATAGCTCTTTTGAGCCCAGGAAACGGCCTCTTCGGAGGTAGGCGAAAGCCTCGCCATATATTCTTCTGGTGTAATTTGCTTCAAGTCAAGTACCCATAAGCCAAGTATAAATAATCAAAAATAAAATCATTTTTAAATTACTATTTAAGTAAAAATGTCTTCTTTTATTTAATTAAAATTTACATGCACGAATAACTCATTCAAAGTATTCAAAAAAATTTTTTGTTGAATCATTTTCATACTACTTATAAAGCTTATTATTTATTATTTCAACTCAAATTTTGACATGTGTGTTTATTATTAATACTTCTTTTTATTGTTCAATTAATATTTTGATATTTTTGATCTCGGACAATAATAAAAAATTATTTTTTAATTTTTTTGCTTTTTGTATTCGTTGTTTCATTTAAATAACTACTTTTTATATTAATTAATTTATAATTATATTATTTATTTAATTTTTTTGATCTTATTCATAATTTGTTCTGTTACTTTATGTTTGTTTATTAAAATTTGCGTTTACCAAAATTTATTACGATATTGTTCAAATTTAATTTTAAGTAATGATCAATTATTTAGTAAAAATAAGTATGGAAAATAATTAATAATTTATGCAAGTGAAAAGTTTTTAAGTCCTAATTTGAATTAGTATGAAAGTAATTTAAATTAAAAGAAATTAATTATGCGAACAAAAAATTGTCTGTCCCGAGCAAAATTTAGTATGGCCAAATAATAATTTTGTGAGAAATTTTTGTATTCTTGAAGTGGGAAACTTAAACTTGGGTTTTCACTAACATAGTTAGATTGATTGATTATCTCAAATCAACTGAAAAAGAAAAAGATAACTAATTAATTGATACTTTGTCGAACTTTTCTATAAAAAAGTTCGACAAATAAATGAAGATTATGAAATTTTGTTATTAAATTTATGCATTTGGTAAATATTTAGTTATTTATTTATGAATATGATTGTAATACGCCAAGGATCAACTGAATTGCAGAAACACCTTTTAATATAATTATCTATTATTGGTACTAATTTCGTGTCTCTTTTTTTATCAATTGCGACATAATAACAAATTGAATAAACTTCACCGGTCAAACCAAATCATCATGTAATTAAGTACACAGAAGTAGAAAAATTGAGACTTTTTATTAAAACCAAAATGTTGGTTCCGCATTTTAGTTCGAAATCTTATTAAGCATAACCTAATTTATCAAAACTGTAGAATCGCTGTTAGAATTAATTGAGTACATAAAACGACACTCAGCGACAAAAATCTAATCAAGACTAAAAAACGGGCATATCATGTTACCTTGGTGGATCAGTTGGTCAACCTAATAATATGTCAACTTATCTAATTTTTGTCTGCACAACCATCGAACAAATATCTTCATAATTCATTTTTAATGATGATAATTTCAAGCGTATTAAATATAATGTTGAATAATAAATGACAAAATTGATCTTAAATACAATGATGCTAAGATAATTCAAAATACCTAAGGAAGTCAGAATGATACCGACAAAACGTCGTATACATAAATAAATCAAGTTAAACTAAAATATTGTGGTCTCTTCACCTAAATTGTCATTTCTTAGATTTTCTTTAAAACCTGAACGTTTTCATGGACTTAAATGCAACAAAAAGTAATACTAATAATATTTCCGTGATTAGAAGTTATTAAATCTGAGTAAAGTATCTTACAGTGAGAATTATTGGCGACAATGCGCCACCTGTTGGTGATTTTTGGTACTAAGTTTGAAAACTGTATTAATAGATTAAAAACACGACGAAAGACGAAACTAAGGTAACTTTTTTATAATTTTCTTCTTACAAATATTTTAAGTAACATTTAATTCTAAAATTAATTAACGAATGATAAATTACCAAAAATAACAAAGGCTACAAGGTTAAAAGAATTTTTTTGGAAGACAAATTACAAAAATTATTTTAGGTGTCTTAATCTCTTTTTTACAAACAATGATGATGTATATTTTAGGTCAAAGTTATGTCGAGCTCATATAAATTATCTTGTCCGATTTTATATCACTATTATGTTTGTCGTGGAAGGAGACTGACTTAGAGGCTGCTTCAAAATTAATTAACTTAAGACGAAATGAGCTGGGTGGTAAACATAATGTAACTCAGGAATTAATAGATCGACATCTACACAAACTTAACAATTTAATTAAAGATATGATTGTCCAGTGTGTTCCAACTCGTGAATTTGTTGCTAAACATCGCCCAGCACCCTGGATAACGCAAAAACTGCGTGATATCCGCAGAGAACGTGACAAGTGTTACAGGCGACTGAAAAGAAGTGGGCACCCACAGGTTTGGGATAATTACCTGATTCTGCGTCGACGTGCACAATCACTATGACGGAAAGATCAGGCGAATTATCTCCAGGCTGTTTTTAAGCAAGCGGGTCACACAAAGCAATTCTGGGGTGAAATTGATAGACTTGGTCTCACGGTAGCATCTGCTAAATCACGAGATGCATTAAAATTTGACATTGAAGAACTAAATAATTATTATTCTTCTGTGATTGATGGCGAGCAACTCCCACCAATCGATGACTTATTGGCTAGATTTAGTAGGCTACGAGGAGACTTAAATTGCAGATTTACTTATGTGAGTAACAGAGATATTGTAAAGCATCTTGCAGAAGGCACCTCACGGGCTACAGGTGTAGATTGTATCCCAGTTCAGGCGTTAAAAGTTTTTAAGGATCTAATTGCACCACTGATTACAGACCTGGTGAACGCCTCGCTGGACAGTGGACACTTTCCTTCGATATGGCGGTCCTCGTTAATCACACCATACCAAAACTCCGCAATCCACAGGTAATGTCGGATATGAGGCCAATATCTATACTCTGCACACTGTCAAAGGTGCGTGAATGAGTCGTACTCGGCCAAGTTATTAACTACCTGAACGAGTATAGTGTCTTAGATGGGCGGCAGACTGGATTAAGACCTGGAATGGGCACGCAGACAGCTGTTATGAGGTTTGCGGATGATGTTCGAGTTGCAATAGATGAACAATTGGTGATATTGACAGTGTTTCTTGACCTAACAAAAGCATTTGACTCTGTGGATCACACATTGTTACTCTGTAAAATGTATGTACAAGGTTTTTCGAAAGGAGTTATACGCTGGATATATTCCTATCTTTCGGAGCGGAAACACGCAGTAAGAAATGGCGATAAATTGTCTTCGTGGTGGGAGTGTCCAGCCGGGGTGCCTCAAGGTAGTGTTTTAGGCCCCTTATTATTTTCTTTATTTATTAATGACCTACCAAGGTGCTTGCAGTATTGGTAAGTGGCAGTACAAGACACCACCTCGTGGTCGAAAACAGCACTACTCAAACCAGGTCATGTATTCTTATGGCGGTGACGTACTTGCCGTCTGGCATTAAAATATTCAACTACTCAAAACCAGGTTTTTGGTATGGCCTTTTACACGGTGCCATTTACCAATGGTCGCCACCTTTTCTATGCAGATGATGGAACTATCTACATAACGTGCAAGCTGTCGGGCTTAAATGAAGCAGTTGATAGACTTAATGAAGATCTGGAATCAGTAGCAGAGTGGTGTCGCCAGAATAAGCTAAAAATAAATGTTGCGAAGACAAAAGCCATGATCTTCGGTAGTGCGCATAGTGTTAACATGATAGATCTACGTCAGATACCAAAGCTTGTGTTAAATGATGATAATATTGAATATGTTTCTAGCTTTAAATATCTCGGTGTCATGCTGGACCCAAGACTATCATGGTCGGACTAAGTAGCAAAGACCTGCAATTCAGCTTCAAGAGCACTATATCGATTGCGTCAATCGGTAAATGACTTAAATCTTCAGTTAAAACGGCAGTTGGTTGTTAGCTTGGTTCTACCTATCTTCGATTACTGTGCAAGTGCGCTCACCAACATGAGTTCAGGTCTTGAACATAAACGATTTGTAGCGCTGAACAAC
Source organism: Cotesia glomerata (assembly GCF_020080835.1). Lineage (NCBI taxonomy): Eukaryota > Metazoa > Arthropoda > Insecta > Hymenoptera > Braconidae > Cotesia > Cotesia glomerata. Next base: position 1,479,676 of record NC_058166.1, on the reverse strand, counting down.
TGTGCAAGGTTCGTGCTGCGTAAATTTCGTGGTGAACACATTAATGGTCCTCGTTTAGAACTTGGCTGGCTCTCAACACTTAATCGACGGTATTACCTAGTTGGATGCATGTTCTATGGAATCCAAATGCTCAATAAGAACGCCCTGTTTGGTGAAAATCTAAGGCTAAATGATAATGTCGCAAGACATCAAAACAACAACAGAACTGACACGCTCAATGCATCCATTCCTCACACTTCGATTTATCAGCACTCGTTCCTGGTGTTGGGAACAAATTTCTGGAATTCATTACCACCAGCTATTACCACTGCGGCGATTCTGGTGGAGTTTCAAATAAAATGTTTCAACTACCTGCAAGATATTGAACTTTGGAGTTCTTTTTTACTCTTGTAATTTGCAATTGGCCTGAGAGAGACTATATTATTATCATCATCATAATTATAATTATTATTTTCATTCTCATTAATGTCATTTTTATGATCATCAATATTATTGCTTTTTATATTATGTATTACTTTTTATTTACTTATTGTAAATATACACTCTGTAAAAAAAAAATATTGAGTCTTGGCTGCTAGGGGACTGTAGTCCTGCCGCCAGTTAAATAAATGCATTACATTACATTATTCAAAATCCGAACAAAAACAGTTTCACTGTAAAAAAATCGCGCCAAGTCCACGTTCATAAGACTATTAAGAAAAAAATTTGTTTTTTTCTTTATAAAAATATATAAAATAAAAAAATTAAAAAATCCAAGTAACCGATATGATTGTTTATGATTTTCGGAAATTAAAAAAAATTTTGTTACAAATTTAAAAATTAAAAAAAAAATTTGGAACGTATTTAGTGTGCGCGGTTGCAAAATATTTTACTTTTAATTAATATAATTCGAAAAATCTATTTACTAGAACTTTAAAAAAATTGAAATACACAATGACGCACACCAAGTACGTTCCAAAATTTTTTTCTTAATTTTTAAATTTATAACACAATTTTTTTTAATTTCCGAAAATCATAAACAATCATATCGGTTACTTGGATTTTTTAATTTTTTTATTTTATATATTTTTGTAAAGAAAAAAACAAATTTTTATTTCTTAATAGTCTTATGAACGTGGACTTGGCGCGATTTTTTTACAGTGAAACTGTTTTTGTTCGGATTTTAGTATTTTTTGTAATTGTAATAAAAATTTACAATTGGTACCAACTAAAATCTCGCGTTGGGTGCATTTTTCTTAGCAAACTATCCCATTGAAACTACAGTTTATGTAAAAATAATTCCAGCGCACCCTGGTGGGTGTAGATGCAAGCTGTGAAATATCTTTTTTTAACTGTAGTTTCCCATCTAATGAAGGATTACTATGCATTCTCGAATTATTTAGTCTGTGGCAGATCACTTTGCTCATCGAAAAAAAGTCAGGATCGAAATTTTTGCGTTGCTATAGTCTGTGCGGATTAAATCTAATAATTTCAAGTAGATTAATTGTTATAAGTGAATATAATTAATTAATAACAGTCAAATAAAGTATGAATTACTGTTATAATATACAATTTAGGAAAAAAAAGTCCCGTAGAATTAAATAAAATTTTGCAACCTCAAAATACCGTTCTGCTTACAGTAAACACAGTCAGTAGTCTGGCGCTCCGTTTACAGCAGATTTGAACGGAACTTGGCACCAGATTCTACCGAATCTGTGGATGCTTTGATAAAAAAAAAAAAAAATTATTTCAAGAAGTGATATTTTGATAACTTTTCTTCAATGCTTTAAGAATAACCGCAATAACCATTTAAATTATTATTATTCATAATTTTGATTATTGTTTATTAAACATTTTAAATTTTGTGTTTTTTTTTTTTTTCATATAATTCGACACAATAACAAATAAACTAAAGTAGTACTGGCAAGTTAAATCATTATTTAATTGAGTACATCGAAGTAGGAGATATCTATTTTCTGTGATATTAATTCTGGTCCAGGTTCTTATTTAGCGTAATGCAATTATGATAAATGTCGAATCGTTACGAAATAATTGAATACACACAATAATATTGTGAAAGTTAAATTTGATAACTAAATGAAAGTTAATATTCTTCTAAATTTTTTCTGCTAAATTATCGATAATAAAGCTTCATAAGTTATTTTTAAAAATTAAATGACAAACTAATAAAATAATAAATATTTTTAGTAACATTTAATTCTAAAAGGAATTACCAAATAATGAATCACCATAAGACTCAAAACACAACTAAGAACTCTTTAAAAAGTAAATCATAAAAATTATTTTAGACCTTTCGATCAGTATTTAGAAAAATTGTTGACTGTGTATTTTAGACACTCTTATCGAGATTATAAAAATTTTCTTGTCCGATTTTGGACCACGACGATCCACGATCCTCTGGAAATAAAAAGTAGAGATCACTTCGAAACGTCATGAAATTTTGATGGAGTTTACAATGTTTACAAAAATTTACAATTTCTGACAAAAATTTCAATCTTATACTATGAGTTTTATGAAAAAAATATTGTTTTTCTTATTGATCAAAAAGTTATTGAGAGTAACCGAATATTAAACCAAAAAAATTAGGAAAACGGTTGACCCTGAAGGCCATCCCTGCAACTTCCCGCTAATTCCATACTTAGACGCTTAAAATTGCACCAATGACGTTTTTGAGCTCTTCGAGCTCAAAAATACAATTTATGGGTTATTTTGAGCCTTCCGACTTCAAAGAGATTGCTTTCTTATGCTTTAAAGCTCTTCGAGCTCAAAAGTCTGATAAAGATTTGATGACACTGTTTTTTGAAATTTTGAACCGCAATAACTTTTGAATAAATAAACCGATTTTTACGCGGTTAGAAGCATTCGACGCAGTTTTTCAAGCCTCACAAAGAATCTCAAATTTTGAATTGATCGCGCTAGGAATTTTGGAGTTATTTCGAAAAAACACTTTTTTTGGTTTTCTTTCGTTCACGATATCTCTCGAACGAATCAACCAATTTTGACCGGACTGATGGCGATCGACGTGGTTTTTTGAGGTCAAGAGCTGATTGGTTTTTGGAATTGAACCTTTAAGCCGTTTAAAGGTTATTCCAAAAAAACCACATTTGAAAAAAAATTTTTTTTTAGTTTTTTTAAGATTTCTCAAAATCTATTGATCTGAATCGGTCCAAATAGTTTTTAAAATCTAAGTTCAGTCAAGTCCTTTCGAATGGCACCAACCGCGATGCGGTCAAGCCGTTCAAAAGTTATAAGCAGTTCACATACTTTCACACACACACACACATGCATACAGACACCGTGAAAACCTCGCGGGGATAGTCAGGGAAGCTTCCTGTGACCTTCAAACGTCGAGATCTGATGAAAACTCGATTTTTGCAAAACGGGGTGAAAACAATAACTTCCCGATTTTTGAAAATCTTCGATTTTCTTAGCGGGAAGTTAAAAATTTTTCTGCAAATTATAATACATCAATTTTTTTGTGGTTTCAGAAATAACTCATCAAAATCTGGATTGCTGTCAAAGAAAGCTTGAATTAAAAATAACCTGTAGCAAATCTTACAATAAATGCCATGCTACAGTCGGTGTTATCTTAATTTTTTTAGAGAAGGGATTTCAGAAAATAATAAAATAAATATTTCTTCATGAACTAAATTTTATTTCAAGAAAGATGTGTGATCATTGAAATAAGTAGGACTCGCAACAACATCCAATTTGAAAATTGATGCTTGTCATACATAAATTTATAACTTTTAAGAAAATTAACTTTAATCCACTGAGTTATTGAAATTGAGATTAAATCTCAAAAAAATTAAATTAATTATCATAAGGTGACAAATTTATCTTAAGTACGTCTAAAGTGATCAAAAAAGTGAAATCCACAGATTCGGGAGAATCTGGCGCCAAGTTCCGTTCAAATCTACTGTAAACGGAGCGCCAGACTACCGACTATGTTTACTGTAAGCAGAACGGTATTTTGAGGTTGCAAAATTTTATTTAATTCTACGGGACTTTTTTTTCCTAAATTGTATATTATAACAGTAATTCATACTTCATTTCACTGTTATTAATTAATTATATTCACTTATAACAATTAATCTACTTGAAATTATTAAATTTAATCAGCACAAACTATAGCAACGCAAAAATTTCGATCCTGATTTTTTTTCGATGGGCAAAGTGATCTGCCACAGACTAAATAATTCGAGAATGCATAGTAATCCTTCATTAGATGGGAAACTACAGTTAAAAAAAGATATTTCACAGCTTGCATCTACATCCGCCAGGGTGCGCTGAAATTATTTTTACATAAACTGTAGTTTCAAGGGGATAGTTTGCTATAAAAAATGCAACCAACGCGAGATTTAAGTTGGTACCAATTGTAAATTTTTATTATAATAACAAAAAATACTAAAATCCGAACAAAAACAGTTTCACTGTAAAAAAATCGCGCCAAGTCCACGTTCATAAGACTATTAAGAAATAAAAATTTGTTTTTTTCTTTACAAAAATATATAAAATAAAAAAATTAAAAAATCCAAGTAACCGATATGATTGTTTATGATTTTCGGAAATTAAAAAAAATTTTGTTATAAATTTAAAAACTAAGAAAAAAATTTTGGAACGTACTTGGTGTGCGTCATTGTGTATTTCAATTTTTTTAAAGTCCTAGTAAATAGATTTTACGAATTTCATTAAAAGTAAAATATTTTGCAGCCGCGCACACTAAATACGTTCCAAATTTTTGTTTTAATTTTTAAATTTGTAACAAAATTTTTTTTAATTTCCGAAAATCATAAACAATCATAACGGTTACTTGAATTTTTTAATTTTTTTATTTTATATATTTTTGTAAAGAAAAAAACAAATTTTTATTTCTTAATAGTCTTATGAACGTGGACTTGGCGCGATTTTTTTACAGTGAAACTGTTTTTGTTCGGATATAATGTAGTTTAGTTGGTTAGAACTTAAAACATCCGAGTCAACTGTCTAGCAGCGAGAATTTTTGGCTACAATGCGCCACCTGTCGGATATTTTTAGAACTAACTCAAATTTATACTCAAATTTCCTAATTAGACGCATAGATAATTAATTATTAATTAAAATAACGGCCATTTATGCTTTAGAGAGAGAGCACCAAAGTTCAGTCAAGTGCGTTTCAAACAAAGACGCTTGCACGTGTGAATGTGTAAGCAAATGTGTAGGTGACTACGATAGCTATAATGCTTTGTTGAAATTAACCAGTCAAATTAAAATAATGGCGAAAAAATTATAAAAATAATTTAAAAGGCAAAAGAAAAAAATATTCTGAGTCATTAATCCTTACATTATCATTGTTAATCAGGTCTGATGATAAACATGCTTTAATTTTTTGCATGACATATGGTTTTAAATTTCAAAAAAGGTCAAAATTTCTTTTTGCTAATTGCCAGACCGTTTCAGCAATTGTTGAAGGTTTCAATAATGAATCTTTCCAAAATTGAGTTTTCGATAATGATGATATAAAGAGTCAATCTGGATCACCAACAACGTAATTTATGAACCAACGATATCATACTTCATATTTTACATAGTGAGAAAAATATTCTATTTAAATTGTCAATTGAGTCTGCAATAGAAATGTTACCTAAGAAACCGTCAATTGAATAATAAACTTTTTAGTTGCTATAATTAAACCATTGATATCGCTGAATATAACATAATAAACATCTAAATTATTTTTAGAAAATGAAATTATAATTCTAAATTTCGTTTCAATATTTTGTAATGATTGTCACAAGATTTCTTTATATTAGAAAAATTCAATCCAAAATTGTATTTTTAATAACAATATTAACCCAAAACACTTCTTTAGTAGTCAAACAGTGATAATAATAACTTCTTCGATAATTGGAACTTATAAATGCAGAGTCAAGTCTCTTGCAGCGAAAATTTTCGACGACCATGCGCCACCTGTCGGTAACTTTTGTTACTAAATTCAAAATTAAGTTTAATACTTAGAAACGTGTTAAATATAACTAAGCAAGTGTAAAGTTAAGTTTATTTAATCAAATTAAAGTGATCAAACTATCCAAATTTTTATTTTATTTTGTGGATAATTTTTGAGTAGTTATTAAAAAAATTAATTTTTATGATTTATAATTTAGTTAATCTTTTAAAGAAGACCGTTAAAAAATTGAAGCAATAATTTGTGGTGATTTGACAAAAGATATCGTTCATGCTAGTATTTTTATTAAGATTTTGTGTATTAATCTAAAAAATTAAATTGATGAGTGAGAAGGTAATATTTAAGATAGAATTTCAGAAAAATTCACAATATTCGAGACGTAAGCATGGGAGATCTAAATAAAAATTAATTAAAGAAATGAGTGTTAATTTTATTCTTTGATCACACTACAATTGGCATTTATGGCACATTCTCAAATTTGGCGGGAACTTATTTTGGTGACTATGTAAGATCACTGTTCTTTAATAAGAAATTAAATTGAAAGTACTCATCAAAATCATTTATTCATCATTATTGTAATATTGGAAAATTTCATAGAAATTATTATCAATGAAAATGGCAAGAATTTCATTACTGTAATAATTGTCACGAAATTTTGATTTGTCGGCTGATCGACTCCAACCAATTAAAAAAATTTGGAAACTACATTCCAGTGTTATCAAATATAATAAGCGAGCTGCTATTTCGAATGACAAACAATTTTTGTCAACATTAGAACAATTGTCAGAACTTTGACTGCCGAGTTAAATCATTATTTAATTAGGGTACATCCAATTAGGATTAATTAATTAATCTGAAGTTAAAAATACATAGAACGGCATTAATCATCATAAATAAATTTGATTACTAAAGACGAAAGTGATTAAATTTTTTTCTGCAACGATGAAGAAAATCAACTATAATTTATTTTCAACAATTTCAAGTGTATTAAAGATAATGTTAAGTAATAAAAGACAAAATTGTATGAAATGTAACAAAAAATAATACGAACAATATTTTCGTGATTAGAACTTATTAAATCTGAGTAAAGTATCTTGTAGCGAGAATTATTGGCGACAATGCGCCACCTGTTGGTAATTTTTGATACTAAGTTAAAAAAATTTTTTAAACTGTATAAATAAATTAAAAACACGACGAAAGACAGAACCAAGGCAACTTTTTTATAATTTTGTTCTTATAAATATTTTTTGTAATATTCAATTCTAAAATTAATTACCGTATGATAAGTTTCCAAAAATAATAAAGGCATGAATGTGAGAATTTTTTTAAAAGGCAAATTACAAAAATTATTTTGGGTCTCTTGATCAGTTTTTAAAAAAAATTGTTCAGTGTGTATTTTAGGACAGACTTTCGTAGACGTAAAAATTTTTTGTCTTTGATCGGTACTTTGATCGAAAAAAATAGAAATCATTTTGAAAAGTGAGATTTTAACAAATTTCTTTCCATACTCTAAAAATAATAATAATGATCATTTACAGTTAAAAAAAAATCCAGAAGTTAAAACCGTTGTATAAATTATCTTAGAAAGCAAGTTACATTGTGATGGAAAGAAATTTTTCATCATGCTGTTAATAAAGAAGAAGTATAAATTTTATTTAAAAAAATAACAACTATTACAGAAAATTTGAGCTTGGCAAACATTAATTTATTATACATCAAAGAAATTAATCTTCATCAGCTGAATTATTGGAATTAAAAGGAAATTTCAAAAAATTAAATTCATTGTTATGTGGTGAAAGATTTATCCAAGATAATTTAAGAGCAGTTAGTTTTCAAGGATAATTACTAATTTTATTTTCACAACAAGTACAATCCTAGTCGGTACTTCTGTACAAAACGGCAATAAAAATTCTATTTTACTTGAAAGGTAACATCTTACCATTTAATAAACAACTATAGTCCCTTTCGGAATTTAATTTATTTTAAAACGAACTGGTGAGCTGGTTACAAAGCATTTGATTTTAATTTAACGGATTTTAATATTCTTTATTTATTTAAAAATTAATCTCAATTTTGTTATTTTACCCTGAAAAAAATTTTAATAAAGAAATATTATCGCTCTAATCGATAAAGAAATAATTGATAAAATTAGTAGAAATTGAGTTTCAATGATATTGTTGCAAATTAAATGGAAAAATTTTTCATATCTTTTGAAATGATCGAGATAATAATCTAGATAGCCAAAAAAAAGTTTGAGTTGAAAATAAAAAAAAAGCAAGTCTAAAATGATCAAAAAGTGAACTATAATGTAGCTTATTTCATCGGAAGTTAAAACATCTAAGTCAACTGTTTTGCAGTGAGAATTTTCAGTGACAATGCGCCACCTGTCGGATATTTTTAGAATGAACTCAAATTTATGATTAAGACGTTACAATATTGATCCAATCAGAAAAATAATTCAAATTTTACAACTCATATTGTTAAAAATCAACCATACAATATGTAGTTGATATTAATCAGTCGAGTTATGACAGAAAAATTATAAGAATAATCAAAATGGAGAACTATAGCAAGAAAGAAAAAATTTCCAGCACATTGAGAAGACTGTCATCAAAATTTTTAATCAAGCTGAATTTATAAGTAAATAAATATTATCAATAAATGATAAAACTCTCAAGACAAAAAAAATTGAATTTCCAATATTCAGTAGCAGAATCTTTAATTATAAAGAGCCTGACTAGAGCATTATCATTGCGGTTAATGAACATGTCTCTGTTTGATTTATTAATTTATCTGTCTATTTATTAAATTAATTTTGGGGTTATTTGAACAGATTGAGTACCATTACATCATAATTTACAATACGTCAATATCGTAACTAATATTGCTAAAAAGTGAGCAAAACATTCTATTTAAATTGTTAATTAAGACAGCGATGGAATAAATCACTTTAATCTAATAATGGTGTCGACCAAAGCAATCTAAATTATTTTCATTCAAATAAAAAAAGTCATGAGTACATAATTAAAAAAATGAGGAAAATCAGATGATTATTATATACAAGAGCAGATTATAAGGATATGTTAATTTTGTTTTTTCATTCATTCTTTAATCTTTTACAAACGTGATAAAAATATTCATTTCAAATTGTCTTCAGAGAGTCGAACAAGATTAGAAAGTTACAAAATTTTAACTCCGAAAAAGTTCAAAAGTATGAAATTAGAATTTCTGTGCTTTTCTTTCTAATAGAACCAATAAAACCATCGAACTATCTATAAGAGTTTTTTTTATGCTAGAATAATTAAATCTAAAATTGTATTTTAATGACAATATTAACCTAAAACACGTCTTTGGTGGTCAAACAGTGTTGATAATAGTTTCTTTGATGACTGGAACTTGTAAATGCTGAGTCAAGTCTTTTGCAGCGAGAATTTTCGACGACCATGCGCCACCTGTTGGTGACTTTTGGTACTAAATTCAAAAATAAGGTTAATACTTGCAAACTTGACAAATATAACTAAGCAAGTGTAAAATTAAGTTTTTTTAATCAAATTAAAGATATCAAACTATCACAATTTTTATTTTATCTTGTTTTAGTATAAATGTGGATAATTTATTTGGTAATGATTAAAAAGATTAATTTCGATGATTTATCATTGAGTTTAACTTTCAAATAGTTAAAGTAGACCTTCAAACAATTAAAGTAACCTCGTGTAAAAATTCGTCTTAAAATTGTCGTTCGTTTAAGATCTTAAACGTGACACAAACCAAGACTATTTTAAGACTCTTTTAAGACGCCAAAAAAACTGAGAGTAGATTTTGAAAATTTGCTTTTCGAATTTTGTGAAAATTAATTTTAAACGATTTTACGACTTTCTAACCGCAATATTTTTGAGTAAGATGTTTTAAATTGAATTTAAAATTGTTAAAAATTATTATCTGACAATTTTAAGACTTTTTTAAGACGTTCTGTTTTAATGTTCCAGGGCTCTGTTGCTGTTTGCTCATTTCAAAATAGTCTCTAAATCTTTTTTTAAGATTTTTTTAAGACTAATTTAAAAATTATTTTAAGACTTAAATCTTAAAATAGTCTTAAAATCGTCTTGAAAGACAGCTCCAGAAAATTATTATGGAACGTCTTTAAATTGTCTTAAAATTATCTTAAATTAGTCTTAAAAAAATCTTAAAAAAAAATTTAGACTATTTTAAGATGGGCTAACAGCGACAGAGCCCCGGAACATTAAAACGGAACGTCTTAAAAAAGTCTTAAAATTGTCAGATAATAATTTTAAATTCAATTTAAAAACATCTTACTCAAAAATATTGCGGTTAGAAAGTCGTAAAATCGTCTAAAAATTAATTTTCACAACAAATTCGAAAACCAAATTTTCAAAAATCTGCTCTCGGAATTTTTTTTTTTTGGCGTCTTAAAATAGTCTTGGTTTGTGTCACGTTTAAGATCTTAAACGAACGACAATTTTAAGACAATTTTAAGACGATTTTTACACGGGAATAATTTGTGGTAATTTAACAATAGATATCATTCATGGTTGGATTAAATCAATATAAAATTGGAAAGACTGGCAGTATAATTTAGAAATGTTTTAAAATGAATATTTTGAAGATTAAAAGTTTAAAAATTAATCCAAAAAATCTCGAAATTAATCTTAGGAAGAGTTGTTCATAATATTTAAAATGTTTGAGACTATTTGAGAAAAAAAAAGTGACTAAAGAATTGCGCGTTAAATAAATTTTTTGATGAAAAGCCAAAGTTGACTCAAAATTTTCATAATTTTCTTTTTATTACTTCATAAAATCTCTCTTTTATTAATCAAAATTGACATGCAAGAGCTATCATTCAAAGCATTTTTTGAAATTTTTTTTTTGAATTATTTTTATCAAATTTAAAGTGGCAAGCATTAAACTTGCGTTTTCAAGTAATTAATTACATCAACTGATTGAATCAATACAAGAAATTTGGAAAAAAAAAAAATGTTAATCTGTTTCGAGATTATGACGAATAAACTAAACTCTGAGTGACAAGTAAAATTTGTAGATCGTCAAAGAATCAAAGTAACAATGTTCAACTCTAAATATCGTCCATGCTTGGATGAAATTGATATAAAATTGGGAAGCCTGCCGGGAAATTAAAAAATATCGTGATATTAATATTTTTGTGGTTTTGATTAACTTCAAAAATTGATCTAAAAAAACTAGACTAATTTTACCAGATGTATTTGAAATGTTCAAAATATTCAAGACAATAATATCCAATACAAAAAAAAATTACAATTGAAGAAAGTTTAATTTAATTCCTTGGTTAGAAGCCAAGAAGAAAACCAAAATTGGCAAAAAAATTATTTTTATTAAACAATAAGATTTCTCTTTAATAAATAAAAATTAACATACAAGAATATATCATTCAAACCAATCAAGAAATATTTTTGTCAAACCATTTCTATTGTATTAAAAGCTTCAAGCATTAAACTAGATTTCTTATGTAATTTCGGTTTATCGACTGATGAACTCGAAATTGCACACCAAAAAGTATTTTAGATATGCATTAAGTTCTTATTTATTTATTAACCTAAATATTTGTCTAAAATATTAAAACAGTACCGTGCCAAAATGCAACAAAATATTGATTATATCACAAAACAATAACTTGTTACTCATACACCCAGTAATACTAATTTTTTCTTCAGTACACAACGGTAATTGAAATTTTATTTTACTTGCAAGGTAATATTGGACAAGTTAGGAAGTTACTAAGTCAGCTCATTGCAGAATATTCTATTTTATGTTAGTGACTTTTAATATTTTTATTTGAAATAAAATTTTAAATTATTTATTTAATTTTTATTTACTTTTTTCCTTGATTTTTTTACATCACTCTTATATAAATTTCGAGAAAGAAATAATATTGTTCTAATTGATTAAAAAGTAATTAATGAAATTACTGAAATTGAGTTGAAAAGATCTTCCTAAAAATTAAATACAAAAATTTCCATAACGCGAACAAGTGAATACTTTCAGTGCAGAACATGTAATTAATTTTTTTAGAGTGCGAATTAAGAACAGTCACTACAAATTTTTTATCGAAAAAAAAAAATGAAAACAATAAATTTTCTTTCGAGGACCAAGAATCAGCACTGAACATAATTGATGCGTGACATACATTAATTTGTAACTTCTTTAAAAACTTAATTTTAATCCCTTAAGTTATTAAAATTGAGACTTAATCTTAAAAAAAATAAATTATTTATTATGAGGTAAGAAATTTATCTGAAATACATCTGAAGTGATTAAAAAGTGAAATATAATAAAGCTTAGTTGGTTGGAACTTAAAACATCGGAGTCAACTGTCTAGCAGCGAGAATTTTCGGCTACATTGCGCCACCTGTCGGATATTTTTAGAACTAACTCAAATTTATGGTTAAAACGTCACAAAATTGATCCGATCAGAAAAATAATTCAAATTTTATAACTCATATTGTTAAAAATCAAATATATGCTTTTTTAAAATTAATCAGTAGAATTATGACTAAAAAATTATTAGAATAATTAAAATAAATAGTTTTTTTAACATCATAGGACAATGAATATTTATTCAATGTTAATAAATATTTTTAACAGAAACAAAAAATTTTTAGAGTATTTATAACGCTGAAAATAAAATAAATACAAAATAATTTTTTGATAATTACTAATGTTTCCGATTTGCTTTTATTTATCTCATAACGACTGACAAAATCCTAACAATTAATTAAAACAATTTACAGTCTCTGATAATTTCTTAAAGGTCGTTCAAAGTTTTGTTCCGTAACACAATCAAGACTGTAGAAAATAGTTATCGAGAAATTTCAACAACGGAACAAGTACATCAGATTAAAATTAGAAATTTTCGTGCGTTTTTTTTTTTTTTTTATATACAATCGCGTGCATTAATTCAGGTAGGTTTCTATGATTACAGTTTTTTTGTCACTTCTAAATTTGGCTGTTTCTAAATTCTAAACTTTGAAATCTGTAAATTTAGCCGTTTGTAAATTTAGCGAAACGTAAAAAACAATATCACTAAAATGAGAAAAATATAAATAATTTCAACGATAATTTATGCATATAATAAAATTTGACAAAAGAAAAAACGTCCATGTAAAAAAAATAAAATTCCTAAATAAAGCCGTTTGTACAATCAGCGAGTTAAAAACTTGGAATTATTAAAATAACGCTAGCTTTAAAATAGCCGAATTAAAAAAAAAAGAATGATTAAAATTCTTTCAAATTAAAATGTAAACAGTTGAAAAAAAGAAATATTTAAAAAAATGAAATTAAAAAATTGGAAAATAATAAATTTAGCCGATTGCAAACCTCGCTACGTGAATTTAACCGATTCTAAACTTGGAAATTAATACACTGATAGAAGGATTTGTTTATAGTTAAAAATATTTGTTAATATTTAAAAAATCATTTATTAGAGACCTCTTTTTAGTCCTTAACAAATATTTTTTAGTATTTAAAAAAATTTATTAATATTTAATAAATGAATATCAGATTTATTAAATACAAATAAATCATTTTAAATGTTAAGAAATATTTGTTTAATACTAAAAAATGGTCTCTAATAAATGATTTGTTAACTATTAACAAAAAGTTTGGAAAATCCAAAAGTGCACGCCTCATAACGCTCAATCATTTTTTAAGAAAAAAATTAATTGTATAATTAATTAAAAAAAAAAAAATTATAATTAAGTAATTTCTTACAGAGTATTTTTTATTTTTTTTTTTAAATATCGGCGCCCTTTTTTCTTGTCATATGCGCACGCAGTCTAAAAAAATCTAGCTTCATCAAGTGGCGCCAAAGTTTTCACGTGACAAATAAGAAAAGTTCGTTTGGCTTTGTACAGTTGTATCTGTGAATTTTAATAAAAATTCAATTTAAAAAAAAAATACATAAGCTAGGCCACTGATATGAAATACGGACCCAGTTCATCGAATTCTTAAACTAATAAAAAAGGTCCGGTCTTGAAATATCAATTTGTTCGGGAGTAATCGTTGGTACATCCAAAATGGGGTGACATCCGGACGTCCACGTAAAATTTTTTTCAAAACGTTTTTTTTTTTTCAAAATAGCAACATGAAATGATTTTAGAAAGTAAAAGATGGTTTAATTTAAGTGTTTTTCGGTGTACATCTACTTATATTATTGAATAAGTGTAATATGGTTGTGATAGAGGCATTTAAAGATCACAAAATTGCTTGATCTTGACGAGTCGAGTATAAAGCACAACCTCACGCGCTTCGCGCTATGAGGCGTGCAATATTTTTTAATACAAATAAATCCTTCTATCAGTGTAAAATTAGTTGATTCTAAACTTGGAAATTAATAAAATTAGCTGTTTGTAAACTTCAGGATTCTAAAAACTAGCCGTTTCTAAACCTTGCGATCATAAAAATTATATCATTTATAAACTTCATAATTTATTAAACAATCCTATTATTATTATTATTATTATTATTATTATTATTATTATTATTATTATTATTATTATTATTATTATTATTATTATTATTATTATTATTATTATTATTATTATTATTATTATTATATGAGAGGTTTCCACCTATATACTGACTCATCAAGACATCTTTGGAACCATGAACCCTTGAGACTTGAAATTTGGGAGGAATATTCCTTTTCAAAGGAATATTTTGTTTAGTTCAAAAAAATAATAACTTTTATTCTATAGCTGCTATAGGATTAAAATTTGGCGAAATTATTACTTAAATGTTTTAAAATTAGTTTCTTAGCTGACCTGTACTCGGTGAAAGGAATATTCCTCTCAAATTTCAAGTCTCAAGGGTTAATCCCGTGCAAAAAAAAATTTGTTTCATTATGAATTTCATTGTGAATTTGATAATGAAATTCAGATTTTGAAACAAATATGAGTTTGATAATGAATTAGCTATAAAAATCCTCTAATTTTCTATTGCAGCTGAATCTAACAGCTAACCAACAGCTGAAATCTAATAATTTAATGGGTTATTTTTAAAAACTTACTTGTCAGTTTAAACAAGTGATAAGTACATTATAAAAATCGTATATTTCCAGCTTTGAAGAAGATTCAAAATTGTTGAATCTAAAGAAATTAAGACAACGAAGAGGAGTAATTCATGATGAATTTGATGATAATAAATCTATTTAAAAAAAAAATTATTTGTGACTCTTATGTAAGCGTTAACAAGATTTAAAATTTATTTTTAAAAATATATATCTATTGTTTACAGTTCGTTGTTTGTGCTATTACAAAAAATTTATTTATTGAATAATTTAAAAAGAAATAAACTAAAAATATATTTCATTCTGCATTATTAAATTAAGTTTATTTATTTATTTATTTATTTATTTATTTATGATAATTATTTATGATTTATAATAAACTTATTATGAATCAAGTATTAAGGTAAGATCAAATTAATATAAAATTTATAACCTTTTATGATAAATTTATTATGAATCAAGTATTAATTTTATATGGTTCCATGATTTTTGTTGATTACTGTTAAATTAGTAATACATTTCCTCTAAGTTAAATAAAATAGTTTTTTTTTTTTTTTTTTGAAATTTCGGGGGTAAAAACAAAAAATACAATTATAAAATAAAACATATTTATCTTATAATTAATTCAATATGACTCTCGTACTAAATTGATAATCATTATCATCAAATTCATCATGAATTACTCCTCTTCATTGTCTTAATTTCTTTAGATTCAACAATTTTGAATCTTCTTCAAAGCTGGAAATATACGATTTTTATAATGTACTTATCACTTGTTTAAACTGACAAGTAAGTTTTTAAAAATAACCCATTAAATTATTAGATTTCAGCTGTTGGTTAGCTGTTAGATTCAGCTGCAATAGAAAATTAGAGGATTTTTATAGCTAATTCATTATCAAACTCATATTTGTTTCAAAATCTGAATTTCATTATCAAATTCACAATGAAATTCATAACGAAACAAATTTTTTTTTGCACGGGATGGTTCCAAAGATGTCATGATGAGATAGTATATAGGTGGAAACCTCTCATATAATAATAATAGAATTATTTAATAAATTATGAAGATTATAAATGATAATTTTTATGATCGCAAGGTTTAGAAACGGCTAATTTTTAGAATCCTGAGGTTTACAAACGGCTAATTTTATTAATATAACGGGGTAAAACGGGGTGAAAACAATAACTTCCCGATTTTTGAAAATCTTTGATTTCCTTAGCGGGAAGTTAAAAATGAATGTTAATTTTTATTACTTGATCTCATTACAAATGCCACATTAATAAATTTGGCGGGAACTTATTTTGATTACTCTGTAAGATCTCTATTCTTTAACAAGAAATTAAATTAAAAGCACTTATTAAAATCATTTGTTCATTTATTTTGTGTTATTGATAGATTTTATAGAAATTTATATTCATGAAAGTGGTAAGCATTAAACTATATTTTCTGCCCTCCAGGCGGAAAGTGGCAACTTTCGGCCCGCTGCGCTAAACGAAATTGCCGCTTTCCGCCTCTGTCGGACAGAAAAATAGTATACAAACCTATGGCAGGAAAATAATAAATATCTCAGATCACATATATGTCGACCTCGGCTTCGCCTCGGGCAACATATATGTGTTCTGGAGACATTTCTCATTTTCTTGCCGCAGGTGTGTAATATACTATTTTTACGTAATTTGGATTCGTCGCTGATGAACTGTAGCGAATTACAAAAAATTTAGAAACAAACGTCAATTCTTACGAAATATAATGAACAGGGAGCAATTTGAAACGATAACATAAAATTTATGCAAACATTACGACAATTATTAAAACTATGATTGCGAAGTCTAATCATTATTCCATTGTGAACATTCAAGTACGATAAATTAATTAATTTTTTGTTATAAAATAAATAAAACGAGTCTGAGAGAAATTTATCCTGAAAATTAAATTATATAAAATTTTTTTCTACAAAGTAATCGAAAAAAAAATAATTCATGATTTATTTTAAACAATTTCAAGTGTATTAAATTTAATGTTAAGTAATTAAAGACAAAATTGATCTTAAATACAACAAAAAGTAATACATACAATCTTTTCGTGATTAGAATCTATTAAATCTAAGTCGTATCTTGCAGCGAGAATCATTGGCTACAATTCGCCATCTGTTGGCAATTTTTGGTACTAAGTTTAAAAACTGTCTTAATCGATTGAAGACACGACGAAAGATCGAACCAAGGGAACTTTTTTATAATTTTCTTCTTATAAATATTTTTAGTGACATTTAATTCGAAAATTAATTACCCGTGTAAAAAAAAATTGTCCCAAATTGTCCCAAAAATGTCCCAAGCGTGGGACATCCAAACGTGACACAATTTGGGACAATTTTGGGACATCTTAAAAAAAATTAAAAATTTAAAAATAGTGCGTTTAAGTATTTTTTGGTCGATTTTAGGTATTTTTTTGAAGATTTTCAGAAGACTTCACAATTTTATGACAATTTTACTACAATTTTAAACGGTTTTTAAATGATTTTGAAGAAGATAATTTATTTTTGCACAGCTGTAGATTTGTCTAGAAATTAATGGATGAAACATTTATTGAACATTTTTGGGACAATTTTAGGACATTTTTAGGACATTTTTGGGACAATTTTAGGACATTTTTGGAACATTTTTTTAATATTTTTAGGACAATTTTGAACGTTTTTCAAATAATTAAAAAAAAAACAATTTATTTTTGCGCGGTTGTAGACTTGTCCTAAAATTAATAGATGAAAAATTTTAGGACATTTTTTGGACAACTTTAGGACATTTTTAGGACAACTTTAGGACATTTTTGGGACAATTCTGTAATGTTTCTACAACAAACTTTGAACATTTTTAGAACTATTTCACGACACTTTTGACCGATTTCAAGAAAGATAATTTATTTTTGCACGCTTGTAGATTTGTACTAAAATTAATAGATGAAAAATTTTAGGACATTTTTGGGACAACTTTAGGACATTTTTGGGACAATTTTAGGACATTTTTGGGACAATTTTAGGACATTTTTGGGACAACTTTAGGACAATTTTAGGACATTTTCGGAACATTTTTTAAATATTTTTAGGACAATTTTGAACGTTTTTCAAATAATTAAAAAAAAAAACAATTCATTTTTGGACGCCTGTAGATTTGTAAAATAAATTATCTTTCTTAAAATCGGTCAAAAGTGTCGTGAAATAGTTCTAAAAATGTTCAAAGTTTGTTGTAGAAACATTACAGAATTGTCCCAAAAATGTCCTAAAAATGTACTAAAATTGTCCCAAAAATGTCCTAAAGTTGTCCCAAAAATGTCCTAAAGTTGTCCCAAAAATGTCCTAAAATTTTTCATTTATTAATTTTAGGACAAATCTACAACCGTGCAAAAATAAATTGTTTTTTTTTTTAATTATTTAAAAAAAGTTCAAAATTGTCCAAAAAATATTAAAAAAATGTTCCGAAAATGTCCTCAAATTGTCCCAAAAATGTCCTAAAATTGTCCCAAAAATGTTCAATAAATGTTTCATCCATTAATTTCTAGACAAATCTACAGTTGTGCAAAAATAAATTATCTTCTTCAAAATCATTTAAAAACCGTTTAAAATTGTAGTAAAATTGTTATGAAATTGTGAAGTCTTCTGAAAATCTTCAAAAAAATACCTCAAATCGACGAAAAATTACTTAAACGCACTATTTTAAAATTTTTAATTTTTTTTTGAGATGTCTCAAAATTGTCCCAAATTGTGTCACGTTTGGATGTCCCACGCTTGGGACATTTTTGGGACATTTTTTTTTACCCGGGTATACCTTATGATAAATTTCCAAAAATAATAGAGACAAAAAAGTTAAAAAAACTTTTTTTGAAGGCGAATTACTAAAGTTATTTTGGGCTTTCTAATCAGTTTTTAAAAAAAATTTTTCAGTATGTATTTTAGGAGAGACTAATCAGGAATAAAAATTTTTTATCTTTAATCTATGCTTTGATCGAAAAAAATAGAAATCATTTTAAAGAGTGAAATTGTGATGAATTTTTTCTATGATTTAAAAATAACAATAATAATTATTTATAGTTAAAAAAAATAACCCGAAGCAAATTTTTTCAAATAAATACTTTCACTTCGACAACCATTTTATAAATTTTCTTGGAGAAAAAATTGCAATGACAGCAAGAAATTCTTTATCATGCTGTTAATAAAAAAGAAATACAAAATTTATTGCAAAAAAAAGGAACATTACCATAAATTTGAGCTTGGCTTACATTCATTTACAATATATGTAAAAAAATTAATCTGTATGCGCTGAATTATTGAAATTAACAACAAATCTCGAAAAATTAAATTCATTATTATCCAGTAAAAGATTTATCCAGGAGAAATCAAGACAAGTGATTTTTTCAAGCGTAATTACTAAATTTACTTTTTCAACAAGTACAATCCTAGTTGGTAATTCTGTACCAAACGGCAATCATAATTTTTATTTTACTTGAAAGGTAACATCTTACCATTTAATAAACAATTATATTTCCTTTTGAAATCAAATTTATTTTAAAACTAATTTGTCAGCTCGTTACAAAATATTCGATTTTATTTTAACGGATTTTAATATTCTTAGGTATTTATTAAAAAAATTTCATCCAAATTTTCTTATTTTACCCTCAAACAAATTTCAATAAGGAAATATTATTGTTCTAATGGATAAAGAAGTAATTGATGAAAATAGCAGAAATTGAATTTCAATAATATTGTTGCAAAAATTTTTTTCATCTTCAGAAATGATCGAGATAGTAATCTAGATAGCCAAAAAAAAGTTTGAGTTGAAAATAAAAAAAAGCAAGTCTAGAGTGATCAAAAAGTGGAATATAATGTAGCTTAGTTCGTTGGAACTTAAAAAATCAAGTCAACTGTCTTGCAGCGAGAATTTTCAGCTACAATGCGCCACCTGTCGGATATTTTTAGAACTAACTCAAATTTATGATTAAAACGTCACAATATTGATCCGATCAGAAAAATAAATCAAATTTTACAACTTATATTGTTAAAAATCGAGTATATATATATTCCTTTTTATAATTAATCAGTCGAATTGTGACTCAAAAATTATAAGAACAATAAAAATTATAAGAACAATAATAATTGTAACAAGAAATAAAAAATTTTCAGCACATTCAGAAGACTGTCACATAAATTATTAATCAAGCTGAATTTATAAGTAAATCAATGTTGTTGACGATGAATGATGAAGGCTTTGAGGAACATTAAAGAATTGAGGTTCCAATATTCAGTAGCAGAATATTTTATTATAAAGAGCCTGACCAAAGCAATATCGTTGCAATTAATTATTATGTATATTTTTAATTTATTAATTTATCTTTCTATTTTAATTAATTTTGGAGCCATTTAATTAGGATAAGTACCCATTACATCGTAATTTAGAATACGGCAATATTGTAACTAATATTTCTGAAGGGAGCAAAACATGACATTGAAATTTTCAATCAAGACAATGATGAAAGAATCAATCACTTTAATTTAATAATCAGGTTAATCATGAGCTGAGAGAAATATTTTAATTCAGAAAAAAAATTATAAGTTATAAAAAGATGAGAAAAATTGCATCAATATTGAATACTATAATAAAGCTCAAATCACTCAGGCATATCAATTTTGTTTTTTTATTTAATAAAGTGAGGAAAATGTTCTATTTAAACTGTCATTAGAGGCAGAATTTAAGAGTTAACAAAATTTTAACTCCTTGACAGTACAGAAACTTTAAAATTCGAATTTTTATTGCGTTTGTTTCCTATAAAACTGTTCAAACTCTCAAATCAATGGTAAGTTTTCTTTTATATAAGAAAAATTAAATCCAAAACTGTATTTTCAATGACAATATCAACCTAGAACACTTTTTTAGTACTCAAACTAGTAATTTTAATAACTTATTCGATAATTGGAACTTATAAATGCTGAGTCAAGTCTCCTGCAGCGAGAATTTTCGACGACCATGCGCCGCCTGTTGGTGACTTTTGGTACTAAATTCAAAATTATGTTTAATACTTAGAAACTTGTTGAATGTAACTAAGCAAGTGTGAAATTAAGTTTATTTAATCAAATTAAAGAAATCAAACTGTCAAAATTTTTATTTCATCTTGTTTTTGTATAAATGTGGATAATTCTTTGGGTAATGATTAAAATATTTATTTTCGAGGGTTTATAATTCAGTTAAGCTTTTAAATAGTTGAATTAGATCGTCATAAAAATTGAAGCATTAATGTCAATAATTTACAGCAATAATTTGTGATGATTTAACGAAAGATATTTGTTCATGCTTGGATGAAATTAGGAAGATTGGCAGTGTAATTTAGGAATATTTTGATACTAATATTTGTTAAGATTTTGAATATTAATCTAAAAAATCAATTGAAGAAAGCGAGGAGGTGATATTTTAAAAGAAAAAACGGAAAAAGTTAAAATATTAAAGAAGTAAACATTCAACCAAATAAAAATTGATTAAATAAATTTATGTTAATTTAAATCCTTGATCTCAAGACTAATGCCACAACATGAACTCTGGCAAAAATTATTTTATTACTTTATAAGATCTCTATTCATTTAATGAGAAATTAAATTTAAAGTTTTATATCAATTTTTTGATTAATCGTTTTTTCATAGATATCATAAAAATTTGTATTAGAAGTTGCCAACATTAAACTTGATTTTCCAAGTATCCGTTCGTTTTATGGCGACTGATCAACTCAAATCATTTGAAAACAATTTGAATGATAATTATCACTCTTACATGATACGATTATCGGGCTACCAATTTTAACAGAACGACAGAAAATTTGTGTCATTATAACGACAATTTTCAGTACTTTGTCGGCCAAGTCAAATTATTATCCAATTATTTAGTTGACTACATCCGAGTAGGATTCACAAAATAAGTTACCTAATTTTTTTCTGCAAAACGGTCGGAAAAAAATTCTTTATAATTTATTTTTAACAATTTTTCAAGTGTATTAAATATAATGTTAAGTTATAAAAGACAAAATTAATCTTAAATACAGCAAAAAGTAATACGAATAATATTTCCGAGATTAGAAGTTATTAAATCTGAGTAGAGTATCTTGCAGCGAGAATTATTGACGACAATGCGCCACCTGTTGGTAATTTTTGGTACTAAGTTCAAAAACTGTCTTAATAGATTAAAAACACGATGAAAGACGAAACCAAGGCAACTTTTTTATAATTTTCTACTTACAAAGATATTTAGTAACATTTAATTCTAAAATTAATTACCGAATAATAAATTACTAACATTAGGAAAGGTAACAGGGTTAAAAGAACTTTTTTAAAAGGTAAATTAGGTAAATTTAGTATATATTGTGTGGTGTATAATTCAGATTAGACTTGTAAAACTTACAAAAATTTTCCTGTCCAACTTCTGACCACAAAACGGAAATTTAAATCTCAAACTGTAAGTTTTAAACAAGAAAATTTTGTTATTTTAATTTATTTAAAAGTTATTGATAATAGTAGATAAAATTAATCTTAAGTAATTTTTCTGCAAATTACAATGCAATAGTTTTTTATGACATCTGAAATTATGAAAAAATGTATAAAGATCAGCTTAAAAAAAGGATCAACAACTCTTCAAATTTTTTCCTGCAAAACGATCCAGAAAAAATGTCCTGTAATTTATTTTTAACAATTTCAAGTGTATTAATTATAATGTTAAATAATAAAAGACAAAATTGATCTTTAAGTACAGCAAAAAGTAATACGAATAATATTTTTGTGATTAGAAGTTATTAAATCTGAGTAAAGTATCTTGCAGCGAGAATTATTGACGACAGTGCGCCACCTGTTGGTAATTTTTGGTACTAAGTTCAAAAACTGTCTTAATAGATTAAAAACACGATGAAAGACGAAACCAAGGCAACTTTTTTATAATTTTCTACTTACAAAGATATTTAGTAACATTTAATTCTAAAATTAATTACCGAATAATAAATTACTAACATTAGAAAAGGTAACAGGGTTGAAAGAACTTTTTTAAAAGGTAAATTACAAAAATTATTTGGGGTCTCCCAGTCAGATTTTGAAAAAATTGTTTAGTATATATTGTGTGGTGTATAATTCAGATTAGACTTGTAAAACTTACAAAAATTTTCCTGTTCAACTTCTGACCACAAAACGGAAATTTGAATCTCAAACTGTAAGTTTTAAACAAAAAAAATTGTTATTTTAATTTATTTAAAAGTTATTGATAATAGTAGATAAAATTAATCTTTAGTAATTTTTCTGCAAATTACAATGCAATAGTTTTTTATGACATCTGAAATTATGAAAAAATGTATATTTCATAAGATCAGCTTAAAAAAAGGATCAACAACTCTTCCAATTTTTTCCTGCAAAACGATCCAGAAAAAATGTCCTGTAATTTATTTTTAACAATTTCAAGTGTATTAATTATAATGTTAAATAATAAAAGACAAAATTGATCTTTAAGTACAGCAAAAAGTAATACGAATAATATTTCTGTGATTAGAAGTTATTAAATCTGAGTAAAGTATCTTGCAGCGAGAATTATTGACGACAATGCGCCACCTGTTGGTAGTTTTTGGTACTAAGTTCAAAAACTTTCTTGATATATTAAAGAAGGCAATTTTTTTATAATTTTTATCTTACAAATATTTTTAGTAACATTTTATTCTAAAATTAATTACCGAATGATAAATTACCAAAAATAATAAAGAAAACAAAGTAAAAAAAACTTTTTTGAAAAACAAATTACAAAAATTATTTTAGGCGTCTTAATCTTTTTTATTTTTTTAAATTAATTACTATATATTTTAGATCAGGCGCTTGTTGAACTAATAAAATTTTCTTGTACGATTATTGGACCACTACTATCCAAGATGCTTTGAAAGCAGAAAAAAATAAATCATTTTAAAAAGTGAAATTTTGCAAAATTTTCTGCAACTAAACAAAAATAACCAGAATCATTATCTATAATGAAAAAATTAACCGGAAGGAAATTTTCCAAATCAATACTTTTAGTGCGACACATCATCACAGTAATTTTTTTAGAGAGAGAATGAGAATGATGAGAAGAAATTTTTCATTATTCCATCAAAAAAAATGAAATACTAATTTTATTTTAAGAAAGAACCATAACTTAAAATTTATGCTTGGCATGAATTAATTTATAACGTATAAAATAATTAAATCTTCTTCCACTGAATTATTGACCTTAAAACCAAATTGCAAAAAAAAATGTATTATTATGTAGTGAAAGATTTGTCCTAAATACGTCTAAAGTGATAAAAATGATTTTTTTTTAAATAATTACCAATTTTTATTTTCTCAATTGACAAAATCTCAGTTCGGAATTTCACTGTGTTAATTTATTTCTTGAATTACAGCTCATTTCAAAATATTCTATTTAATTTTTATTAATTATTAGGTTTCGAAGATAGTTAACTTTAAATTAATCTTTACTTAATTTTCTTATTTTACCCTCACATAAATTAAAAGAAGGGAATATTATTTTTTTAATCGGTTAAAAAGTAATTGATGAAATCAGCTGAAATTATATAACAATAGTATTTCATCAAATAATTATACAAATTTTTTATGACATCAGGAAACATTTCCATAGTTTTAAAATTGCCGGAAAAAATAAGTTTTTATGGAAAATAACTCAATAAAATGTTACCAACCAATCCTTTTGTGACAAAATTTATTTAGAGAACTGATGGGAATAACGATCAGATTTTTTCATCCAAACATCACAAATAAAGTAAATTTTTTTTTCAAGAAAGATATCTGAGCTTTGGAAGAAAATGTTTGGCATACATTGATTTATAACTTCTAAAAAAATTAATTTAAATTCAATGAATTATTGAAATTGAGACTAAATCTCAAAAAAATTAAATTAGTTATTATGTGGCAAGAGATTTATCTGAAATATGTCTAAAGTGATCAAAAAGTGAAATATAATGTAGCTTAGTTAGTTGCAAGTTAAAACATCCGAGTCAACTGTCTTGCAGCGAGAATTTTTTGCTACAATGCGCCACCTCTCGGATATTTTTAGAACTAACTCAAATTTATAATTAAAACGTCACAATATTGATCTGATCAGAAAAATAATTCAAACTTTATAACTCATATTGTTAAAAATCAAAAATATTATGCTTCATTAAAATTAATCAGTCGAGTTATGACAGAAAAATTATAAGAATAATCAGAACGGGGAACTAAAGCAAAAAACAAAAAATTTTCAGAGCATTTATAATACTGTGTTTGAAATTTTTAATCAAGCGAAAATTATGAAGAAAAAATAATTTTTGCTTGACTTCTGGTTGTGAATTTCTAAGAAGAGAAAATTGATTTTCTTAAAATTGTTATCAGTAATGATAAAGATTGCTAATAATTATTCAAAAAAAATTTATTTTTCGAAATTTAATAAAAGAATTAATCATAAAGAGCAAACTCTCGAGAATGTTAGTCTAATCCGAACAAAAACAGTTTCACTGTAAAAAAGTCGCGCCAAGTCCACGTTCATAAGACTATTAGGAAAAAAAAATTTTTTTTTTTCTTTAAAAAAAGATACAAAATAAAAAAATTAATAAATCCAAGTAACCGATATGATTGTTTTTGATTTTCGGAAATTAAAAAAAATTTTATTGTAAATTTAAAAATTAAAAAAAAAATTTTAGATCGTATTTAGTGTGCGTGGTTGCAAAATATTTTACTTTTAATGAAATTCGTAAAATCTATTTACTAGGACTTTAAAAAAATTGAAATACACAATGACGCACACCAAGTACGTTCTAAAATTTTTTTTTTTTTAAATTTACAATAAAATTTTTAATTTCCGAAAATCAAAAACAATTATATCGGTTACTTGGATTTTTAATTTTTGTATCTTTTAAAGAAAAAATTTTTCCTAATAGTCTTATGAACGTGGACTTGGCGCGACTTTTACAGTGAAACTGTTTTTGTTCGGATTTTAGTATTTTTTGTAATTATAATGAAAATTTACAATCGGTACCAACTTAAATCTCGTGTTGACTGCATTTTACTGCAAACTATCCCTTGAAGCTACAGTTTATGTAGATGTAATTCGAGTGCACTCTGGCGGCCGTAAATGTAAGCTGTGAATTACTTTTTTTAACTGTAGTTGCGTATCTATAGGAGGATTACTACACATTTTTATTTTATCTAGTCTGTGGCGCTGACCTTTCTCCATAAAAAAAAAGTCAGGATCGAAATTTGTGAGCGAGCTATAGTATGTGCTGATAAAATTTAATAATTTCAAGTAAATAAATTGTTATAAGTGAATATAATTAATTAATACGGTGAAGTAAATTATGAATTACTGTTATGATAAACAAATTGGATAAAAAAAGTACCGTAGAATTAAATAAAATTTCGCAGCCTCAAAAAACCGTTCTGCTTACAGTAAACACAGTCGGTAGTCTGGCGCTCCGTTTACAACGGATTTGAACGGAACTTGGCGCCAGATTCTACCGAATCTGTGGATTTACAATGCGTCGATATCGTAACTAATATTGCTAAAGTGAGCAAAACATTATATTTAAGTTTTCAATCAAGACACCGATGGAAGAATAAATACCTCCAATTTATTATAATTTAATAAATTAGTTTGATTCATATATAAGAAATTCATGAGCTATTAAAATTATGAGGAAATTAGATCGATATTAAATACAAGGCAAAAAAACATTATTATGTTAATTTTGTTTTTCTATTTGATCTCTATTTTATTTAATAAAGTGAGAAAAATATTCTATTTAAATTGTTATTAGAGACAGGAGTAGAAAGATACAAAATTTTAGAAAGATTACAAACTCCGAAACAGTACAAATAAAATTCGAATTTCTGTCACTTCTGTTTCCAATAGAACCGTTAAAACCATCGCATCAACTAGAAGATTTTTTTATATTAGAAAAATTAAATCCAAAATTGTATTTTTAATAACAATATTAATCTAAAACATTTCTTTGTAAGTCAAACAGTGGTAATAATAATTTCTTCGATGATTGGAACATAAAAGCTGAGTCAAGTCTCTTGCAGCGAGAATTTTCGATGACCATGCGCCACCTGTCGGTGAATTTTGGTACTCAATTAAAAATTAAGTTTAGTACTTAGAAACTTGTTAAATATGACTAAGGAAGTGTATAATTAAGTTTATTTAATCAAATTAAGGTGATCAAAATGTCAAAATTTTTATTTTATTTTATGTTTCAACTCTTGTGTTGTGACAACAGAAGATATTATCCATACTCGGATAAAATTGATAAAAAATTAGAAATACTGTGGGTTTGAATAAAAAATTTTTTCATCGTATGATTTTTAAATATTTTGACTATTTACTTCAAAAATTGATCTAAAAAATTTTAAGACAAATTCAAGTAAAAATATTCAAAATGTTCAAGACACTTTTACAAAAAAGTAACTCAAAAATTAAGCGAAAGGGAAATTCTTTGCAGAAAGAAAGAACAAAGCATCAGAATTTTCATAAATCATTTTCATAAATTATTTTCGGCAAGCATTGAACTTGCGATTTGAACCAACGCAAACGCATCTACTAATGATCAAATTATAATAATAAAAAAAAAATTGTGTTAATCTGTTTCGACATTATAAGAAAAACAAAACTTTGATTGCCGAGTAAAATCATTTAATTGAGTAAGTCGGATTCCAAAAATTACTAATTTATATCATCGCCAAAAGTTTTATGCTAATTATTCAATATGTAGAATTGTTATTGAAAAATAAGACAACACAAACCCGAAAGACATTATATATTAAAAACTAACAATAAATCCTAACGACTTTACAAAACTATCGAAAAAATAGCTTCATAATTTATTTTTAACAATTTCAAGTGTATTAAATATAATGTTAAGTAATAAAAAACAAAATTGATCTTAAGTACAATAAAAACTAATCCGAATAATATTTCCGTGATTAGAAGTTATTAAATCTGAGTAAAGTATCTTGCAGCGAGAATCATTGGCGACAATGCGCCACCTGTTGGTAATTTTTGGTACTAAGTTTAAAAACTGTCTTAATAGATTAAAGACACGACGAAAGACGAAACCAAGGCAACTTTTTTTATAATATTCTTCTTACAAAGATATTTAGTAACATTTAATTCTAAAATTAATTACCGAAAATAATAAAGAGAACAAAGTTAAAAGGACTTTTTTGAAAAACAAATTACAAACATTATTTTAGGCATCTTAATCTTTTTTTTTTTTTTTTTTTTGAAATTTAATATTATGTATTTTAGATCAGACGCTTGTCGACATCATAAAATTTCTTTGTACAATTTCTGGACCACTGCTATCCAAGGAGCTTTGATAGAGGAAAGATATAAATCATTTTAAAAAGTGAATTTTTGAAAGATTATATTCAACCTTACAAAAATAACCAAAAATTGAAAAACTATGGACAAAAAATCAACGAGAAACAAATTTTATAAATCAATACTCAAAAGACGACAATCATTACGTTAATTTTTGTAGAGAAAAAGATAGAACGATAAGCAGAAATTTTTCATCATTTCATTAAAGAAAAAAATACTAATTTTATTTTAAAAGCGCAAAAACATTATGAAAAATTTATGCTTGGCATAAACGAATTAATAAATTACAAAATAAATAAATCTTCGTCCACTGAATTATAAAAATTCAAACCAAACATAAAAAAAACTAACATTAAATATTTGTCCTAAATATATCTAAAGTAATCGAAATAGTTTTTTAAAAATAATTATTACACGATGGTGTTTAAAATTTATTTATTTTACTTGTAAGGTAACATTTTACCAGTTGGTAAACAACAAAAATCTCTTTTGAAATTCCATTGTTTCAATTTATTTTTCAAATGACTGCTTGTTTTAGAACCTTCTATTCCTTTTTAATAAATCTTAATATTCCAAGGTATTTAACTGCAAATTAATCTACTTAATTTTCTTACCTTATCTTCATATAAATTTCGAGAAAAAAATATTATTTTTCTAAACGAGTAAAATATAATTGATGAAATTAGCTGAAATTGAGTTTCAATAATATTTCGGCAAATTTTTGAATATAAATTTTTTATGTAATCAGGAATTATTTCCATAATTATTGCCATAAATATTGTCGTCAGAAAAAAATTTTAATCAAAAATAAAATCAAAATATTACCAATCAATCCCTTCAATGCGAGGAACATGATATTAATTTTTTTAGACGACTGATGAAAATAACAACTAGATTTTTTCATCAAAGCACCAAAAATGGGGTAAGAGAATTTTTTTTCAAAAAGAATATTCAACACCTGAAATGAATTGATGCTTGGCATACATTAATTTTTAACTTCTTAAAAAATTAATTTTAATCCGTTGAATGATTGAAATTGGGACTAAATCTCAAAAATATTAAATTATTATGTAAGAGATTTATCTAAAATGCGTCTAAAGTGATCAAAAACTAAAATATAATGTAGTTTAATTGGTTGGAACTTAAAACATCCGAGTCAACTGTCTTGCAGAGAGAATTTTTGGCTACAATGCGCCACCTGTCGGATATTTTTAGAACTAACTCAAATTTATGATTAAAACGTCACAATATTGACCTGATCAGAAAAATAATTCAAATTTCACAACTCATATTGTTAAAAATCAACCATACAATACGTTGTTAATATTAATCAGTCGAGTTATGACAGAAAAATCAGAAGAATAATCAAAATGGGAAACTAGAGGAAGAAATAAAAAATTTTTAGAGCATTTATAAGATTGTTTCGCCTTATAGACTTGAATTGGGATGACTGTCAATAAAGAGTCGTCGTATTTATTATACTTCTGACTTAAAAAATTAAACTCCAAAAATTACAACATTAATTTTTTGGAGTTTACTCCTTAAGAAACGATTTGAGTTATAAGGCCCGGTACGGAAATTTTATGAGGAGTAAAATCAAGTGTAACACGAAAAGTTGAGGCGTTACGTAGAAAGAGACAAACATATATATCTGTAGGATTGAACGTGTAAAAGAATGAGATGGAATACATTACACAGCGTATCTCATTCTCGGGGTCTCCTCTTTGCGCTATACTTCGTAGTCTCACTGTATAGTTCACTACCTCCAGTCTGAGAGTTGAATGTGTGCGTATGTTTGTACGTGTGTGTTGCGCGCCTGCGTGTTACGAAGTTCTGCCACAACTTGTATACTGCTGCCGAGTACAGGGTATCCGAACAAAAACAGTTTCACTGTAAAAAAATCGCGCCAAGTCCACGTTCATAAGACTATTAAGAAAAAAAAAAATTTTTTTTTTTTTACAAAAAGATATAAAATAGAAAAATTAAAAAATCCAAGTAACCGATATGATTGTATATGATTTTGGGAAATTAAAAAAAATTTTGTTGTAAATTTAAAAATTAAGAAAAAAATTTTGGAACGTATTTAGTGTGCGTCATTGTGTATTTCAATTTTTTTAAAGTCCTAGTAAATAGATTTTACGAATTTCATTAAAAGTAAAATATTTTGCAACCACGCACACTAAATACGTTCCAAAATTTTTTTCTTCATTTTAACTTTACAACAAAACTTTTTTTAATTTCCGAAAATCATAGACAAGCATACCGGCTAGTTGGATTTTTTAATTTTTCTATTTTATATCTTTTTGTAAAGAAAAAAAAAATTTTTTTTTTCTTAATAGTCTTATGAACGTGGACTTGGCGCGATTTTTTTACAGTGAAACTGTTTTTGTCCGGATTTCAATATTTTTTGTAATTATAATAAAAATTTGTAATTAGTACTAACTTAAATCTCAAGTTGGCTGCATTTTTGATAGCAAACTATCCTCTTGAAGCTACAGTTTATGTAAAAATAATTGCAGCGCACCCTGGCGGGTGTAGATGCAAGCTGTGAAATTTATTTTTTTAACTGTAGTTTCCCATCTATTGGAGGATTACCATGCATTCTCGAATTACTTAGTCTGTGGCATGTCACTTTTTACATCGAAAAAAAGTCAGGATCGAAATTTTTGAGCTTGCTATAGTTTGTGCTGATAAGATTTAATAATTTCAAGTAAATTAATTGTTATAATTGAATATAATTAATTGATATCAGTAAAATAAAGTATGAATTACTGTTATAATATAAAATTTAGGAACAAGAAGTACCGTCGAATTAAATAAAATTTTGCAACCTCGAAATACCGTTCTGCTTACAGTAAACACACTCGGTAGTCTGGCGCTCCGTTTACAACGGATTTGAACGGAACTTGGCGCCAGATTCTACCGAATCTGTGGATGCATATAGTAGCATTTATTGTATACATCTATATACAACGTACATAAACAGCAACCTAACCATCAAGTTTTAATGTTTTGATTTTAAAGTTTTTTTGTACTTCTATGCATTGATACGTGTATTTTTATGTACTATTAAACAAATCATCAAGTGATTAAAGTTGAAAAAAAATAAAAAATTGTGTGTGTCAGCTCCGACGCACGACTGGAGTTTGCTCCTTACGAACGATTGTATCATGTATATAGATTAGTAAATAATGTTAAATGAAATTAACCATTATATTACTCGAAGCATACATGATACAATCGTTCGTAAGGAGTAAACTCCAGTCGTGCGTCGGAGCTGACACACACAATTTTTTTTTTATTAAAATTTTCAGTCATTAGCTCGCCATTAAAATCATAAACAATTTCCACTATTAATAAAACAGAACCTTCAATAACTTCGGATTAAAACGACGCCTAAGCTTCTTCTAAAATTAACACGAGTTTAATACTCAACATTAAATAAATTTTTAAGAACAATATTGACGCATAAATTTATTTCAATTCAACTCGTAATTTATTTTTTAAATTTTGAATAAATTCTTAAGAATATTTCTTTATAAAATTTTAACTACTTTTCTGGGACTTAATTCATACTGATAAATAGTTTTACAAGTAATTCCAATAAAACAATAATTTTAGTCTTCGATAGTTCAATGTATAAATGACCACGTGGAATTTTTCGATTTATAAATAATTAATAAAACAATTTGTTTCAATATAAAATAAATTCACGAAAAATTATCCACGGGTAATTCGATCTCAATTGCGTCGAAGTTCAGTAGCCAATTCTCAATAAATTATATTAAATAAATAATACTTTCTTGTAACAAATAATATTAATAAATGATAATTCAATTGTTATAATTTATAATAATAGTCCAGTTGTTAATTTCACAATTTACTGCGTACTAAAATTCACAAGGAATTTGCGCGCCAAAAATGGACGCCGGCGTTCGTAACTGCGTAACACGTTTTGACCTCGGGTACCAAATACTATGTCGTGTCGACTGGGACCTTCTCGATGTTCAGAATTTAATTAATAAAATAAATTTATTTAACTCAATCTAAGATGTTAATAATTATGAACTGGCCAAATTAATAAATTAATTACTCACGACTTCCAAACCCAAGAGGTCTAGAACATTCCTCGGGTATAATATCCCCAAGAAGAATATTCAAACTGCTAACGAACCAAATTAATTAAATAAATAATTATTATTAAGTAAAATTATTATAAACAATTGAATTACCAAAAAAATTAATTTATAATGAGAAGAAGTAAAATTGATGAGCTGGGTATATGACCCCCTTGGCTCATCAAAGGAATCAAAGTCTCAATACCTGTGTAATTTTTGTTCTTTGAAAACTCAGGCTTCCTTCTTTGGACTGTTTTGGCTAGCGATGTTACTGCATTGGTCACTGCACTACTTCTGACTTGTTGCCTCTACTCAACTGACCAAGAAACCCAAAATTTCCCCCACTTAATACTAGTTGGGTCCCGAAGACCGAGACGCGCCAGTGCTGCGTCGACTAATTAACGCACGAGTGCGGATTTACCTTCACAGGGTAATTTACCCTGTTACATGGTCTTTTCACCTAAATAGTCATTTCTTAGATTTTCTTTACTTAAATGTTTTTATGATGGACTTAAATACAACAAAAAGTAATACTCATAATATTTCTGTGATAAGAACTTATTAAATCTGAGTAAAGTATCTTGCAGCGAGAATCATTGGTGACAATGCGCCACCTGTTGGTGATTTTTATAATTTTCTTCTTACTATTTTATAATTTTCTTCTTAAAAATATTTTTAGTAACATTAATTACCGAATAATAAATTACCAAAAATAATGGAGGCTACAAAGTTAAAAGAACTTTTTTAGAAGGTAAATTACAAAAATCATTTCTAGTGTCTTAATCAGTTTTTTATACCGAAAATGATGATGTATATTTTAGATCAAAATTTTAATGAGCTTATAAAAATTATCTTGTCTGATTTTCTACCATTATTATTGAAAACGATTTGATCGACATAAAGAAATCATCCCAAAAAGTTAAATTTGGACAAATTTTCTTCAATGATTTAAAAATAACCATAATAACTATTGAAATCATTATTATCCATTATTTTTTTTTATTTATTATATCTATTGATTTTTGAGTTTTCTTTTTATATAATTCGACATTATAACAAATAAACTGAACTAGTACTGGCAGGTTAAATCATTATTTAATTGAGTACATCGAAGTAGGAGATCTGTTTTTTTTTTGTGATTTTAATTCCGATAATAACACATATTTAATTATGCAATTATTAAACATGTAGAATCGTTGTTAAAAAATAATTGAATGGACACACTAACATTGAATAACATAAATTTGGTAACGGAATGAAAATTACCTCTTCTACAAACTTCGTCTGATAAACTATCGAAAATATAGCTTTATAAGTTATTTTTAATAATTTCAAGTATATTAAATATAATGTTGAATAATAAATGACAAAAATGATCTTAAATACAACAGAAAATAATACTAATAATATTTCCGTGATTAGAAGTTATTAAATCTGAGTAAAGTGTCTTGCAGCGAGAATTATTGGCGACAATGCGCCACCTGTTGGTAATTTTTGGTACTAAGTTTAAAAACTGTCTTAATAGATTAAAGACACAACGAAAAACGAAACTAAAGTAACTTTTTTATATTTTGTTATAAATATTTTTAGTAACATTTAATTCTAAAATTAATTACTGAATAATAAATAACCAAAAAAGAACAAAGGCTACTAAGAACTCTTTTAAAAAGTAAATTACAAGAATTATTTGGACCTTTTGATCAGTTTTTAGAAAAATTGTTGACTGTGTAGTTTAGATCACACTCTTATCAAGGTTATAAAAATTTTTTTGTCCGATTTTAGACCACGAATTTAACAATCTTTTAGTAATTAAAAGTAGACTTTTCACGAAACGTTGTGAAATTTCGATGGAGTTTTTACAATGCTTACAAAAAATTTAAAACTAAATTAAAAGATTTAAAAAAAGACATACTTTTTTTTTCTAATATATCAAAAAGTTATTTTTAAAATTAGCAAATATCAAATAATTATTTTGCAAATTATAATTTTTTATGGTTTCAACAGTAACTCCTATCAAAATCTAGATTGCTCTTAAAGAAAGCTCGAATTAAAAATAACCTGTAGCAAATCTTACAAGTCAATAGATACAATTTAACAGTAGCTATTATATTAAGTTCCTATGAAGATGGGTTCAAAAAAAGAATATAATTCCTACACAACAACTGTTGAATTTTATGTCAAGAGAAAAGTGTGATCATTGAAATAAGTGGGAAGATCAAAAAGGTTAAAATCGAAAAAATGCTTGTCACACGTTAATTTAAAACCCTGTGAAAAAATTAATTCTAATCCACTAAATTAATGAAATTAAGACTAAATTTCAAAAAAAATTAAATTAATTATTATTAGGTGAGAAATTTATCTGAAATACGTCTAAAGTGATCAAAAAGTAAAATATAATGCAGCTTAGTTCAATGGAACTTAAAACATCCGAGTCAACTGTCTAGCAGCGAGAATTTTTGACTACAACGCGCTGCCTAGCGGATACTTTTAGAACTAACTCAAATTTAAGGTTAAAACGTCACAATATTGATCCGATCAGAAAAATAATTCAAATTTTACATGATACAAAAACAAATTTTGCTTTGTTAAAATTAATTAGTCGAATTATAGCGCGAATATTATAAGAATAATCTAAAAGGCAAAAGGAAAAAATAATCAGAGTCATTAATTGTTAGTTAAATTTGATTAGAAATATACTTCAATTTTTCGCTTGACATATGGTTTTAGATTATAACGGAATTGAAACTTTTTTCTTTTGTGAATTAATTTAACAATTATTTTAACAATCGATGACGATTCTCGATAAAAGAACTAATTCAAAATTGAGTTTTTGATAATGAGTAGAGGAATGTGCAATCACAAAGAGACAATCTGATCCACAACAACTTAACTATTTACGTATTTAAATTGTCAATCAAGTCTGCAATAGAAATGTTTGACAAGAAACCGTCAGATAAATAAAAAAAATTTTTTTTTATGGTTAAACCATTAACATAATTTTTTAAAAGAAAAATAATAATTCTAAATTTTGTTTAAATGCAGTAGAATCATTATTCAAAGATTTTTTTACAATAGAAAAATTCAATCCAAAATTATATTTTTTATATTAATACTAACCCAAAACACTTCTTTAGTGGTCAAACAGTTATAATAATAACTTCTTCGATAATTAGAACTTATAAATGCAGAGTCAAGTATCTTGCAGCGAAAATTTTTGACGACCATGCGCCACCTGTTGGTGACTGTTGGTACTAAATTCAAAATTAAGTTTAATACTTAAAAACTTGTTAAATATAACTAAGCAAGTGAAAAATTAAGTTTATTTAATCAAATTACAGTGATCAAACTGTCAAAATTTTTGTTCTATGTTGCATTAGTATAAATGTGGATAATTTTTTGGGTTACGATTAAAAAAATTATTTTATATGGTTTATTATTTAGTTAAAGTTTTAAATAGTTAAAGTAGACTGTCAAAAAATTAATGTCATAATTTTTGGTGATTTAAAGATAGATATCGTTTATGCTTGGATGAAATTGGAAAGATTGAAGGTGTGGCTTTGAAATATTTCAATACTAATATTTTTGTTAAGATTTTGAATATTTTTCTACAAAAGAAGAGAACAAATTCAAAAGTTGATATTTCAAGAGTAAAGTCAGAAAAATTCAAAACATTCAAGACGCTTACATTCATCGATCAAATAAAAATCAATTAATGAAATGAGTGTTAATTTTATTCTTTGATCAAAAGATAAATAACACATTTATCGTAAATTTGGCGGGAACTTATGTTGATTACTCTGCAAGATCTCTATTCATTTAATAAGAAAATAAAGTAAAAGCGCTTATTATAATCACTTATTCATAGTTTTTTTGATATTTTGAGTTTACATAGAAATTATTATCAATGAAAGTGTTAAGCATTAAACTAGATTTTTTAAGAAATTTTGAGTCGTCGATTTTTTAACTCCAGCCAACTAAAACAATTTGGATACAAACGAAACATAATGAGCAGGCTGCAGTTTCAAGCAACGATGAAAAATTTGTACGGATATTCCGACAATTATCAGAACTTTGACTACTTAGTCAAATCATTATTTAGTTTTGTACATCCAATCAGTATGAAATAATGAAGCTGTCTTTACAAAACACTTAAAACAATCCCAACTTTAAAAAAATTCAATCCCTAAAAAAAGGAGTTATTAAATTTTTTTCTGCAACGATAAATAAAATGCAACATAATTTATTTTTAATAATTTCAAGTGTATTAAATATAATGTTAAGTAATAAA
This sequence comes from Cotesia glomerata, assembly GCF_020080835.1. Classification (NCBI taxonomy): domain Eukaryota; kingdom Metazoa; phylum Arthropoda; class Insecta; order Hymenoptera; family Braconidae; genus Cotesia; species Cotesia glomerata. Next base: position 1,442,861 of record NC_058166.1, on the reverse strand, counting down.
AGACAAAATTGATCTTAAATACCACAAAAAGTAATACGAATAATATTTTCAAGATTAGAAGTTATTAAATCTGAGTAAAGTATCTTGCAGCGAGAATTATTGACGACAATGCGCCACCTGTTGGTAATTTTTGGTACTAAGTTTAAAAACTGTCTTAATATATTAAGGACACGACGGAAGACGAAAGCAAGGCAATTTGTTTATAATTTTCTTTTTACAAATATTTTTAGTAATTTAATTCTAAAATTAATTACCAAATATTATAAAGACAACAAAGTTAAAAGGACTTTTTTGAAAAACAAATTAGAAAAGTTGTTTAAGACTTGATTTTTTCTTTTTTTTAAATTAAATATTATATATTTTAGGCCAGATCCTTATCGACTAAAAAAAAATTTCTTGGACGATTTTGGACCACTATTATCCAAGATGCTTTGACAGAAAAAATATAACGCATTTCATAAAGTGAAATTTTTAAGGATTATATTTCATTTGACAAAAATAGCCAGAATAATAATCCAATATAATAAAATTTAACCAGAAGCAAATTTTCTAAATCAATAGTTTTAGTGCAACAATCATTGTATTAATTATTTTAAAACAAGAGTCGGAACGACAACAAAAAATTTTTCATCATTCCATAAAAAAAAAAAACAAAATACTTATTTCATTTTAATTAAGAAGAAACTTATACATAAAATTTATGTTTGGCATAAATTAATTTATAACTTATAAAATTACTAAATTTTCATCTACTGAATAATTGAAATTAAAACTAAGTTTCCAAAAAAAAAATTAAATTAGTTATTATATGGTAAAAGAATTAAATTAATTCAATTATTAATAATTCAATTAATTATTATATGGTGAAATTTTTATCAAAGTAAAATTCCAATTTGAATTTCTGTACACAAAAGTACTTAAAATTTTATTTTACTCATATGGTAACATTCTACCAGTTAGTAAGCAACAATAATTTCTTTTGGAATTCTATTGTCTTACTTTATTTTTTTTACATTACTGCTCATTTCTAAATATTCTATTTCAGTTTAGTTAATTATTAATTTTCAAAAGTATTCAACGCTAAATTAATTTCTACTCAATTTTCTTGCTTTAGACTCATACAAATTGAAAAATGGAAATATTGTTTTTCTAATCGGTTAAAAAGTAATTAATGAAACCGGCGAAAGTTGAAGGACGGTAATAATTCATCGAATTATTATTATTCATGAATTTTTAGTGTCATCAAGAAATATTTCAATAATTATAAAGATTGCCCTAAAAAACAAGTTTTAATTAAAAATAACACAACAAAATGTTACCAATTAATCCTTTCAATCCAACAAGACAAATAAAGCAACCAAATTTTTTTCAAAAAACATATATCTAAGCACTCGAAATAAAATTGATGTTTGGAACATGTTAATTTATAATTTCTAAAAAAATTAATTTTAGTCCGCTGAATTATTGAAATTAAGACTAAATCCCAAAAAAAATTAAATTAATTATTATAAGCTAAGGAATTTATCTAAAATAAGTCTAAAGTAATTAAAAAATGAAATATAATGTAGCTTAGTTCGTGGGAAGTTAAAACATCCGAGTCAAATGTCTAACAGTGAGAATTTTAAGCGACAATGCGCCACCTGTTGGATATTTTTAGAACTAACTCAAATTTACGATTAAAACGTCACAATATTGATCCGATTAGAGAAATAATTTATTGAATATTGTATAATTGTATCTTGGTTGGCAATAACGAATTTGATTTGATTATTATTTTTATGAGTTTTGATAAATAAATTAACCTTATATTTGGAATCTGTCTTATTATTTGGTTATTATTAGAGACAGGAGTAGAAAGTTAAACAAAATTTTAACTCCAAAATAGTACAAATAACTTAAAATTCGAATTTATGTTGCTTCTGTTACCCATAGGATCGTTGAAACCATCGATAAGATTTTTTTATATTAGAAAAATTAAATCCAAAATTGTATTTTTAATAACAGTATTAATCTAAAACACTTCTTTGTAAGTCAAACTGTGGTAATAATAATTTCTTCGATGATTAGAACTTATAAATGCTCAGTCAAGTCTCTTGCAGCGAGAATTTTCGACGACCATGCGCCACCTGTTGGTGAGTTTTGGTACTAAATTCAAAATTATGTTTAATACTTAGAAACTTGTTAAATATAACTAAGCAAGTGCAAAATTAAGTTTATTTAGTCAAATTAAAGTGATCAAACTGTCAAAATTTTTATTTTATCTTGTACTAGTATAATTGTGGATAATTAAAAAAATTATTTTCTATGATTTATTGTTTAGTTAAACTTTTGCATAGTTGAAGTAAATCGTCAAATAATTATAATAATAATTTGTAGTGAATTAACAGAAGATTATCCATGCTTAGATAAAATTGGAAAGACTGGCGAAGTGATTTATAAATGTTATGATGTCAATATTTTTATAAAGATTTTGAGAATTAATTTTAAAATCTGCAAAAACTAGACTCCGTTAAAAATATTCAAAATGTTCAAGGCTTTAAAAATTAAAAAAAAGTGATGTAAGAATTCTGTTAATTCAATTCTTGAAAACCCAGAAAGATATCTTTTTAATCAATTAAAATTGTCATGCATGGACATATCAATCAAACCATCGTAGAAATTTTTTTACTGAATCTTTTCGATCACATTCAAAATGGCAAGTATCAGAATTTCTGAAATAATTTATTATATCAACTAATCAAATCAAATTAATTGAAAAAATTTGAAAGAAATGTCAATTTATTACAACACATAAATAAAACTTTAACTGCCAAGTAAAATCATAAGTGGGAATCAGAAAATAACTAATTCACACTCTGACTCACAAAAGTTTATATTAAAAACTAATATTGAATCCTAATGACTTTACCTGCTGAACTATCGAAAAAATAGCTTCATAATTTATTTTTAACGATATTAAGTGTATTAAATATAAAGTTAAGTAATATAAGACAAAATTGATTTTAAATACAATAAAAAGTAATACGAATAATATTTCCGATTAGGAGTTATTAAATCTGAGTAAAGTATCTTGCAGCGAGAATTATATGGATTCAAAGGGAATACACTATTGCACGACTCATGATGCGAAGCATCAGAGAGTGCTTTACGATCGAAAAATTTTTTTCGCCTCATTTTGGCGGCTATTTTTATTATTATAGCCTTGTTAGTTCACGGAATCAAGATATTTTGCATACTATTGTCGAGATAATTTAATGGAGATTAATTTCATACTTTTTAAAAATTGATTTACTGCAATAGAATTGGAAAAAAACACCAAACTAAGTCAAAAAATTTTCCTGTCCGTCATGTGTGAAACCCGGAAACACTGTAACTTGTGAAAAAATCCATTATTTGAGTTAAGTTTTAAAAAAAAAAATTCTAATCGACGATTGTAGGTCACTGAATGCGAATGATTAATTAATTCAGTGTCGTTTAATTGCAATTAATAAAAAACAAAAACTACAAGACTGTATATCTATATATATCCATGTAAAATTAACATGGATGGTGATATATCTATATCTATAGATATTATGTACATTTTATTCCACCAGGGGCGCTTGTGCAGTACCTTCCTACTACAGCTGTTTTTTCGGCAATTAATTTTGAACGACTTAAGTTTTTTTTTTTTTTTTTTTTTTTTATATTTCATAATTAAATGAGCATTATGAGTCGTGCACTTTTGGATTTTCCAAAATTTTTCTAAAAATAACTAGACCAAAGTGATACAATTATTATTATTTATTAGTCAACGAAATATATTTAAATAATTAATTATTATTTAATAAACTTTTATTAGATTAGATCGCATCCACAGCTGTGGTGGTATATTGAGCGATTTATTTGTGTGTGTCCGTGTGAGATCTATAGTCCGTTGGATGGTCCCAGTTGTTGGCGCTTGGCGGTGTTGAGGCGTTTTTGGTTGCAGGTCTGCCGCCAGAGGCGTAACTGCGCTGACAGTACCGCCACAATTATTGGCGACAATGCGCCACCTGTTGATAATTTTTGGTACTAAGTTTAAAAACTGTCCTAATAGATTAAAGACGAAATCAGGGCAACTTCTTTATAATTTTCTTCTTACAAATATTTTCACTACTATTTAATTCTGAGATTAATTATCGAATGATAGATTATTAACAATATTCAAGACCAGAACGTAAAAATAATCTTTTTATTAAAAAGCTTATTAAAATATTTTATTCCGATTTTGGACCAAAAGAAAAAACGTAGTAAAACTTTGACAAATTTTCGAAAGTGCATGCATACAGAAAATTTAAATCTCAAATAAAAAATTTCGAGAAAAAAATATTACAGATAATACATTAGATCAAAAAGTAATTGCTAGAGATATACATCCTGTTTTAATAAAATACCAGCAAAACAAATGAGAAAACTTTTCAAGTGTTCGAGATCATCGAAATAAAAATCTTAGATGCAGTGAGATAAAGTTTTAATTAAAAATGTAGATGAGTAAATTTAGCAACTGAATACTGTGAATCCCAATAAATATCATAATAAAATTTTTTCACCAAATTAATAATCACAGAAAAAAATTTTACATCAAAAAATCGCAAGATGAAAAAACAAATTTTATTTCAAGAAAAACGAAGAAACCGACTATAAAATTGATGCTTAGCGTACATTAATTTATAACTTCTAAAAAAATTAATTTTAATCCATTGAATTATTGAAATTGAGACTAAATCTCAAAAAAATTAAATTAATTATTGTGTGGTGGAAAAATTCATCTAAAATGTGTCGAAAGTGATCAAAAAGTAAAATATAATGTTGGTTATTTGGTTGGAACTTAAAACATTCGAGTCAACTGTCTGGCAGCGAGAATTTTCGCTACAATGCGCCACCTGTTGGTAATTTTCGGTATTAAAATTTAAAATTCCTATTATGCTTAGAATTTTAAACTTTTCAGCTTCTAACGAACTCTCTGGTAGTGAGAATATTTCGTGACCATGTGCCACGTAGCGGCAAAACCAAGAACAATTTTTCAAACTTACAAATTAAAAATTTTTACGATTATTAAAACTTTTCCAACATATTCATATAATAAAAAAAAATTAATCTATTCTAGAATACAATATTTATCTGAAAAAACAAACTTTGTAAGATCAATTTTTTTCTAGGTGAAACTTATAATCTTCGATTCAAGTTTCTTATAGTGAGAATTTTTAGCTACAATGCGCCACCTGTAGGATATTTTTGGTACTAAAATTTTTAATTTATATTTTACATAGAATTTAAAATTCTTGAGCTTCGAACGAAGTCTCTGGTAGCGAGAATATTTAGCTACCATGCACCACCTATCGGCGAAACCAAGAACTAAATTTTAAAAAAATCTAAAAATTGAAATGTGTGTTTTTACTAAAACTTTCTTATAATAAAAAAAAAAAAAAAAAAAAAAAAAAATAAAAAATTGTCACTGTCTAAAAAAGTCTCATTAGCATTAGTCTATTGTCACACACAGTTACTAGTGGGCACTCGAGAATCATCAACCCCACGTCATCTTGCCCCAGGTTAGTCATATCCTCAAAAATACTTGTCCCATTTTTGGATTCCTTTTAAGCATGAACATAAGCCCAACAATAAAATAACTAGACAATACTGACAAAGCTTGTTAACAACCGAGCACTCTACATGTGACACCTCAACAAAAAAATCACTCCCCCTCCTTCCACCAAGAACGTGAATCCAGACTTGACTCAAGACGGTAAGAATAAATCCGGGTTTTAATCAACCGGGCACTAGGGTTAGTTTGTTCTTCATTAGCCTCTGCCCGGGTATTATTACCGGAAACAACTAAAAGATTACGTATTTACCGGGCTATTGCCGCGCAATTAGGGATCAAAAAATATGTATAATAGCCTCGCTTTGTTTGGCGGCTAGCTTTTTTACTTTTTTGATACAAAAGACTGTTTTCCCGGCAAATATATGCTCTTTAGAAGCCAGGCTTCCTGTAATTGTTAAGGAATCGCTAATTGTCGACTCGTTGACCTCCGGCAGGCTAATATTTGGCGGGAAAACGCTTGTTTGATTGTCATTATTCATTTTCAAAGCTTTTTTTTTAAAAAAAACCTAAAATATTTGTAATTTTTTTAGTTTTTTAACTTTAAGCTTCGATATCTCTTAAGCTATCGGTTTGAGACAAAAAATTTCTTACAAAAGTTGTAGCTTAAGACCTTAGCTTTGAATCAAGCTCAAGCACGAGTAATTATTTTGATGAGATCAAAAGTTATGATCATTTTTATACTCCGAAAATTGAAAATGTCAAAATTTTGCATTTTCCGCAAGAAGTCACTTTGATGATCGATATCTCGCAAACTATCGACTTTAGAAAAAAAAAGTTTCATACAAAAGTTGTAGCTTAAGATATTAGCTTTCCAATAAGTCCTCAAACGAACAATTATTCTGATTAGTTCAAAAGTTACAGCCATTTTTTAATCCGAAAATTGAAAATGCAAATAATGACCTTGAAATCCGCAAGAAGTAACTTTAAGCTTCAATATCTTGGGATCTATCGATCCAAATCTAACAAAATATACTCGAAAATTATAGCCTGAATTCTTATCTTTCGAAATAGCCCTCTTGTGAGTAAAAATTCTGACCATTTCTGAAGTTATAAATTTAAAAAGATAAAATCCAAGAAATCGAAAAAAAAAGACTTTGATCCGCACTTGTAAGTAGCGAGTACCAAGTGTGCCAACTATGCTTCCATCTGAAGATGCACACTCGGGCAGTACATACTCGACCAATGCGACGTGCTCAAACTTAAACATTTCATCCTTTATCTCTATCTTGTTCCTCTTGCACTTCTGTTATAGTATCAGATAGCACAAGAACTTTTCTATTTTTTCTTATCTACTCCCTCTGTCCACCCTCTTTCTCTTCCAGCGTCTCCTCATCTCAAACTTCAATTAGACTGGATTTTTTTCATCATTACTCATTCCGTCTGTCGTGTTACCTCAGGCATTATTTTTATTTCTTTAAATATCGCTGTAACTTTTTAAATAATTTAAATAATCAATCGTGTAAGGACTTAACTTAAAGGTAAGATCCTGAGCTACAATTTTGTATAGTAATTTTTTATCTAGAGTCAATAGTTTCTGAGATATCGAAGTTCAAAGTAATCTTTTGCGGATTTGAAGGTCATAACTTGCATTTTCAATTTTCGGAGTGTAAAAATGGTGATAACTCCTAAAATAATGAAAATAATGACTCGTTTTATGATTTAATTAATAGCTAAGATCTCAAGCTACAATTTTTGTTCTAAAATTTTTTGTCTAAACTCAATAGTTTTCGAGATATCGATCATCAAAGTGAACTTTTGCGGAAAATGCAAAATTTTGACATTTCCAATTTTCGGAGTATAAAAATGGCCATAACTTCTGAACCAATCAAAATAATTCATCGTTTGAGGACTCATTTAAAAGCTAAGACTTCAAACTACAACTTTTGCACAAAAAATTTTTTTTCTAATAGATAATTCTCGAGATATCGATTATTAAAGTAAATTCTTGCGAAAATAGGGATATTAGGTAAAACAAAGAAGCGAAAGAATAAATTGGTAATTTAAGTGTAATAGCAGTTACAAATTATAAATAGCTCTTTAAATTGCACAATTAAGAACCGCATTTGCACGTGGAGCAATCTTAATACAAAAGTGCACTCGGTCTTTAGAAATATCTATAGAAATATCGTAAGCGTTGATAAAAATGTCTATTTAAATTTAAAAGGATTTACCATTTCAGTTTTGTATTTTTTTTTTTTTTTTTTTTGTGAAATAACAATTGTTACCCCATATTTTATTATTGCCCATTCTTGCACTGTCATTAGCTCGCAATAATGTAACCGCTAAATAAAAAATATATATCTTGTAATTTATTATCTGGGTTCTTTAAATTTAAATGTAATTAAATACGACGAAATGAACGGCATTTATAAAATTATTTAATAATACACATAATTGCTCTGAATTTAGCAATATTTCATTTGCATTTAATGCCGCTTCCAGACACTCGGTTATAATATTATCCGCATTCTCCTACTGAGTGATAATTCCAGTGCTCCTCCCCCCTCCTCTCCACCCCCTGCCACTCCTCAGTCTTATTTAATGTGTCTTAGATATTGTTCTTCTTTGCTACTTACATTTTAATCACTTTTTTTCTAATTGGAAATTTTTTGACTGTTCAAAGCTCGATATCTGAGAAAATATCGAGTTTAAAAAAAAAAAATTTAAAACAAAAATGTAGCTTAGAGTATTAGCTTTCCAATGAGTCCTTAAATGAGAGATTGTGTAAATTATTCCAAAAGTCATGACTATTTTTATGCCCCGAAAATTGAAATTGCATTTTTTTGCATTTTTCGTAAGAACTAACTTTGATAATTAATATCTCGAAACCTATTGGCCGGAAGTGAACACAATAAAACAAAAATTGTAGCTTCAGGTCCCAGCTTCAAAATGAGTCCTCAAACAACCAAATATTCCCATTGGTTCAAAAGTTATAGGCTTTTAAAAAATAAATATCAAAATCCGAGTTTTTTTTCAGTAAATGTAGTTAGTTTTAAAACTTCGATATCTCGAAATTTACTTGTCGGAAGTATGTACCGCTTAAAGAAAAGTTGAAGCTAAAGTTCGGAGGCTTAAATTGAGCCCTTGCAGAAGCTTCTACCTCAATTAGATCAAAAGTTATGATCTCGGAAAGTTTAAGACTCGGAAATAAAAATAGATGGGTAAGCCTGAGATTAATTAATAAGTAATAGTATAGGGACAAGTATTGTCAGCGTTAAATTAACAGGTGCCTTGGAAACTCGATAATCGTTAGAGGCGTTAAACACTACCAGTCTCTTAACTTATAGATGGATAGTACGATATATAAGAGGGAGGAAAGTGGTAAGAGATGCTTTTGGATAAACTTTGACTAAATGCTTGTGCTTCTCGGTTCCTTAACCACCCATTAATCAATATATTACCTAGTCATTATGTCCTTTGTTTATCGGTGACTAACTACCGTTAATTGATTTTCTTCCTCCATTTAAACTTGTCAACGCTTCAATATCTCAATATTAACAACTTTCAAAGACATTTTTTTTCCTTTATCAATTTTCGGATTAAAAAATAGCCATAACTTTTAAAATAATTAAAATAAATAATTTTTTCAGAACTAATTTGAAAGCTAATATTTCAAGCTACAATTTTTGTTTCAAACAATTTTTTCTAAAATCAATCGATACCAAGATATCAATCATCAAAGTGACCTCTTACGGATTCTTCAAAACTTTTATTTCCAATTTTCGGATTAAAAAATGGCCATAGCTTCTGAACTAATCAAAATAATTATTCTTTTGAGGAATTATTGGAAAGCTAATATCTTAAGCTACATCTTTTGTTTGAAAATTTTTCCTCTAATGTCAATATTTTCCAAAATGAAAACTATAAAAATGACCTCTTGCGGAAAATACAAAATTCGGATTTCCAATTTTCGAAGTAAAAAACGGCAATAACTTTTGAACTAATTGCAATAATAAATCATTTAAGGACTCAATGTAAAGCTGAGACCTTAAGCTACAATTTTTGTACCAAACTTTTTTTTTTAAATCGATAATTTTCGAGTTATCAATTAACAAAATGACCTCTTGCGGAAAATGTAAAATTTGGATTTCCAATTTTCGGAGTACTTAAATGACCATAACTTTTGACCTAATTAAAATAATTGTTCGTGTGAGAACTCATTGAAAAGCTGAGATCTTAAGCTACAGTTTTTATTAGCTACAGTCAGTTAAACTGACTTCCGATTGATAACTTCCAAGATATCAACAAAATAATTTTTTATTTACGGAAAAATCCAATTTATTTTTTGATATAATTCTTCGAAGCAAATATACGAAGTAATAAATATAACGTCATATTGTGTGATGTATTTTAAACAAAATACTTAAAACCTACAATAAATATAACCGCGAATCTTCAAATTTATTGATGCTAATTTTCTGTCATCCTATTTCTCACTAGTCTACACTAGGCGAGTGCTTTTGCGAAGCGGAAAGCTTCTTACAAAAAAATAAAAAATAAAAATTTACATTGTCAACTATCTAGAGTTGCATGCATCTAATTCACCACATCTCTGTAGCGAGAAATATTTCAGAAATGTTGAAATACTGTTCTGCGAAATAAAACCCGGCGTCGTTTCTTGGTGAGACCGAGCTTTGTAGAAAAGAATTGCTGAGAAGGGATTAAGCTTATGGAAAAGCTTTGCAGTAACCGACAATGTGAGGAGAGGATGAGAACGCCGGTAAGTACATGTGTCTTTGTATTTTCAACAGGATTTTGGTTTCATATTTTACCTTTTTTCGGTTTCTTTAATCGACGTTAGCTGCTAAGTAAAGTAAATTTCAGGCCGGTATTTCTTATTGGATAAAAAATTTTATGTTGTTTAATTTTAGTTTTTGTTTTGTACTTTTATTTTTATTAGATTAGAAATTATAAAAGAATTTAGGTAGAAAAATTACAAAATTGATAATGTTTAGAAAACATGAATTTATCCTCGATATCTTGAAAATTATCGACTCAAGACAACAAACCTTAAGCTAAAGTTGTAGCCTAAGATCTTAGCTTTAAATCAAGTCTAAGCACGAGTAACTATTATAATTATTTCAAAAGTTATGAGTGTTTTTGTACTCCGAAAATTGGAAATCAAAATTTTGCATTTTCCGCAAGAGGTCATTTTGTTAATGGATAACTCGAAAATTATCGACTTTAAAAAAAAAAGTTTGGTATAAAAATTGTAGCTTAAGGTTTTACCTTTCAAATGGGTCCTTAAACGATCAATTATTTTGATTGGTTCAGAAGTTATGGCCATTTTTTAATCCGAAAATTAGGAATGATAATTTTGAAATTTTCGCAAGAGGTCACTTTGTTAATTGATAACTCGAAAATTATCGACTTTAAAAAAAAAGTTGGGTACAAAAATTGTAGCTTGAAGTCTCAGCTTTACATTGAGTCCTCAAACGATTTATTATTCTGATTAGTTTAAAAGTTATTGCCGTTTTTTACTTCGAAAATTGGAAACCCAAATTTTCCATTTTCCGCAAGAGGTCAGTTTGATAATTTTTATTTTAGAAAATATTGACATTAGAGGAAAAATTTTTAAATAAAAATTGTAGCTTAAGATATTAGCTTTCAAATGTCTCCTTAAAAGTTTAATTATTTTGATTAGTTCAAAAGTTACGGCCATTTTTTAATCCGAAAATTGAAAAAGCAAGATATGACCTTCAGCTCCGCAAGAGCCGACTTTGAACTTCGATATCTCGAAAGATTTCCGTCAGATCATCACTTAATAAAAATGAAAGTTGTAGCCTAGAGTCTGTAGTACAAAATAAGCCTACGAATGATTCTCTATCTCTAATGTCGTAAAAGTTACAGGCCCTTAAATAAATTTTAAATAAATTTCCAATCCCACCCTGTATCTTAATCTCGATAACTAAAGTTATAAATTTTTAAAAGCTCCGAAATATTTTCTCCCCATAATTCACCGAGACATTTTAATTTACACGATACATTAGCTTGTAAAAATTTTCAATCAGTTAAATGCTTGATATTTATATTTCCGTATCCGTAAACAAAATAAATAAAATTACCGTTGGGTATAAAATAGGGTGGGAGAGGGGGAGAGGTATGAGGAGCTGGGGCGAGATAAGTCTTAAGTAAGTGAAGGGAAAAATAATAAAATGAAATAGTAAAATAGTGGAAAGTGGTAGTTAAAAGTTACAAGACGATTCGTTGAGTAATCCCAGAGCGTTTGTAGAGCCTCGGAAATGGGAATCGTGAACGGTGTGATAATTGTCGTGCAGTTGTCGTAATGACAATTTTCATCGTCGTGTCACATCAACAGCTAAGACGACTTAGACAGAGACGGAGAAGAGAGAAGGGGGTCTAACACGACTATGATGGAGACGAGGATTCAGATCAAGATGCAGACGATTCTGACGATCTGCTAACGGGAGAGAGCGTTTAAGGGTGACGGTAATTACCCCATTGCATCGCTTGGGTCTTCGGAGATGCAGATTGCGTTAGTGTCATTCAATAAACAAGGTTTCACATTTTTAACTTCCCCCTAAGAAAATCTAAGATTTTCAAAAATCGGGAAGTTATTGTTTTCACCCCGTTTTACGAAAATCGAGTTTTCATCGAATCTCGACGTTTCGAGGTCCTAGGAAGCTTCCCTGACTATTCCCACGATGGTGTCTGTATGTCTGTATGTGTGTGTGTGTGTGTGTGTGTGTGTGTGTGTGTGTGTGTGTGTGTGTGTGTGTGTGTGTGTGTGTGTGTGTGTGTGTGTGTGTGTGTGTGTGTGTGTGTGTGTGTGTGTGTGTGTGTGTGTGTGTGTGTGTGTGTGTGTGTGGATGTGGATGTATGTAAACCTCTTATAACTTTTGAACGGATTTGATCGCGGTTGATGCCATTCAAAAAGGCTTGACCAAACTTAGATTTTGTATATACTTTGGAATGCTTCGGACCGGTAGATTTTGAGAAATCGCAAAAAACTATAAAAAAAAATTTTTTCAAAAGTGGGTTTGTTGGAATAACTTTTAAACGGCTTTACCGATAAATTCCAAAAACTAATCAGCTCTTAACATTAAAAAACCACGTCGATCGCCGCCAGTCCGGTCAAAATCGGTTGATTCGTTCGTGAGTTATCGAAAACGAAAGAAAACCAAAAAAAGTGTTTTTTCGGAATTACTCCGAAGTTTTTCACTCTGTCAATATAAACTTAAAGATTTTTCATGGAGCGTAAAAAACTGCGTCGAATGTCACCAATCGCGTGAAAATCGGTTCATTCATTCAAAAGTTATCGCGATTTAAAAATTAAAAAAATAGTGTTTTATCAAATTTCTATCAAACTTTTGAGCTCAAAAGCATACAAAAGCTATTTTTTGAGCTCGGAGAGCTCAAAATAATATAAAAATTGTATTTATGAGCTCAAAGATCTCTAAAACGTCATAAGTGCAATTTCAAGTATTTAGGTATTGAATTGGCGGGAAGTTGCAGGGATGGCCTTCAGGGTCAACCGTTTTCCTAGTTTTTTTTTAATCAAAATTTTCATTTTAGATTCTTTAAATCGTCATAATTTTTGAACCAATGAAAATTAAGAAATTTTCGAAAAATTTTCTTGAAGCTAGAAAAATTTCCTACAACTTTTGTTTAGATAACTTCATGATCCGATCGATAGTTTTTGAGATATCGAAGTTCAAAGTCAACTTTTGCGGATTTGAAGGTCATTAATTGCATTTTTAATTTTCGGATTAAAAAATGGTCATAACTTTCGAATTAATCAGAATAATTGTTCGTTTGAGGACTCATTGGAAAGCTAATTACTTATGCTACAAATTTTATGCGAAACTATTTTTTCTAACTTTGATAATTTCCGAGATATCGAAGTTCAAAGTTAACCTTTGCAGAAAATGTAAAATTTTGACATTTCCAATTTTCGGAGTATAAAAATGGTCATAACTTTTAAACCAATGAAAAAATAGGATTTTTGGAGGAATTTTCGTAAAGCTAGGTAAATTTTCTACAACTTTTGTTTTGATGACTTCATGATCCGACCGATAGTTTTCGAGATATCGTAGTTCAAAGTCATATCTTGCGGATTTAAAGGTCATAACTTGCATTTTTAATTTTCGGATTAAAAAATGGCCGTAACTTTTAAACTAATCAGAATAATTGTTCGTTTGAGGACTCATTAGAAAGCTAATACCTTAAGCTACAAATCTTATGCAGAACTTTTTTTTCTAAAGTTGATAGTTTTCGAGATATCGATTGTCAAAGTTAACCTTTGCGGAAAATGCATAATTTGCATTTCCAATTTTCGGAGTATAAAAATGGTCATAACTTTTGAACTAATCAAAGTAATTACTCGCGCTTGGGCTTGATTTAAAGCTGAGATCTTAAGCTACAACTTTTGTGAGAAACTTTCTCCCTAAAATTGAAATTTTTGGAAATATTGGTCCAAAACCAAAAAATTTTGGTAAATTTTAAAATACTAAAATTTTCGAGTCTCTTATGAGCTTTTTTATAAAAAAAAAAGGTACTTTGGAGAATCCATGATTATAGAAGCAATAAATAGAAAGTGTGTAAGTCTGTACAAGAGTAGGGAAATAAAGGCGGTTATTATTAGGCAGGATGGACAGAGTTTTAAGGTGAAATTCTTAGTCCGGGTCTTAATTCAGCAATTAAGCTAATGGAATGTATATAACAATTATAAAGTGGGTAGTATTCCATTGTACCGCGACCTTCATTGCACGTGGAGCCCCCTCACATCAGAAAAGCCTCTTACATCCTCGGTCCTCAGAAAGCTAAGGAAAAGTACCAACCAACCGACTAAGTATTATGGTAATTACCAGCTGATAATTTATGTTTATGTTCTTGTATCCATCGGGTTACCCCTTTTAAAACACCCTGTCTTCGCTGTTTTACCCCAACGCCCCCAACATACAACAAAAGTCTATTAGTACGTTTTAAGGGAGTTTGTAAGTGATAAAACTATAACTCATATTTTAGAAGCTAGAGGTAAGTTGGTTTTATGCTTTTTTTCTTTATAATTTTTTATTTTAAACTTCGATATTATTAAAACTATCGACTTGAGACAAAAAAAATTTAGCAAAAGTTGTAGCTTAAGACCTTAGCTTTAAATCAAGCCCAATCACGAGTAATTATTTTGATTATTTCAAAAGTTATGAGCGTTTTTGTAACCCGAAAATTCGAAATGCAAATTATGCCTTTTCCACAAAGGTTGACTTTAAGAGTCGATATCTCGGAAACTATCGACTTTAAAAAAGAAATTTTTAAACAAAAGTTGTAGCTTAAGATATTAGCTTTCTAATGAGTCCTCAAAAGAACAATTATTTTCATTAGTTCAAAAGTTATGGCCATTTTTGAATCCGAAAATTGAAAATGCAAGTTTTGACCTTGAAATGACTTTGAACTCGGATATCTCGGAAACTATTGGTCGGAAGTGGTTAGAACAAAAACAAAAATTATAGTTTAGGGTTTCAGCTTCAAAACAAGCCCTGATATGGCCTTCTATCTCAATTGGTAAAAAAGTTAAGATAGAAGAAAAAAATTAATCCAAAAACTCCAAAAAACAGGAATTTAAATTTCTTTTGAAATTAAACACAAGCTTGAAAATTAGAGCGAGGGAAGTTACGACAAGTAGAAATAGAGGGAGACAATGCTCTGGATGGAGAGAGGAGGTAGAAGAGTTAACGCGTGCATCAGGTCCATCCGCGCAATAAACTACAATCACAAATTACAGAGTCAAATAGTTTCGGCGTTTTCGCGCGGAATGTCGCAATTTCGAGTCAGGACTGCAAAGAGGAGGGGGAAGGGGTAGGGGGAGCGGGTCGAAGTGGAGGTGAGGTTACGCGCAAAGACGCCGGGTAATGGGTTACTTGTAGTTCGCGGAGAAAGGGAGGGAGATTAAATTTTAGGGAGCTCTAATGAACTTACAATGGGTGCCATTGATCTATTGCTCAATTTCAGGAACACGAATTCGGAAATTTACAGCTTGGGTTAAAAAAATCGGAAATATATGACCCGTGACTAATTGCACTTGTCGATTAAAAACCACTGTCCGTTACTAAGGGTATTAATTATCGATATTTCACACCTACTACCACCTATGGGATTCTTATTACCGGTAATTGAAATCAAGCCTAACTAAAGAGAGAGAAATGGATCAAAATTCTGAGTTTTAATATTAGAAAAGTTATGAAATATTATTGTAACGAGACTAGATAAAAGGAGTAATACAAATTTCTTCACCATAATTACTGTATTGAATTTTACAGATCATTCCACAATCATAAGCAGAAAAATTATTTCATTTGACATAAAACTGTAAAGTCTCCAATGAAATAATTGGTTAAATATTGAAAAAAAAGGTAAATTAATTTTTTAATACCATAAACAACCTTCCATTGTAAATTTTTTAAACGAAACCTCGAAGTGTTAATAAAATTTTATTAATTTATATTATCAATCAAAAAAATTCAAATTGAATTTTATAATGAAAATAATTTAGAAAACATTTATAAATAATTGTTAGAAGTCTATAGTGTATTTAAAATAATATTGGAAGATAAAAACTTGTCACAAGTTTCTGCAAGCGAGAAAAAATAACGCCTCGGCGCCACCTATCGGTGATTTTTAGAACCTTCTTTTTAAAAATTTAAAATCTTAGCGTATTCTTTTATTATATATCAAGTACACTTTTTTTTAAATTAGATGACTTAAATTTAGTCACGTAAAATATTTTAGAATTTAAAATTTATTGAAAAATTAGTGAGGATTAGCAGCAGAAAATTTTTTAATTAAATGGTATGACTTACAACAATTGTTTAGGACTCTTTCGAGGAAATTAAAAAACCTTAACTCAGGAATTTAAAAAATTTGTAAAGTGTAAAGATGATTCAGCAAATATTAGAATATGTTTCATCATAATAATTGAATATCAACCAAATTTTTAAAAATTATTTTCTGATTATTCAGAGTGAAAAAATCAAAATTCGTGAAAATTGACCGTAATATTTAACAGACGCTATAGGCGTTCATCGGAATCGTTTGATACCTAAAAATGCGCTAAAGATTTTAGACGAGATTATAAATTGATCACACTAGCACTGATGCTGGTAATTTTATTAGGAAATTAGCTGGAACTGTTTATATTTGATAAAACCATTTTTATGATTTTTAATTTATTAAATCTGATATGTAAAACCAAAAATGGAAGTTCTCTAGTTATTAATGTATTTATTTACATTAAATATTTAAAATTTTTCGAAACGAATATGAATTAACATTATAATTATAAATTTCTCATAAATACAGAGAAAGTAAAATAAATTTGCACCAAAAAAAACATCAGCAAAAATTGTATTACTTCACAATTAAGTGTACAAAAAAAATTGATACTTTTGAAAAAATTCCAAATTTTTATAATTATTTTTTTTCTTTTAATCTATAAAAAATTTGTAAGAATTAATAGCTGTAAATTTTGATAGAATATATTAATTTGGTAAGAAATTTCTGCAGGCGAGAAAAAAAGCGCCTTGTCTCCACCTAGCGGTCATTTTCAAAACTAAGTTTTTTTTTAGTAAATTAACACAGTAAGTATAACTATAAATATTTTACTTAAAAAAAAGTGAACCTAAGGGTGAAGTGGAAAAAAATTCTGAATTTTAATAAATAAAAAGTTATGAAATAAATAACAGAAAATATATAGTTTTTAACGTGGGGGTATTAAATAATAGTACTTAATAAATTAAAGCTGTTTTATGTTAAAAGATTCGGTGGCATCTGTTTCTAATTACCGGTTAATGGCCACAGTTTGTTACTTTATTTTGTTTTATTGTCCTTCTGTTACTTAAGATAGAACACAAGTCTTCTTACAATAAATTTGTTTTTTTAATTTTCTTTTTTTTTTTTTTGTGAATTTTGGAATTTTTATTTTTAAAAATCGATAACTTTAAAAATTATTAAAATAAGAAAATTCTCTATAGCTTGATTGAAAGATCTGATTTAAAGCTACAATTTTTGTTTGAACAATATTTATGATCCGATTGATAGTTTCCGAGATATCGAAGCTCAAAGTTGCCTTTTGCGGATTTTTTGTAAAAATACTAATTTTCAATTTTCGGGGCATAAAAATGGCTGTAACTTTTGAACCAATGAGAATAATTGAGCGTTTGAGGGCTCATTTCAAAGCTAAGACCTAAAGCTATAATTTTTAGTTTCATTATGTTCACTTCCGGCTGATAGGTTTCGAGATATTAAGCATCAAAATTAGTTCTTGCGGAAAATCCAAAAAAAATTGCATTTTTAATTTTAAGGACAGAAAAATCGCCATAACTTCTTAAAAAATGAAAATAATCATTTTTTTAAGGACTCAATTTAAACTTAAGGTCTTAAGCTACAATTTTTGTAAAAATTTTTTTTTCTAAAATTAATAGTTTTTAATTCAAAAATTTGAAAAGCGAGGGATAAAATTAAAATTAATTATTCGATAAATTTATTATCATAATTAATTACCAAAGACAGGTAGGTGGTGAGAAGAGTAATTGTGTAGTGACATGACCTCGCGGTAACAGCGCGAGCAAAGAGAAGAGCAAACAGAGCAAACAGAGTAAACAGAGCAAAAGAGAGGGAAGCGGTCCATAAGAGAATGGGATTGTATATTGTCCGGCCAATCGGATCGATCTGAGCGATCCAGTTACCAGAGTCACTACACATCGTCCAATCCGCGGGTTTCCAGATACTAAGCCGCGGATTAATTGCCTTTTTTCCTTTTTTGCTGTTAAAACTTTAAAAATTCCTCGACTAGACGTTAATTAAGATAAACCTTCAAATCAAGGTTTTTTGTGTAGTCCAGACCTTGCTCTACAAGTTATATTTTTGGACCATCCACTTCCGACAAGTAGTTTCCGAGATATCGCAGCTTGAAGCCAGTTGTTGCAAAACGAAAAATTTTCAAGGTCATTCTCAATTTTCGGATTCAAAAATGGGCGTAACTTCTGACCTAATTAACGTAAAAGGTCGTTTGAGGGCTCATTGGAAAGCTGGAATCTCAAGGTTCAATTTTTGTTTCTATTGTATCCACTTCCAACCAATAGGTTCCGAAATATCGATCCCTAAACTCATCCTTTACGGATTTAAAATTGTCAAGTTTAAAAAAAAAAGTGGTTTTTTGACTTTAAAAATTTTTAGCAAGCAAAGTAATTGAAATTGAGGATTTTTGTGGGTCTCAATCGACAGCTGAGACTCTTGGCGATTTCTGGAACACCCTATCGACCGATTTAGGACATATGGTTCCTGAGATTCGGCGGGTTGAAGCAAAGGCGTATTTGGTGGGAATTATTGAGTGTCTTTAAGTGTAAGTTTAAGTGCAAGTAATAAGTTTTTAGTAGTGAAATGCACAGCAGGAAGAATAAGGAGGGCACATAAGTGAGTTGGGATGTCCACTTATGCGGTGGTATCGCTCGAGTGACTTTTCGAACGGAATTTGTTATTTTATTCCGACATCTGCGTCTCCTCCGCTTCCTCTTGGACAGAACTTACATGGCCCCTTTTTACCCATCTGATGTATTTGCTGTTTATAACAGGAGTGATAGTACGGACCCTCGTCCTCAAGAAAATCAACCAACGGTGACGCGCTCGTTAATTATTTTATTTGTCATTCCTTGAATCGTATTTTTACTGTCGATATTTTTTTTTTTTTTTTTAGTAGTTGAAAAATTATTTGTTTTTTTTTATTTTGATAATATTAAGATAAAGGGCCCAGTTTCTGACACTCTAAGAGTGAAGGCAGAGGTTATAACACTATAATTATTACAATATTTTAGTGTAAATAATTTTTGCATCATAAAAAAATTTAGAATTTCTTGAAAAGATTATCAACGCGAAAGAATGATATGGGACCAGTTTATAATTTAAATTAACGTTTTAAACAGTAACGTTGTAGGACCTAGTTTCTGACACTTAAAATTTCTTGTGTTGTAGTTTCTGACACAGACATCGGCCTAGATTCTGACACTCATTTATAAAAATTATTCATTATTAGTTAGGTTTACATTATTTAATTAAAATAAAATAAAATCATTCAATAAAAGATAAATTAAACTTGTATTATAATTAAAAGACTTTTTTTATGTTAAAAAAATTTTTAATATTAATTTAACTCTACGATTATAAATAAAAGCATATTATTATAATATATTAAGTATAATAAATATAAATATTTAAATATTTCATTTAAACGTCAACAACGAAATAACCTCGATAATAGGTTAAAATTAGAGTGTCAATAACTGCGGCGTTCTTAAAAAAATCGACCTAGTTATTGACACCCACATTTTAATACATAAATGTCATTTAAAGTGATATATTATAATTAAAAACTAAATAATGTATAATAATTAACTAATTTATATAGTTTTTATTATATTTTTATACTTTTATGATAAATAGTTGATTGATTCGATAGACGAACGCTCTTACGTATACTGCTTAGAATATAACTTAAAAATGGCTTCCACAGTCACTCAAGACTTAAAGAATTTTTTTTATTGTTATTTTTTTTTCACGGTTGGAAACATAATTAATTACGTACATAATTAATTAATTTTTATTTTAAAAAAGTTTATAGAACTCTTTAATGAAATGTTTTTTTTTTTTAATTCAAAATAACGTTAGAAGTGTCAGTAATTGGGTCAGTGTCAATAAATGGGTCTTACCTTATCTAATTTTTATTAGAATCATTAATAAAATTTTTAAATTAGATTTAAACTTACAAAACTTTAAACATATAGAAACAGCAAATTAACTTATTTTGATGGTTACCAAACTCTGAATTAATTCAAAAATTATTGTTCAAAGTTTTTTATATAAATGATTTATTTCCTTATGTGTTTGTGTGATGTAATTTTGATGGTTACAAAACTCCGAATTAATTTAAAAATTATTTTTTGGAATGATTTATATAAGAATGAGAAACCTGCAATCGAATTTTATTTCAAAAAAAAATTTTGTTTAAAATGTCATTTATATTTTTTAAATATTTAGACGACTCAAAAGAACCTTTTAGTAAAATTATTTTATCAAAAAAAAAAATTCGAAAATTTTTGAAAAAATGATTAGTTAAATTTAAATAGCAAAAGTAATATATTTTCCTAGCAGAAAAAAGATGAAAAATAACAAATTTGTTTTAAGAATAAAAAAATTTATTCAGTTATCAATTTGTCAAATTCGCACACAAACTAGTCCAGCCTTCACTTGTTCATTATTTCAATCAAAATTTTGTAACAGAATATAAAATTTTTCAAATTTAATGAAAAAACCAAGTTATAATTGTAACTTCCTCAAAAATGCAGAAGAAAATAAATTTGTGCCTTAATAAAATCCATAAATATAATTGTTTTACTTCACAATTAAGTGTACAAAAAAAAATAAATTATTTGAGAAAAAAGCAAATTTTTATAATTATTTTTCATCACTTAAACTATAAAAATTTTGTAAATTAGAATTGATAGTTGAAAATTTTAATAGAATATATTAATTTGGTAAGAAATTTCTGCAAGCGAAATAAAAAGCGCCTTGGCGCCACCTAGCGGTCATTTTTAGAACCAAGGTTTTTTTTAGCGTAAATTAAAGCAGTATGTATAACGATAAGTGTTTTACGTTTAAAAAAAGGGAGGTCATTTTTCAAGTGAAAATAATTAATTAACTTAATCAATTTTTTTAATGAAATCAGTAAAAAATATCAGAAAATTTTATTTTTAAATTCAACCAACGGTCACGCGCTCATTAATTATTTTATTTGTCATTCCTTCGCATTTTTACTGTCGGTATTTTTTTTTTGAGAGTTGAAAAATCATTTATTTATTTTATTTTTATAGGATTTATCTATTTTAGATAAGAGCATAATTAAAATTCCGGACAATTTTTGATCCAACTAGAGCAAATTTTAAACCTACCCAATAAGTGTGCCCAATAATTTTGATGGTCACATAACTCCAACGTAAAATGCAAAAATTATTACTTAGTCATTTATAAAAAAAAAAAAAAAAAAAAAAAGATAGATCAAATTCAATTTAAATTTATCTGAATTTTCTTCCATTTAAGTTACATTATTCAACTATTTAGACGAGAAGAATTACAGATTGTTATATTGAAGATAAAAAAGTTTACCTGTCATCTTAAACTAAAGGTAAGTGTACAAATCATTGAAATTTTCACAGGACAAAAATCCAAAATTAATTGATAAATTATTGTCTCGAGGCTTCTGGGCTGACAACTGAAATTTCGTCGTATCAAATTTTACAAAACATTAAAGAAATTTATTGTTGCATCTATAATTAAAACATAATTATTGTGAACATCAAGCGAGAGCGACTCCGCCCATTATAAGTATTATTATTTCATTGTAAATTAATTAAATGATGGTAAAAAAAATAATTGGTTAAATTCCGGAAGAAAATATAAATTAGTTTCAGTCCACCAAAAAAAAAGCGTAGAAAATTTTTTTTTAAAAAAGCTTGGAACACTGAAAATTCTATTATTTATTTATTAACCCATAAAAAATTGAAATTGGATTTTATAATGATAATAATTTAGAAAATATTCAGAAATAAATATCAAAACTCGATAGTATATTTAAAATAATATTGGAAGATAAAAACTTGGTCACAAGTTTCTGCAAGCGAGAAAAAATAGCGCCTCTGCGCCACCTATCGGCGATTTTTAGAACCTTCTTTTTTAAATCCGTGCAGAGATTTAAAATTTAAGCGTATTCTTTAATTATATAGCAAGTACACTTTTTTTAAATTAAATGACTTAAATTTTGTCGAGTCAAATATTTTAAAATTTCTAATTTATTGAAAAATAAGAAAGAATAAGCATCGGAAAATTTTTAAACAGAAGGGAGACCCATAATAGTTTAGAATTCTTTCGAGGGAATTAAAAGACCATAACTCAGGAATTAAAAAAATTTGCAACAAGTGTAAAGATGATTAAAGTAAAGCAAACTTCAAAAATTGTTTAATTTTAAACATTGAATATCAACAAAAATTTTTGAAATTATTTTTTGACTTTCTATTAAAAGTGAAAAAATTTAAAATTGAAATTATTAAAAATTGATTCTGATTTTTAAATTACATATTAGGAGATCGAGTGTATCATTCGACAATAGAAAAAATCTCTAAAGAATTAACTTGAGATTATAAATTGATCACATAGCAACGATAATGATAGTGAAAAAATTTGCTGTAATAGTCGATAAATAACAAAACCATTTTTTTTTATATCTTATGTGTTAAGTCTGATATTTAATCTCTAATACTGACAGTTTGAAATTACGATAGTCACTAATTAATTTAAACAATTTATTCAACTCTCGGTTTTTCAACATTAAATTAATTTAGACAAGTGTTTCAATTAGACAATTAATTCAGTCAAGTTTTTCGAAAGAATCATAATTGTAAATTTTTCAAAAACGCAGAAGTAACAAGAAATTATTCGTAATAAAATATCAACCAATAATTGTTTTACTTCATAATTAAGTGTACAAAAAAAATATTAAAATATTTGAGTAAATTCAAAATTTTTACAATTATTTTTTATCATTTAAACTATAAAAGTTTTGAAAATCAGAATTGATAATTCAAAATTTTTATAGAATATATTAATTTGCTAAGAAATTTCTGCAAGCGAGAAAAAAAGCGCCTTGGCGCCACCTAGCGGTCGTTTTTAAAACCAAGGTTTTTTTTAGCATAAATTAAAGCAGTACGTATAACTATAAGTGTTTTACGTTGAAAAAAAAAAGGAATTTATTATTTTTTAAGTGAAAATAATTAATAAACTTAATCAATTTTTTTACTGAAGTCAGTAAAAAATATCAGAAAATTTTTTTTTTAAATTCTATCATCTTTCTTAGAATAAAATTAAAAAATTCTAGCTTCAAATATTTCGAAAGAATTTTTAAAACCAAACTTATGTCCTTATTAAAAATAATGATAAATCCGTCCTTAGTAATGAATTTTTTCTTGTTCTATAACATAAAAACTTTTGCAATTTTATTTAAAGTATGAAAATCAATTCAAAAACAGTTCAATAAATTTTATAGACATTTTTTCACAGTTCTACAAAGTTAAGTGTCTGAAATTAATCGATTTGATTTCAGTTTAAAACAATTATTACGACGAAATCAAATATTTCACATGAAAAACTGATGTTCGATAAAATAGATAAAATTTTCCAAAAATTATCCTTGAATATCCATCACATTGTTCAATCCTTAAAATCACGACGACATGAATTTAAGAAATAAAACTAATTAATTTTTTTTAAATAAATGCAATATTCCTGTAATTGAATTCCAACTGATTTAGTAAACAGAAAAGTAATTTCAATACTTTGCAGAAAAAAAAGATAATTTTTATTTTGAAAAAATTAAATTTCCCTGCATCAGGTTGGTTAAAATTAAATTTTATTTGGAGTCTCAGCTGAAAGATCCAAATTTAAGTCAAAAATTGCACTGATTGGTTTAAAAACAATTAAATAGAAACGGGTGGAAAATGTGTTAGTTTTTTTTTTTCTCTACAGTGAATCAAGCTTCGGGTATTTATGAAGACTCACGATATCAAAGGCGTGAAAGTGTAAGCAATGACGAAATGAAATGGTTTGAAAAATTTCGGTTGAAAATCGTATCTAATTCTTTTGTTTTGAATGTCTAAATATTTCTCAGTTTTCATCAGATGTCTTCTCAAAAATAATGATAACAAAAAGACTTTTATAAAGTTAATTACTAGTAAGAAAATTCATAAGTATCAATGTTTACAGTTTCATGAAGTGTGAATAAATATAAAAACGTTCTTAAGATAAAAATTATCGATTTTGAGTGAATTCTTTTGTAAAATTAGTGATATCGAAAGAGAAAGCATATAAAATATTCGTTCAAATTTCTCAAAAAAAATTCTAAGTGCTAAACTTCTCAGAAGACAAATTTGATTCTAAAAAAAAAGCTTTAAAGAAATCCGTCAATACTATAACAATCATTTTTTAATAAAAGGGTCAAAAAATTTGTTAAAATTTTTTTATAACTCAATAAACTTAAATATTTTTTATTTTAATTCTTAAGTAAGGAAAAAATTATGAAAGTTTTAAATACAAATGCTAGTTTAATAAATATTTAAATAGAATATAAAAACTTGGTTACAAGTTTCTGCAAGCGAGAAGAAAAGCGCCATTGCATCGCCTAGTGGTCATTTTTAGAACTATTTTTTTTTTTAGTCGTAAATCTATACAGTATTTGAAAACATGAGTGTTAATAACAAGCAGAGTGTACAATATTAAATTTTTAATTATTTTATTCATAAAATATTCGTAAAATTTTTTACTATAAATCTGCATTAGTTTTAAATTAGATGACTTAATTCTTTAAATTTCGAATTTAAAATTTATTGAAAAATGAGAATTTGTATCAGAAACTTATCAACTTTTACTTGATCGAAAAAAAAATTCGGAATTCCGACGGAAATATTAGAAATTTTTCAAATAATTTTCGTAATTACTTTTTACATCAAAATTGCATCAATTACAATTTGCATCAATTACATAAAATTGAATTTTTTTAAAATTTTATTCTAAGGACTTTTTTGTGTCATTACTAGTTCTAGCGAAATTTAACTTAAAAATTTTGAGTAAAAAATTTTGAAGTCTTTCAAGAAAATTGAACGACTAAAGCAAGCAGACTACAAATATCTTTTATGTACATAAAAATTGAATATTATCAATATTAACAATGTCCGAAACTATTTTCTGACTAAAGTAAAAAAAACTAAAATTGTTCAAAATTTACACTGTTGTATGAAGTACTTATTACGTGATCGATATACTGATTAATTGATATCAAAAAAATCTCTGAAAGTATTTTCACAAGTTCTAAATTCATCACCTAATGCTCATGATATTACTGACCAAATGCGCTATGCTGCTAAATGCTTCATAAAAACAATATGTTAAACTTTGTTAAATCTAATGTATAATATTGAAAAATTTTTTTTTTAAAATATTACCATTTCAATTTTTTGTAAAACTTATCCAGCAATCCTTTATAATGAGGTGTGCAAAAAAAATCAAAATTCTTGAATAAATTAAAAATTTTTATAAATTATTTATCACTCAAATTATCAAAGTTTTGTAATTAAAAATGAATAGTTAGAAATTTTGATAAAATATATCAATTCAGTAAGAAATTTCTGCAAGCGAGAATAAAAAGCGCCTTGGCGCCACCTAGCGGTCATTTTTAGAACTAATTTTTTTTTAACGTAAATTAACACAGTAAGTATAACTATAAGTGTTTTGCGTTAAAAAAAAGTGTACTAATTATTTTTTAATTGGAAATAATTAATAATCATACAATTTTTTTATTGAATTTTTTTAATGCATTTATCCGATAATAAAAATCAGTATGATTTTTTATTTCTGAATTTTATTATCTACTTTAGTATAAAATTAATTAAAGGATTACAGGTAAATTTAATTTATAATTTCAATTAAATACAGATAGTTTAAGATGATGCAATAATAAAGCCATCCTTCTGTATAATATATTGTTGCTTGAGAACTTTTGCAATTTTATTTGAGCTTTCAAATTTAATGCAAATACAGTTCAATTTATTTTATAGTACTCGATCACACTCCAAGACTTATAAAATTAATCGATTCAATTACACTTTGAATAATTATCTGGGCGAAATCGAACCGATTGATGAACTAGATATGACATTTAATTATTTTTCTAATCATTATAGTAGACTGTCCACCACATTGATCAATATTTAAAATCACGACGGGAAAATATAAGAAATTTATTGAAAAATTTTTATTAGAATCAGAAAATTTTTAAATTAGAAGCTACATCTATAAAAATGATTTTTATTATAACTTGATAAAAAAAATTAGGAAAACGGTTGACCCTGAAGGCCATCCCTGCAACTTCTCGCTAATTCCATACTTAGGCACTTAAAATTGCACCAATGGCGTTTTTGAGCTCTTCGAGCTCAAAAATACAATTTATGGGTTACTTCGAGCTCTCCAAGCTCAAAGAGATTGTTTTCCTATGCTTTTGAGCTCTTCGAGCTCAAAGGTCTGATAGGGATTTGATGACACTATTTTTTGAATATTTAAACCGCAATAACTTTTGAATGAATAAACCGATTTTCACGCGGTTGGCAGCATTCGACGCAATTTTTTAAGCCTCACAAAGAATCTCAAATTTTGAATTAATCGCGCCAAATCGAACAAAAACAGTTTCACTGTAAAAAAATCGCGCCAAGTTCACGTTCATAAGACTATTAAGAAAAAAAATTTTTATTTCTTTACAAAAAGATATAAAATAAAAAATTAAAAAATCCAAGTAAACGATATGGTTGTATATGATTTTTGGACCTTAAAAAAAATTTTGTTGTAAATTTAAAAATTAAAAGAAACAATTTTGGAACGTATTTAGTGTGCGTGGTTACGAAATATTTCACTTTTTATGAAATTCCTAAAATCTATCTACTAGGACTTTTAAAAAAAATTGAAGTACACAATGACGCACACCAAGTACGTTCCAAAATTCTTTCTTTTAATTTTTAAATTTACAACAAAAATTTTTTTTAATGTTCAAAAATCATATACAACCATATCGGTTACTTGGATTTTTTAATTTTTTATTTTATATCTTTTTGTAAAGAAATAAAAATTTTTTTTCTTAATAGTCTTATGAACGTGGACTTGGCGCGATTTTTTTAAGTGAAACTGTTTTTGTTCAGATTTCAGTATTTTTTGTAATTATAATAAAAATTGACAATTTTAATTTAATACATTTCCGGTGGCAAACTATCCCCTTTAAGCTATAGTTCATGTAAAAGTTATTCTTGCGCCGCCTGGCGTGTGTAATTGCAAGCTGTCAAATAACTTTTTTTCACTGTAGTTTCCCATCTATTATAAGATTAGCATGCACCCTTATATTATTTAGTCTCTGGCCGTCCGCTTTTTACATAAGAAAAAAGTTAAAATCTAAAAATCTGGGTCGCTATAGTTTGTGCTGATTATTTTTAATAATTTTAAATAGAAATTATAAAGATAATTGATAATAATCAAGTAATACGCGTAATAAAAAGCATGAACTACTATTATAAAATATCATATAAAAAAAAAAAAATTAGGAAAATGGTTGACCCTGAAGGCCATCACTGCAACTTTTCGCTAATTCCATACTTAGGCGCTTAAAATTGCACCAATGACGTTTTTGAGCTCTTCGAGCTTAAAAATACAATTTATGGGTTATTTTGAGCTCTCTGAGCTCAAAGAGATTGCTTTCCTATGCTTTTGAGCTCTTCGAGCTCAAAAGTCTGATAGAGATCTGATAAGACACTATTTTTTGAATTTTTAAACCGCAATAACTTTTGAATGAATAAACCGATTTTCACGCGGTTGGTGGCATTCGACGCAGTTTTTCAAGCCTCACAAAGAATTTTAAATTTTGAATTGATCGCGCTTGGAATTTCGGAGTTATTCTGAAAAAACACTTTTTTCGGTTTTCTTTCGTTCACGACATCTCTCGAACGAATCAACCGATTTTGACCGGACTGGTGGCGATCGACGTGGTTTTTTGAGATTAAGAGCTGATTAGTTTTTGGAATTGAAACATAAAGCCGTTTAAAAGTTATTCCAAAAAAACCACATTTGAAAAAAATTTTTTTTTCAGTTTTTTGAAGATTTCTCAAAATCTATTAATCTGAATCGGTCTAAATAGTTTTTTAAATCTAAGTTTGGTCAAGCCCTTTCGAATGGCACCAACCACGATGAAATCGGTCAAGCCGTTCAAAAGTTATAAGCGGTTCACATACTTTCACACACACACACACACACACACACACACACACACACACACACACACACACACACACACACATACATACAGACACCGTGACAACCTCACGGGGATAGTCAGGGAAGCTTCCTGTGACCTTCAAACGTCGAGATCTGATGAAAACTCGATTTTTGCAAAACGGGGTGAAAACAATAACTTCCCGATTTTTGAAAATCTTCGATTTTCTTAGCGGGAAGTTAAAAATCAAAATAAATTTGAAAAAATATTTGTAACCTCAAAAAACGGTTCTGCTTACGGTATATACACACTCGGTAGTCTGGCTTGAGATTGGAACTTGGCGCCAGACTCTATCGAGTCTGTTGATATTCCTTACGCTATTAATAATGAAAAATTATTAAAAATGTTCGAAAACCATCTGACTATTTAGAGCGAAAGACAGAAATTTTTGAAAATTTATATTATTGTATAAACTAATTTGGTGATTGATTAAAACCACTAAGTAAAAAAAGTTCCAAAGACTTTACTTGAGATTACAAATTGATCTCACCTTTGATGAAGAGATCAGAATCCTACTGATGACCAGCGAATTAAGATGGTAAATATTTAATAAAACCATTTTTATAAGAATGATTTTAATTAGCTGATTCTGCTCTACGTAATATTGTAAATTATTATTTTGAAATTATATAAAAAAATTATTTCCTCAACAATTTGTCCAGCTCTCCATTTTTCGCTCTTGAAATAACTTAGTCAAGTTTCAATATCTGTTCTTATGTCTGTTAAAGTTAAGAAAAAATTTCTTTAATTCTTTATATTAAAATGTGCTGAAAAAAATAAAAATTTTTGAGTAAATCAAAAATTTTCATAATTTTTTTTTGAGTATGGCGGGTTAAACGCAATAGCATTTCTACAATCTCTTTAATTCAGTCATTCCGGGAATCTGAACGATACTTTACTTTACTTTTTAAACATTGCTTCTGTGATTTTCGGATTAATAATCAGTCATCCTAAGAAACATGCTTGCTGATGAATTCCGCGCTACACATGAACTTGCTCGAATTATTCTCGTGTTAAAATCTAGTGTAAAATCAATTATATTTCCCTTCCATCAAGATGATCGAAATTTAATTTTGTTTAGAGTCTCAGCTAATTGATCTGAGTTTAAGTCAGTAATTGTATTGATTGATTTAAAAATCACTGAAAAAAATTAAAAAAAATTTGTTTTTTCATCAATTATCAGTAAAATTAAAACTTCGGGTATTCATTTGCAGCCATACAATTAGAGGAGCAAAACACGATTACGAATTTCACATTGCTAAATTTGGTTCATTGCTTTTAAACAAGCTAATTAATAATTGAAAATTTGAATAAAGTATATTAATTTGGTAAGAAATTTCTGCAAGCGAGAAAAAAAGCGCATTTGCGCCACCTAGTGGTCATTTTTAGAACTAAGATTTTTTTAGCGTAAATTAAAGCAGTATGTATAACTATGAGTATTTGACGTTAAAAAATCAGGGAGCTCATTTTTTAAGTGAAAATAATTAATAAACTTAATCAATTTTTTTTCATGAAGTAATAAATATTAGAAAATTTTATTTTTAGATTCTATTACCTATTTTAGTATAAAATTTAAAAAATTTAAGTTGCAAATTTTTTCAAAGAGTTTTTCAAAGATAATGCAATGATAAATCTGTCCTTAATAATGCATTTTTTCTTGTTTAAGTTTTCGAATTCAATACAAATACAGCAAAACTAATTTTATGGATATTTTTCATAAGATTTCTGAAATTAATCGACTTTATTACACTCTTAAAAATTATCAGGAAAAATTCAAACTGCTTGACTTCCAAAATTGACATTAGATAAATTAGGTAATAGTATCTAAAAATTATCCTCGAATACTAGTTACAATTTTCAATTTTCATTTTAAAAACAGAAGAGTGAGTAACTAAAAATATATCTTCAGGAAATTTTAATCACGGAAACAGTAGATAAAAACTGACAAGAAACGAATTAATTTTAAAGTATTAGTATTAAAATCAATTAAATTTTCTTTGAATTAAAATGACCATAATTTAATTTTGTTTAGAGTCTCAACTAATTAATCTGAGTTTAAATTACCAATTGAACTCATTGATTTAAGAGTCGCTAAAAATTACCAAATTGGAAAACGTGTTTGTTTTGTTTTCTTTTATAGAAAAACAAAGCTTCGGGTATTTCTTGCAGCTATAGAATTAGAAATAGTGTCCGCGATGGAAGAACAAAGTGCTTTGATTAATTTCGGTTAAAAATCGAACTGCATCACTCAATCTATTCTCATCATAAATATATGTCTCAGTTTCCATAACACGTTATAACAGCCGGCAAATGTACAATTTTGACGAACTATGATTGCCGATCCGTGTGCAATGGTCGGAAAAACTTATAAGATAATTATTGACTCGCTCAAGTCGTTAAGACATTGCCGAAGACGAAATATCGCAGAAATAGAACCTAGATGCAATGAGTTAATGCAGCAAGCAGAAGAAAAAATTTTTTACGACGTCTACTCATCATTAAAAGAAACATTAAGACTTTTGTAAAGTCTGAAGAACTTAAAAAAATTTATTAATCATTAAAAATTTAAAAAAGTATATAAAAGTTTTTTTTGGATACCCAAAAAAAATACTAATTAAAAATTTTTAATAAATTTTTGTTAAAATTATCGACACCAAAAAGAAATTATCCCAAATAGTCGTAAATTTAGTGACTTTAAAGGAAAGCTACATAAAAAATTTTAGATAATATAACTTTCATTTTTTAATTCAAAAGATAAACAATTTGTGGTTAAGTTTTTTAAGAAAAAAATTATGAAAGTTTTAAATAAAATTGCTAGCTTTATAAATTTTTAAAAAGAATATAAAAACTTGGTCAAAAGTTTGTGCAAGCGAGAAGAAAAGCGCCACTGCACCGCCTAGTGGTCATTTTTAGAACTAAAATTTTTTTAAATCGTAAATTGATAGTCCCAACATAAAATTAAGATGAAATATGTGAAGCCAATTTATTCGTGATGTGATTGGTCGAATACGAATTTTATGATCAGGCTCGCGCTGGAGCATGCATATTAATTTCTAATTGTATAGACATAAAGTATGTTCCAATATTCTGATCCAACAAGAGAGGTCAAGAAATTTCGTTTGTTTTTTGTTTACAGAAGGAAATTCTCAAGAAAGACAGTGATTCTGTTGATGACGGATGTCATCTCGGTTAAAAGCATGATCATACAGAGATCAAAGTCACGGAAATGATACCAATGTTTATTATTAGTTATTGAGTGTATAAATGTTAATAATAAGCAACGTATATTATATTGAATTTAAATTATTATAATATTCATAAAATATTCGTAAAGTTTTTGATTTTCTTTTCACAAAATTGTTTTGTTGTCAATTTACAATATTTTTGAATTCAGTGACTTGAATTTAGTCACTTAAAATATTTTAAATTATAAAATTTATTTTAATAATAAAAATTAGTACCGAAAGTATTCTAAATCAGATGCTAACTCCAATAAAATAATTTATATTTTTATTTAATAAAAAAAAAAATGAGGATTCGAACGAAATTTTTCGAAATTTGAAAAAATTGTACTTATTATTTATTGTATGAAACCGAATTTTCGAAAACTATTATCAGAAAAATGTATTCATCTCTTGATTCTTCAAATTCTAAACAATTTTAAAAACCATTTAACATCTTTAAACAATATTGAGCTCTTCAAAAAAAAGTTTAATTTATAATTTTCGAAATTTAGTTGAGTTATAACTTACAATTGTAGATCTCCCAAAAATTAATTAAAACAAAATTGAATTTTCTACAAATATATCTATCAAGTCAATTGTTTCAATTTTTATAATTAAGTGTGAAAAATAAAAATAAACATTCTTGAGTAAAATAAAAATTTTTATAATTTGTTTTTATACATTATATATCACTTAAATTATAAAAGTTTTGTAAATTGGAATAAAAAGTAGAAATTTTTGATAGAATATATATAGAATTTGGTTAGAAGTTTTTGCAAGCGAGAAGAAAAAGCGCCTTGGCGCCACCTAGTGGTCATTTTTAGAACTAAGTTTTTTTTTTAACACAGTACGTGTAACTGTAAGTGCCTTACTTTAAAAAAAGTGTACTCATTATTTTTTAAATAAAAATAATAAATAAACATACAATTTTTTTGAAACATTTATGCTGATATTAAAAAATCAGTAAAAAATATTAAAAAATTTTATTATGATTTTTTATTTCTAATTTTTATCATCTTCTTTAGTATGGAATTAATTAAAGGCTTAGAAATAAATTTAATTATTCATTATAATGAAATACAGATGAATCAAAATGATTCAATAATAAAGCTATCCTTCTATGCAATGCATTTTTTCTTGTTCAATTTCATAAAAAAATTTTCAATATTATTTCTAATATCAAATTCAATATAAATGAAGTTTAGTTTACTGATATTCAACACACAATCATAAGATTTTTTAAATTAGTCGATTTAATCACACAAGAAAAATTATCTGGGTGAAATTCAACTATTCGATGAACTAAATTTGAGATTTGATCTCTTCTATAAATTACCTTTGTATTCCTTGTATTTTTACTGTCAATATTTTTTTTTTGGTAGTCAAAAATTATTCATTGATTTTATTTTTATAATATTGTCTATTTTAGATTAGATCCATAATTAAAATTCTGAAATTATTCCAGTGAACCAAAAGAAAACTTCAAACTTGGCTCAATGAGTCACTAATAAATTTTGATGGTCACTAAAGTTCAGACAGTTTAAAAATTATTTTTCTGTGTAATTTATGTAAAAATGATAGACCTGTACTAATTTTCTATAAACTAACTTCTTTAATTCAATTTATATTTTTTGACTAATTAAACGGAATTATTGATTACACCGGCACACAAAAAAAAAAAAGTTGTCTGTACTTGGGACGCGCCACATATATTCCCATGTAATTTGACCCGCTGAACCCGAATTTGAGGTCCGTTTGGCCCCTACACCCTAGGATTTTGAGAAAACTGTAAAAAACCGAAAAAAAACGGGAAAATTGGGGGTTTTGGTGATTGAAAAATTTTTTTAGATTCTAACTATGCATGATTTTCATGTATTTCGATCTGCTTTATACTTATCTGAAGTGTACTCAGACCAGCAGCCATTAAAAGTCTAAGTAAATCCCGAAAAACCCATGAAAATTGCGAAGAAAACAAAAATTCCCAATATTGTGATAAAAAAATGTATTGAGCTAAATATATGATGAGTGTCATGTAGATTTAGCGACAACATATAAATCACCACCTTTTATAACTCGGACGTATCGAAAACATCAAACAAATGTGCAAAAACCCCGAAAATTGGAAAAAATCAAATGTAATATAATAAAAATCGAGTTATTATTCAAAATAAATAAAAAAAATCATATCATTCGATCTGTGGTGCATAAAAAAAAAAGTATTTCGTCTTAAGACTTAAAAAAAATTAATTTTTTCGGAAAATATCATCAAAACCCTTTGGATTTGAATTTTAATTCGTTCTCCGCTTATATCTCACCCTTTTATCTTCAAACGTCCTGCATAAAGGGTTTCTCTTTCGTTTCCTCTCTTCTTCGGGTAAATCTCTCTTCAGAGTCCAACAATGATCTACCATCATATTGACATCCACTCATGTTTTGATGGAATGTTTCTTCTCTTTCTTCACTGAAATTACCAAGATTTTCAGGAAAGTGTGAAAGATGAGATTGTAAATAGTGCAATTTTGTATTCACATTCCCTAAAAATTTCGAGATACTTCCTTAAAACT
Source organism: Cotesia glomerata (assembly GCF_020080835.1). Lineage (NCBI taxonomy): Eukaryota > Metazoa > Arthropoda > Insecta > Hymenoptera > Braconidae > Cotesia > Cotesia glomerata. The sequence continues at coordinate 1,408,532 of NC_058166.1, read as the reverse complement.
TCCCCAAGCTGCTCTCTCAATCTTGTGCATCTCATACTCAAGATTAGCATCCTGGAATTGAGTCCGAATTTGGGGTACATAAAAATTCCTTCTTTCAATTTATTGTCACTTATAGCTGGAAATTTTTCGTCCAAGTACTTAACACAGTTGCCATTTTTATCGAGAGCTTTGACAAAATGCTTCATAAGGTCAAGCTTGATATAAAGTGGTGGCAGCAAGTACTTGTAAGGATTAATGAGAGATTCTCGCATAACGTTGTGAGAACCATGATTCAAATTCTTTCTTGTTGGCCGTTCTTTTCTACTGTAGGGAATTTTCCGATCGTGACTATCCTACAAACATACAAGAAGGGATATATTGTGAACCAGATTGTTGGCTTAACTAGTGTAGCAATTTTCAGATCACCACAAACTTTTCAATGATTTTTGGTCAAATGAGCTACTGGAGTCGGTGCTTTGAGACTTCGCTTAGACAAAGCAATGAAAAACTTTCACTCCTCGTCCTGAAAGTGTTCGGCTTTAACTCATCAATCAAACTTCTTACATCTGAACAGTCCACTAATGAATTTTCGCCGTTTTAAAAAATGTTATCAGATTTTTTTCCCTATCACGATAAAAAGAAGCTGGTGTATTTTTAGTTAATAAATTTTTTTTTTTCTTTAAGCTGATGTTTCAGGGTTTTCACTTCTAGGAACTTTTTGGGCTCAGAATCGATTTCTTGCTTAAATGCTTGTGCCTGTAACCAGGGCACCTCCACGTGGTGACGGCGGGCAACAGGACCGTCTGGCATAGTCCCTGGGTTAACGGCTTGAATGCCGTCATGGCAGGCACAAGTAATAAGTGTTTTACGATGCAGGGACCCGGAATCCCAGTATCGGCGTCTGGTCAGAGTGAGAAAGCAGGCTCGCAGGCGTCGTCATCAAGTGACTGCAGCTCTTCATTAGTGGGTGACTTGGCTTCTGAAGCGTTTAATATGACAAGAAGTGTCTCTCACATATGTAACAAAAACTCCAATTGCTTCTGTTACATATGTGGAGAATTTGAAGTAACGAAAAGTCGTAGATCTTTTTCAAACAAATTGAAAAATGTCTACGAAACCTGCTTCGGTATCCAGATTACGAACTGGGAAGCAACTTGGGTACCACATTCACTTTGCAATCGGTGTCACACGATGCTTACTCGTTGGGAGCAGACGAAAAGTAAACAGTGCTTGAAATTTTCAAAACCTGTGATTTGGTCTGCACCAACGAGTCAAAAAAACTGCTATTTTTGCACGACGGAAGTCGTTATTATATTTAACACAAGATAGTGAACAATCGAAGTGAGCCTGAATATTGTGAAATAAAAAAGTTCACCTGCGACTTTCAACTAAATGTAAGAAATAGAGGAAATAAAAATAGAGGAAATCAAATTAATGAATAAATTTTCTTAAGATATTAATTGTCGCAAGACATCTGAATTAATTAATCAAATTTTTTCATTATCATTATTGTATTAAATTTTACAGAACATTGAAGAAATTTTACAGAATATTGAAGAAATTTATTGTTGTATTTATAATTAACAACTATAGTTGAAAACCAAGTGAGAGCGACCACGCACTTTATGAATAACATTATTTCATTAAACCATAATGGAAAAAAATGGTCATAAATGGTCATGAATGATTGGTCAAATTTCATAAGAAACGATGAATTAGTTTCCTCATGCCACAAACAAAAAGATGTAATAAATTTTTCTAAAGCAAGCATAGAGTATTAAAAAAATTTTATTAATTTATACTATCAAAAAAAATTCAAATTGAATCTTATAATGAAAATATTCAGAAATAATTGTTAAAAGTCGATAATGTATTTAAAATCATTTCGGAAGATAAAAACTTGGTCACAAGTTTTTGCAAGCGAGAAAAATAGCGCCTCTGCGCCACCGATCGGGGATTTTTAGAACTTTATTTTTTAAATCGATGCCGTGATTTGAAATTTGAGTATATTTTTTAATTATATAGCTAGTATACTTTGTTTTAAATTATATAACTTAAATTTAATCGCGTCAAATATTTTTAAATTTAAAATTTATTAAAAACTTAGAAAGAATTAGTATCAGAAAATTTTAAAATTAGAAAGGAAATCCACAAAAATAGTTAAGGACTTTTTTGAGGGAATTAAAAGACCATTACTCGGAAAGTAAAAAAAGTTTTTAAAAAGTCAAAAGGTGATTAAACAAATACCGAAAATTTGTCATAATCATACTTGAATATCAACTAAATGTTTGAAAATTTTCTAAAAATTTAAATTGAAAAACGAAAATTATTGATCATTGATTTTATTATTAAATTATACATTAGGTGATCGACGAAATCGATTTCTATCTAAAAAAGCTTTAAAAAGTTTACTTGAGATTATAAATTGATCACTCTGCTAATGATGCTTATCCTACGGGTGACATTCACTGCACTACTAAAAGGATTTCTGAATATTTAAGAAATATTTCTTAGCATTTCTAACTTTTCTTCACACGACCTCCCATAATTAAAGATAACAATAAGACTTTTATAAAGTCTATTACTTCTAAGAAAATTCATAAATTATTAATATTTATAATTTTATAAATTGTCCATTAATATAAAAAAGTTTTCTTAAATCATCCGAGGGATAAATATATGAATTATCGATTTTAAGTAGAATCCTTTGGAAAACTGTCGATACTGAAAGAGAAACCATACAAAATAGTCGTAAATTTAATGATTACAAAAAACCACTGTAAAAAATTTTATAAATAATATACCATTTTTGAATAAAAGGATGAAAAAATTTGTGTTTAATTTTTTTTTAAAACTTAATAGACTGAGATTATTTTTATTTTAATTCTTAAGTAAAAAAAAAATTATGAAAATTTTAAATAAAAATGCTACTTTAATAAATATTTTAATAGAATATAAAAACTTGGTTGAAAGTTTCTGCAAGTGAGAAGAAAAGCGCCATTGCGCCGCCTAGTGGCCACTTTTAGAACTAATTTTTTTTTGTCGTAATTTAATACAGTATTTAAAAACATGATTGTTAATACTAACCAGAGTATACAATATTAAAGTCTTAATTATTTTATTCAAAAATAATTCGTAAAATTTTGTTATTTCATTATTGTAAACTTATTTCAAATTTAGATGACTTAAATTTAGTCGCTTCTTTAAATAATTTCAGATATAAAATTTACTGAAAAATTTTGAAAATTATCATCAGAGAATTTTTCAATTAGAAGCTCTATTCTAGAAAATGATTTATATTTTTACTTAATAAAAAAATAACTCAAAATTTCGATAGAAATATTAAGAATTTATTAAAATTGTCCTAATCATTTCTAGTATAAAATAAATGTGTAAAGTAAATGTTTAAAAGGTTTTCTTCTGAAGACTTTTTTGTATCATTATTAGTTCTAGCGAAATTCGACTCGAAAAATTTTGAGTAAAACGGTCTTGAAGTCTTTCAAGAAAATTGAATGACTAAAGCAAGCAAACTGCAAATATCTTTTTCGTAAATAAAAATTGAATATTAACAATATTAACAATGTCTGAAACTATTTTCTGACTATTTAAAGTGAAAAAAATTAGAAAAAAGGTAGACCCTGAAGGCCATCCGTGAAACTTCCCGCTAATTCCATACCTAGGTGCATAAAACTGCAATAATGACGTTTTTGAGCTCTTCGAGCTCAAAAATACAATGTATGTGTTATTTTGAGCTCTTCGAGCTTAAAAGTCTGATAGAAGTATCATAGAACAATATTTTTAAAATTTTCAAACCGCACTAACTTTTAAATGAATCAACCGATTTTCACGCGGTTGGCAGTATTTGACGCAATTTATTTAGTTCCATGACGAATCTTCAAGTTCGAATTGATAAAACTAGGAAATTTGGAGTAATTCCAAAAAAACACTTTTTTTAGTTTTCTTTCATTCATAATATTTCTTGAACGAATTGACCAATTTTAACCGGCTTGACGGCGATCGACGTAATTTTATCATGCTAATAGCTGATTAGTTTTTGAAATCGATCAGTGCAGCCGTTTAAAAGTTATTCCAAAAAATGTCGAAGTTATGTTAAAAAAACACTTATTTCCAAATATTTTATCGGATATCTCTTGAACCAAACAACTGATTTCCACGTTTTTGGCGGCGATCGACGCGGTATTTTAAGCTCTGAAATTATTTTACATCATCAAAAACGATCCGAGAAGAAATGACGAAGCTATGTCAAAAAAACACTTTTTTCGGTTTTCTTTCGTTCACGATATCTCTCGAACGAATCAACCGATTTTGACCGGATTAGCGACAATCGGCGTGGTTTTTTCAAGCTTAAGGGCAGATTAGTTTTTGAAGTTGATCGATATAGCCGTTTAAAATATATTCCATAATAACTACTTTCAAAAATGATTTTTTTCTTATTTTTTTTGAGATTTTTCAAAATTTCTCAAATCTATCAGTCTGAATTGAGTCAAATTCTCAGGAAATCTAAGTTTGAGGGAACTCTTTAGAACGCCGTTTAGTACGTTCCGATCGATTCAGTCGTTCAAAAGTTATAAGCGAGTCACATACACATACACACACGCACACACACACACACATACATATTGTGACGTTATTTTTTCGACCGGGGTCTATTTAAAATGAACGTCACCAGCGCCAACGGATTTTTTGTGATTTTAAGTCGATATTCCAAGGCCAAAATTTTATAGAAAATAATTGAGAGGATTAAAAGCGAGTCTTTAGCGAACCTTCAGTGAGTTCTTAGCGAGTCTTTAGTGAGTAGAGTCCGAGTGTAGATGCCGAGTAACGAGGAGCTACAGTTTTAGTGTGAATTTAGAGTTACAGTTACAGTTGAGATTTTGAGAATTTTGAGATTAGAGTCAGTTTTAGAGTAAAGTTTTGGAAAATATTGAGGTTGAGTCATTTAAGGTTTTTATTGAGTTATTTTGAGTTTTGAATTTTGAGTTTTGAGTTTCGAATTTTAAGTTTTGGGTTTTGAGGCTGCAGAGTATGTGGGTAAATCAGCGTTACCGTGGAGCGGGACTATAAGTCACCCGATTTCGTTTGATGCTAGACGCCAGTCTAACCCTTTGAGACTTCCAGGTGGAATGCCTAGGTCTGGTTGAGATGCCAGCGCTCTGATGTAGAGGAACATGTCGAAAGCATATGGGATCAGTTTGAGTTACGTTTACGTTTACGTTTTTCATTAAGTTTTTGTTACGTTTAAGTTACGTTTTTGATATTTTAATTTTGAGTTTAAGTTACGTTTTGAGTTACGTTTTTGGTTTCGATCCCAGCAGTAGTCAATTCCCGGAGAGCATCCACTAAAGGAATATCCGTACTCCGAGCCTCAATTGTTTGATTTAGAGATTAAAATGTTTATGGGGATTAATTGAATATAGAAATTTTAGTTGGGAGTGAGTCACGTTTAAGAATACTTGAGTTTTAGATTTTGTTAAAGATAGTTGGATTTTAGATTTTGTTAAGGAGAGTTGAGTCTTAGACCTCGTAGAGGACAGTCGAGTTGGAGAGTCGCCTCTGATCACTTCAAGTGATCGGATGTGCGTATTATTGCAGCTACAGGTTAAGAGTTTAGTCTCTTGCATTTTAGTTTACGTTACAGAAATGAATATATTTATGAGGTTTATTTAAGTTAGTATAAAGATAGTGACAACATCGCGGGGGTAGCCAGGGAAGCTTCCTATGACCTTAAAACGTCGAGATCTGATGAAAACTCGATTTTTGAAAAACGGGGTGAAAACAATAACTTCCCGATTTTCTTAGCGGGAAGTTAAAAATTCATAATACCGCTAAAAAAAACGAAAAATTTTTTAAATTACCCCAGCTATTTTTTGTATGAAATCGAACGCTTTTCTATTCAGATACTAATAACTCTTCTGTGTCATTTTTAGTTCTAGAAAAATTTAACTTTGAAATTTTGAGTAAAAAGTTCTGAAAACTCATGAAGATTAAACGATTATAGAATAATTACATTATTCGTAAAATTTAAAATAAGTGTATAGATGTTTAAGCAAAATGCAAATATTCCTTACGCTATTAATAATGAAAAATTATTAAAAATGTTCGAAAACCATCTGACTATTTAGAGAGAAAGACAGAAATGTTTAAAATTTATATTATTGTATAAACTAATTTGGTAATTAATTAAAACCACTAAGTAAAAAAAATGAGTAAATAAAAAATTTCTATTATTTTTTACTTTGATTTAATTTTTTAATATTGCTTTTGTGATAAATAGTCGGTCATGCAAAGAAGCATAGAACCATCTATCTGTACCAAGACAACGATGGATCGACGCCCCAAATTAATCAGAACAGGACCAACATTAGTTACATAATTGGTTCGAAAACAATATTGAAAATTAATATTATGAAATTAGCACAATATCTTGATTTAGAATTTAAATTTTTTTCCAATTAAATTAAAATTCAATTCATAATTGTAAATTTTTCAAAAATGCAAAAGAAGAAAATCAATTTGTGCTAAAGGAATCACAAACTATAATAAATTTACCTCACAATTGAGTGCACACAAAGGAATTCAAATATTTGAGAAAATTGCAAATTTTTATAATTACTATTTATCACTTAAATTATAAAAGTTTTGTAAATTAGAATTAATAATTGAATATTTTAATAGAATATATTAATTTGATAAGAAATTTCTGCAAGCGAGAAAAAAAGCGCCTTGACGCCACCTGGCGGTCATTTTTAGAACCAAGCTTTTTTTAGCTTAAATTGAAGCTGTATGCATAACTATGAATGTTTTATGTCAAAAAAAGGAAACTTATTATTTTTTAAGTGAAAATAATAAATAAACAATAAATTTCTTTAATGAAGTAAAAAATATTAGAAAATTTTATTTTTAAATTTTATTATCTATTTTAGAAGAAAATATAAAAATTCAAGTTTTAAATTTTTTCAAAGAGTTTTTTAACTCGAATGTGATGAGCCTATCCTTAAAAATAAATTTTTTCTTGCTCTGTTACATAAAAACTTTTGCAATCTTATTTGAAATATCAAATTCAATTTAATTAATTCTACGGAAAATTTTTACAATCTCATAAAACTTTTGATTTTAATCAATTGGATATTACACTTAAAAAAAAATTATCAAAACGAAAACAAACTGTTTGACTTCCAAAATTAACATTCCATAAATCGATGATAGTTACTAAAAATTATCTTTGAATGTCCATTATATTATTCAATTCTTAAAATCACAACTAAATTAATTTCAGAAAAAATAACGAATTACTTTCGATAAAATAAATTCAATGTTCCTGTGATTGAATTTATTGAGCAAGAAATTAATTTCATTACTATTAAGAAAGAGAAGTTTGATTTTTATTTTGAAAACAGTGGATAAATGCTGACAAGAGATCAATTGATTTCAAATTATTCTAGTATTAAAATCAATTAAATTTCCGTCAAGAACATGAAGTATAAATTTTATTCAGAGTCTTAGCTAATTGACCTGAATTTAAATGAGCAACTGCATTGATTGATATAAGAATAATGAGAAAAAGAAAGGGTCGAAAAAATGTTTGTTTCTTTTTGTTATTCAGTCAAATGAAAGCTTCGGGTATTTATTTGCAGCCATAGAATTATAAAAGATGTCCACCAAGTGAGAACAAAGTCCATAAGCAATTTTTAGTTGAAAATCGTATGGAATGATTCAATCTAGTTAAATTATCTAATTATGTGTCTCCATTTTAATAACACGTTTGATAATGATTGAAGAAAACCCTAAGACTTTTATAAAGTCTACTACTTCAAAAGGAAATTTCAAAATCATTAAAAAAATAAAAAAAAATTATGAGAAAATTATGAGAATATATATTTTCAATACATTATTGAAGAAATTATCAACACTGAAAAGAAACCATACCAAATAGTCGTAAATTTAGTGATTCTAAAAGAAAAGCTACACAAAAAACTGAATTATAAAACTATCTTTTTTGAATTTAAGAGATAAAAAATTTGTATTTAATTTTTTTTATAAATGAATAGACTTAATGATAATTTTATTTTGATTCTTATGAAAAAGATTATGAAAATTATAAAAAAAATTGCTAGTTCAATAAATATTTGGACAGAATATAAAAACTTGGTTAAAAGTTTCTGCGAGCGAGAAGAAAAGCGCCTTGGCGCCACCTAGTGGTCATTTTTAGAACTAAAGTTTTTTAACTGTAATTAACACAGTACGTATAACTATAAGTATCTTACGTTAAAAGAAGTGTAAAAAAATATTTAAAAAATATTAGAAAATTTTATTATGATTTTTAACTTCCCGCTAAGAAAATCGAAGATTTTCAAAAATCGGGAAGTTATTGATTTCACCCCGTTTTGCAAAAATCAAGTTTTCATCAGATCTCGACGTTTGAAGGTCACAGGAAGCTTCCCTGACTATCCCCGCGAGGTTGTCACGGTGTCTGTATGTATATATTGTGACGTTATTTTTTCGACCGGGGTCTATTTAAAATGAACGTCACTAGCGCCAACGGATTTTTTGTGATTTTAAGTCGATATTCCAAGGCCAAAATTTTATAGAAAATAATTGAGAGGATTAAAAGTGAGTCTTTAGCGAACCTTCAGTGAGTTCTTGGCGAGTCTTTAGTGAGTAGAGTCCGAGTGTAGATGCCGAGTAACGAGGAGCTACAGTTTTAGTGTGAATTTAGAGAGTTATAGTTACAGTCGAGCTTTTGAGATTTTTGAAATTAGAGTCAGTTTTAGAGTCAAGTTTTTGGAAAATGTAGAGGTCGAGTTATTTATGGGTTTTATTGAGTTATTTTGAGTTTGTGGGTTTTGAATTTTTAGTTTTGAGTTTCGAATTTTAAGTTTTGGGTTTTGAGGCTGCAGAGTATGTGGGTAAATCAGCGTTACCGTGGAGCGGGACTATAAGTCACCCGGTTTCGTTTGATGTGAAATGTTGGTCTAACCCTTTGAGACTTCCAGGTGGAATGCCTAGGTCTGGTTGAGCCGCCAGCGCTCCAATGTAGAGGAACATGACGAAAGCATATGGGATCAGTTTGAGTTACGTTTACGTTTACGTTTTTCGTTAAGTTTTTGTTACGTTTAAGTTACGTTTTTGATATTTTAATTTTGAGTTTAAGTTACGTTTTGAGTTACGTTTTTGGTTTCGATCCCAGCAGTAGTCAGTTCCCGGAGAGCATCCACTAAAGGAATATCCGTACTCCGAGCCTCAATTGTTTGATTTAGAGATTAAAATGTTTATGGGGATTAATTGAATATAGAAATTTTAGTTGGGAGTGAGTCATGTTTAAGAATACTTGAGTTTTAGATTTTGTTAAAGATAGTTGGATTTTAGATTTTGTCAAAGAGAGTTGAGTCTTAGACCTCGTAGAGGACAGTCGAGTTGGAGAGTCGCCCCTGATCACTTCAAGTGATCGGATGTGCGTATTATTGCAGCTACAGGTTAAGAGTTTAGTCTCTTGCATTTTAGTTTACGTTACAGAAATGAATATAGTTATGAGGTTTATTTAAGTTAGTATAAAAAGTTACTCAGCATCGGCATTGTTTATATCAGGTATGATTTTAGTTTATTTATTGTAATTTGAGCGTTAATAATTTAGTTTTTGGTCTTGAGATATCGGATAGTCTCGTTTATAGTAAACTTTTGTATTATAAAGAATTTAGAGTTTTGTTGATAGATTTAATTGAGATTGTTATTCGAGTCATTAAGATTTATTTATTTATTTGTTTTATTTTATAAGAATAAGGTACTGTAACTTGGCTATAGCGTTGATATTGTTAGCTATATCGTTCTAGTAATTTTATATGGATTTGAGATTAAGTTTGTTAATTAAGTTTACGGTTTACTGAATAAATACCGATTTTGTTTTAATGATAAATTTTTAGTGTTGCGTATAAAATTATTACAATTATGGATCCTCTCTAACCGAACCACCCCCTCTCTCCACAAACCAGCACACTGAGCGACCCCGAGGTATTCCGTTGTCTTTCTGATTTTTGGTCTTTATTTTGTTAAGTTTTCTGTATTTTCGATTTAGTTTACGTTTTAGCTAGTTTGATAATTTCTAGCGAATAAAAATTATCTAATTACGTTTGAGTTTAAATTTGAGTTCTGATATTGTTTGAGTTTGCGTTTAAGTTTAGCTAGTTTGAGAATTCCTAGCGAATAAAAATTCTTTACGTTCCGTGTTCACTAGTTTGGTAATTCTAGTGATTAAAAATTACCTGGCGCCCTATTTTATCGAGACTAGAGACCAAGAATCGGAAAGATAACGAAGTATAATCCAGATTTTATTTTTAGAATTAAGTTTAGTTAAGTTCCCGTACACCCCCCTTGAAAATTTGGTTATAATATGTATGTGTGTGTGTGTGTGTGTGTGTGTATGTGTGTGTGTGTGACTCGCTTATAACTTTTGAACGACTGGACCGATCGGAACGTACTAAACGGCGTTCTAAAGAGTTCCCTCAAACTCAGATTTTCTGAGAATTTGAACCGATTCGGACCGATAGATTTTGAGAAATTTTGAAAAATCTCAAAAAAAAATGATTTTGGAAAGTGGTTTTTTTTTGAAAAATCTTTTAAACGGCTCTATCGATCAACTTAAAAAACTAATTCGCCCTTAAGCTTGAAAAACCACGCCGATCGTCACTAATCCGGTCAAAATCGGTTGATTCGTTCGAAAGATATCGTGAACGAAAGAAAACCGAAAAAAGTGTTTTTTTGATATAACTTCGTCATTTCTTCTCGGATCGTTTTTGATGATAGAATAATTTCAGAATAATAATTTCGGAATAATAGAATAATTTCAGAGCTTAAAAAACCGCGTCGATCGCCGCCAAAAACGTGGAAATCGGTTGATTGGTTCGAGAGATATCCTCGATAAAATATTTGGAAACATGTGTTTTTTTAACATAACTCCGACATTTTTTGAAATAACTTTTAAACGGATGCACTGATCAATTTCAAAAACTAATCAGCTATTAGCATGAAAAAATTACGTCGATCGCCGTCAAGCCGGTTAAAATTGGTCAATTCGTTCAAGAAATATGATGAACGAAAGAAAACTAAAAAAAGTGTTTTTTTGGAATTACTCCAAATTTCCTAGTTTTATCAATTCAAACGAAGATTCTTCATGAAACTAAAAAAATTGCGTCAAATACTGCCAACCGCGTGAAAATCGGTTGATTCATTTAAAAGTTAGTGAGGTTTGAAAATTTTAAAAATATTGTTCTATGATACTTCTATCAGACTTTTGAGCTCGAAGAGCTCAAAATAACACAAAAATTGTATTTTTGAGCTCGGAGAGCTCAAAAACGTCATTAGTGCAGTTTTATGCACCTAGGTATGGAATTAGCGGGAAGTTGCACTGATGGCCTCCAGAGTCTACCGTTTTTCTAATTTTTTTTCACTTTAAATAGCCAGAAAATAGTTTCAGACATTGTTAATATTGTTAATATTCAATTTTTATTTACGAAATTCTAAATTCTATCATTTACTTTAGTATGAAATTAATTAAAGGCTTAAAAATATATTTAATATTTAATCATAATGAATTACAGATGGATCAAAATGAAGCAATAATAATGCTTTATTTCCAGTTAAGTTTATTTTACAGACATTTATCACACGGTTTCTGAAATAAGTCGATTCGATCACAGATAAAAAATTATCTGAATGAAATCCAACTGTTTGACTAACCAGATTTGAGATTCAATAATTGTTTCAAAAATTATTTTTGTATTCCATGACTTGTATTTTTACTGTCCATATTCTTTTTTGGAAGTTGAAAAATTATTCATTGATGTTAATTTTATGATATTGTCTATTTTAAATTGTATCCATAGTTAAAATTTTGCAATAATTCAACCGAACCAACAATAACTTCAACCGTACCAAAATCACTTGCGAATTGATTTTGATAATCATAAAACTCAAAGCAAGAATTAAAAAGTGACTAATGATTCACAGATAAGAATAATAGACTTGCACTCGTATCTATTTTCAATAAAATTTCTTAGATTTAATTCACATTTTTTCACTAATTAAACAGGCTGAATTATAGATTACTATAGTGGAAACAAAATAGTGTACAATCGAAATGATACTGAATATTAAAGTTCACTTGTCATTTTGAACTAAAGGTAAGTGTAAAAATCCTTGAGACTTCACGGAATAAGAGGAAATAAAATTACTGTATTTAATTGTACAAAAAATAAAAAAATATTATTGTATTTATAATTAGACCAAAGGAACGAAAAAATTCAAGCGAGAGCGACAACCTCGGTTATCAGCAACATTATTTTATTAAACGATAACGGAGAAAAAAGTCGTGGAAAATAATTGGTCAAATTTCGGAAGAAAAGATGAATTAGTTTCTTCATACCAAAAATATAAAATTAAAACAAATTTTTTTCAAGAAAACTGGAGTGTTAATAAAATTTTCTCAATTTGTATTATTATAAAAAAATTGAAATTGAATTTTATAATAAAAATAATTTAGAAAATATTCAGAAATGATCGTTAAAAGTCGATAGTGTATTTAAAATCACATTGGAAGATAAAAACTTGTTCACAAGTTTCTGTAAGCGAGAAAAAATAGCGCCTCTGCGCCACCTGTCGGTAATTTTTAGAAAATTTTTATAATTTTTAGCTTATAAAAAATTTCAAGGGAATATAATAAATTGGTTTAAAGTTTCTGCAAACGAGAAGAAAAAGCGCCTCGGTGCCGCCTAGCGGTCATTTTGAAAACTAAATTTTTTTCGCCGTAAATTACCCAAGTTACTTAATTGTGATGGTGTAGAGCTTAATATAAGAGATAATTCTATTTAAAAATTCCATTCAAGCGAAGTTACAATTTAAATCTTGAATTTTTCACGTGAATAATTCAAAAAAAAGAATTTTTAGTTGTAATAAAAATTTGTTATATTTTAACAGTTACATTTACCAATAGAAGGCAAGATTATGAGAACAAATATTAATATTGATAATAATATTTGAAAATTATCTTACAGGAAGAATACTAGTCATTGATGATAATTAAAAATAATTAGTTTAATATATTCATTCATCGAGAATGGATTACATAAAAGAATCCTCAAATATAAAAAATTTAGTTTTCTAAAAAATTGCAAGTAACTAAAAGAAAATGACATTTTCGATTATTTAAAATTTAGAGGTAACTAAATTTGAAAATCCAGAATTTAGTGAAACAAACAATTTTAACCTTAGAATTTATTTTTTAATTTGAAATCAAATCTAAGGCAAGTATTAACAGGCCGAAGAGTGACAACTCCCAAACCACCGGAATATTTCTTGTGATAACCAAAGGAGAAGTAGTAAGTAAAAAATTTTTATTCTTTACATAAAAAAATCCTGTGAGTAAAAAAATATCAGGTATTTTTACTTCTTTGTGAATCATATATAAATTTCAAGATTATACTTCGCAATATTTGTGATTCTGGTAACAAGAAGTATATAAACATAATTATTATTTTCAAATTGTTAAAAAACGATTCCGAAATAAAAAACTTGAAAATGTTTAATTTTTACGAATTAATTTATTCGGAATTTTTGACAAACGTTTTAAATAAAATTTTTTTCAAAATCAAAAAATTTGAGGGAAGTAGATGAAGTGGTTTAAGAAAAAAATTTTACCTCAACCAAGAACGATCACGAATATTGTTTCACTGCAAAGACGAAAGCCATCATAAAAATTCCTTTAATCAATTTCTTGTCAAAGAATGAAAAACTATTTCATAAAAGTTAAAAAATTATTAAACCTTCTAATTGTGGAAAAAAAAACCTACAACATTAAAAATTATGATTATAAAAACTTGGTTTAAAGACTGTGCAAGCGAGAAGGAAAAGCGCCACGGCGGCGCCTAGCGGTCGTTTTTGGAACTAAAAATTTTTTTTCTGTAAAATCCTAGAGTAACTTAATTGTAATGATCTAGAGCTTAACGTTAAAGATAATTCTATTAAAAAACATATGTATTGAAAAAATTCGTATTTTTTTATTAATAAGAGATTAACAAAAATAATTTAATTTTTTTTTTATTTTTTTTTAATAATGATTAGTTATTTGAGAAAAATTTAATGAGAAGCACAAGACTAACCTCAATTATGTAAGGTTAAATCTATTTATTTTTATTATCGTGTAAATTGTCAAAGTTATGTATTTTGTAATATTTGTCTTCCCTATAACAAGAAGTATAAAAATAAAACTTAAAATTAATTTAAACAGATCTAGAAAAGTTTTCGCAGCTCAAGACAATTTACCAGAAATTGTATATAGTTCACTTACACAGAATTGTTACTAAATTTATTATTTTTTCACACGTTGGCAGAAAATTATAAAAATTTTGAGGATTTAAAGATGAAATGTACTTAGTAAATTTAATTGTTATTTTTCTTATAGAATATTGTATTAAAAAATGTATTAGAAAGCCTCAAGCAATAAGAATTTAGACGCAGATCTTTAAATAAATCGCAACACGAAGGTTAAGTGAATTTTTTTCAGCTTCTTCCAAAGCTATCCTTTAACGTTATACTCTTTGAATAATTTTAATTATTACGAATTAATTTATTTGGATTAGTTTGATAGAAGTTTTATAAAAACTGAAATATTTGTATTGTCCGATTTAAAAAATTTGAAAAGGATGGATGAAGTCTTCGAAAATTTTTAATCCAACCAACAAAAATATCAAATATTATTTACTAATAACATATGAGAGCCATAATCAAAAATCTTTTAATAAATTTACCTTCAATTAAAGAAAGACTATTTCCAATATAAAAATATCCAAAAGTTATTGATATTCAATAATAAATCTCACAAGTTTTAATATTTTTAATTTTTTTTTTATTTTATAGGAATGCGTGCACAACGCAGAAGAATTAAAGAAGAATGTCAATTGAGTAGATACTGCTACTAGTCTAGCGACTGGTTCAATGTAAATTTTGTATTTCAATAAAATTTTTTTCTGCTTAATAAATATTTTTAAATTGACTTCCTAAACGTGTGGAATTAAATGAATATTTTTTTACAGTGAGGAGTCTTGAAAAGAAAAATATTATTTTAACTGAGAACAAGATGTCTTTCAAAGATTGTAAAAAACACCCCACCAAGTTAAGGTAAAAATTGACAACAAAGAACATCAAAAATTTTTCTCTGTTGAATAAAATTAAGATCAAAAATGTTCTCAAAGTAAAATAGTTTCAAAATTTCAGCTTGATAAAATTTAAATTAAATTTTGTATGGAAAATTATTTTGGAACAGAAAAATTAATTAAATTTTCAAGAAAGTCGATGATTAATTAAAAATATTAAAAGAATATATAAACTTGGTTCAAAGTTTCTGTAAGCGAGAATAAAAAGCGCCACTTTGCCACCTAGTGGTGATTTTTGGAACTAATTTTTTAAAAAATTAATATAATAACGAAAAAAAATTATCTGATTTGCAAATAATTTTTTTTATATGAAAAAAATTATTATAAATAATAAAAAGACACTCAATTTTTTTCCGGATAGAAAAAATTGAAGGTCCATTCTAGTGAAATTACTATTTAAATTTTGAATTTTTCAGATGAATAATTCAAAAGAAAGAGCTTTTAGTTATAATAAAAATTTGTTATATTTCAACAGTTCCATTTTTAAATTATATCTTTCAAAGATTCTATTTTAAAGATTGACAAAAAAACTATACATTTACGGTAAAAATGGACTACAAAAGAACTCATAAAAACTGATAAGACATAAAAAACTCAATACACAACTCAAATGAACTCATCAAATTTCTTCTCTGTTGAATAAAATCAAGTTAGTGTAAAAATTACAGGAATATTTACGCCTTGAATGAACTTTTAATGAACTTTTAAACGTCAAGCAATGCCACCGAATCAAAATAATTGTTGGTCATTACAATCCCAAGGTAACTATATTAAAAAAAAAAAATGTTCTAAAAGTAAAATAGCTCCAAAATTCCAGCTGGATAAAATTCAAATTAAATTTTGTATGGAAAATTATTTCGTAACAGAAAAATTGATAAAATTTTCAAGAAAGTCGATGATTAATTAGAAATTTTAAAAGAATATATCAACTTGGTTCAAAGTTTCTGCAAGCGAGAATAAAAAGCGCCACATCGCCACCTAGTGGCGATTTTTGAAACTAATTTTTTAAAAAATTGTATTCGGTACAGTAACTTTAATTATAATTGTGAACATCACAAACTGATTGTAAATAATTATTTTTATAAGACAAAAATTATTCTCAATAATAAAAAGACACTCAATTTTTTTTCTGGATAGAAAAAATGAAAAAATATGTCATAATTCTATTTTTAAGACATGTATTAAAGGCTTATTAAATTTAATGTCCATTTAAGTGAAATTACTATTTAAATTTTTAATTTTTGAGATAAATATTTCAAAAGAAAGAGCTCTTAATAAAAATTATAATAAAAATTTTTTATATTTAAACAGTTCCAGTAAGTATTAACAAGACAAGTTTGGGAATAGAAAAATTTTTTGTATTCAATAATAATCGAAAATTATTATACCGGGAGAATACTAGTCATTAATGATGCAGTATGCAGTATACAGTATTTAATTTAATAAAAAAAAATACGAAATCAAGATATATTCTCTGAACTTGTAAAAGCTTTTCATGCATCCACCAAAAAAAAAAATTACAAAGTTGCAACAGAATCTAATTAGAAAAATTCATTAGAGTAGAACGTGAATTACATTAAAAAATCTATCGAAATGAAATCCTTAACTAAAAAATTGCAGAAAAAATTAAATTATATGAAATGATATTTGTCATCTAGAAATTACTGTAATTTAAAAAGCAAAATCAAAGGATACATAAGCAAAACAAAACGTTTCTTTTGTAAAATGACAAAACTACGATTAATTTACAAAAAAAAAATAATCTTTGAAGAAGTCAACAGTGTTCAAGTACAATTTAAAACGGGAAGAAAAACGTCTAGTAAGCCCCAAAAAGTTTAAAAATTAGTTTCTAATTTAAAATTAATTTTAAAGCAAGTTTTAATTGTCCGAAGTCTACCAACTTGCGAACCGGAAAAAAATTTCTTGAAATAGCCACAGCAGAAGTAATGACTGGAAATTTTTTATTCTTCAACTTTAAAAACAATTTTCTAAAGACAAATTGAGTACCAAGAATGGATATTAAAATTTTTTTAAACTTCAAAGAATCGTAAATTAAAATTGATTAATTTATTTTTATCAAATAACTTGAAATTTATTAGATGGACGAAATATAGCTAGCTTATAGTAAATTTCAAGGGAATATAATAACTTGGTGTAAAGTTTCTACAAGCGAGAAGAAAAACCGCCTCGGCGCCACCTAGCGGTCACTTTTATAACTAATTTTTTTTTTTTTCGCTGTAAATTGTTAAAGTAACTTAATTGTAATTGTGTAGAGCTTAATGTTAAAGATAATTCTATTAAAAAATAAATATACTTAAATAATTAGTATTTTTTTATTAATGAGAGATTATCAAATATAATTTAATTTTTTTTTTATTTTTTTAAATTATTAGTTATCTTCTACAATGAAATACATGCACTCTTAAAGTTAGTCAGTCGATAATTGCAAAAAATGGACCCTGATTCATTATTGGTCTAGCCGTAGGGCGTAAACGTATCCAAATATCGAAATATTATCAAATAAGTGTACATAAAAATTTTACACATAAAAATATATATTATATTTTAAGAAAAAAATTTTTTAATTCAAACGTAGTGTAATAATTTACGAGTGAGTTATTGAAAATTTTGGAAAAATATTAAAAATTATTTATTGGATTACAAATATTTTAATTCATATACCAATTATTGATCAATTAGTCAAACGAGAATGAAAGCTGTTTCTTAAAAAAATTATTCACGGCGGCTAGAATATTACGACAGCTCAAACAAACAATAAATAATTCTATATCATTTTTAAGTTTGACGAAAAGAACCAGAGAATAGACGTTAACAGTAAAAATGCGCGTTCAATAAATACCACATGATCGAATTTTTCTCTGAACAATAAAATCAAGTTAGTTTAAAAATTACCGAAATAATAACATACCTTTAGTAAACGTTTAAACGTCCAGAAATACCAACTATTCTATAATATTGTTGCTTATTACAATCGCAAGAATACTAATTTACAAAAAAAATCATCTGAAAATAACATATCTTAAAAATTCCAGCCAGATGAAATTCAAATTAAATTTTATATGGAAAATTATTTTGTAACAGAAAAATTAATTAAGTTTTCAAAAAATTCTTTCTGTCAAAAATGTTCATTCATTCAAAAAATTTTTTCTGACGTTAGAAGTCAGGAAAAATTCTTTTAATGAATTGTATTCTTTCAATGATTAAAAACCGATTTCATAAGAGTAAAAAAAAAAAATTTCAATTCAAATTAAGTAAATCAACCTAATCGCAATTCACTTTCTAAAGAAAGCTATTTTCTAACAATTGGAATAAATTATCAAATTTTAAAATATGAAAAGTAAACCTGCAATTTATTATAAATTAGAATTGAATATAAAAACTTGGTTTCAAGTTTCTGCAAGTGAGAAAAAAAAGCGCCACTGCGCCGCCTAGCGGTCATTTTCGGAACTATATTTTTTTTTCTTTTTTATATAAATAGTGCCTAAATATGTATAAATTTTTATATAATAACATTTTTTTATATATTTTCATGACAAAAAC
The DNA here is from genome assembly GCF_020080835.1 of Cotesia glomerata. NCBI lineage: Eukaryota > Metazoa > Arthropoda > Insecta > Hymenoptera > Braconidae > Cotesia > Cotesia glomerata. The sequence continues at coordinate 1,389,771 of NC_058166.1, read as the reverse complement.
AAAATTAAGATTCAATTGACACAAAAAAAAATTTCCGCTACGCGTAACCTTTATAATTACAATAATTCATCAAATAATCCTCTCAATAATATTGAATTTATTAAGTAAATAAAATAAATCAAATTTTTAATGAAAATTAATCTCTCGCTCTAAATTGTATAGTTAAAAAAAATTATAATTCTTAAATATTAATAAAATTTGTATAAGAAAATAATTCCAGGTGATTTTTTTTTAATTTTATTTTTTTTAATACTTTTTAAAAGCATTTAACTTTACAATTTCAAATTTCAATAATTATATAGTTCGTCAGAAATTTATTAGTTTTCAAAAATAATAACCAATGAAATTATTCTTCATTTTAATAAGACGAGAATAAAGGTTTTTACATCCTCTTACTTTAAGAAGTTAAAAAAGGCACTTAATGAACAAAACAGTCTTCTGGAATTTCACTGAAAGTACTTTAATGTATTTGTGAAATATCTTGTTAATGTATGTATTTGTGAAATAACTACTTCTATACTAAATAGAATTTCTACCCCCTGGAGATTTTCTGAAAGTACAGTTTCTGAAGAACAGAAACGTTTTTAATCATTTTGATTTTGATAAATAAATATTTTTGAATTAAGTTTTCAGATCAAAATAATGAAATATTTTTTTATTACATTGAGGATTCTTGAAAAGAAAAATATCATTTTGACGGAAGACTAGAATAGAATTAATGCAGTCAATGAAAATTCATCGGAGTCTTCCAAAGAGTAATGTTTAGTTTATTATGTCGATAGAAGAAATGAAAATTGAAGTAAAAATTTATTTCTTCTTCTTCATTTTAATTTTTTTTTTTGCCTCTTATCGATTTTTAGCAAGTTGGATGTTAAAAATTTTATATTCTTTGAAATATGTACCAAAATTTTATGCATAAAAATATATATTATATTTTAAGAAGACAAATTTTAATTTTCTTTCTAAAAGTTTTAATTTCTTTTTTTTTTAAATGAATGTAAAAAAATACAATAAAATTATTTATTAGTTTCTAAATTTTGTAATTTAAATACCAATTATTGCTTAAAAATAAATCAAATAAGAACAAAAGCTGTACGACAAAGTTGCTACCAGTTACAATTTTACGACAGCTTCGAAAAATTTATTAATAATTCTACATCATTTTTAAGTTTGACAAAAAAAAAAAACCAAAAAATAGACGTTAAAAGTAAAAACGAGCAGGAAAATTGCCACAAAATCGAATTTTTCTCTGAAAAAAAAAATCAAGTTTGGTTAAAAATTACTGAAATAAAAACACTTCCAGTTAACGTTAAAATGTTCAGGGAAATCGAACCCTGTTACAGAATTGTTGCTGATTACAATCGCGAAAAGACGAATTTAAAAAAAAATTTTCTGAAAGTAAAATAGCTTAAAAATTCCATCTGGATAAAATTCAAATTAAATTTTGTATAAAAAATTATTTTGTAACAGAAAAATTAAGTTTTCAAAAAATTCGATGATTAATTAAAAATTTTTAAAGAATATATTAACTTGGTTCTAAGTTTCTGCAAGCGAGAATAAAAAGCGCCACTGTGTCACCTAGTGGTGAATTTTGGAACTATTTTTTTTTTTAATTTTATTTGATACAGTAACTTTAATTATGATTGTTAACAGCACAAATTTCACAGAAAAATTAATATAAATACAAAAAAAAAAGAATTATTTTATTTGCAAATAATTTTTTTAATATGAAAAAAAGTTATTTTAAATTATAAAGACACTTAATTTCTTTTTCTGATAGAAGAAATGACGAAGTACGTATGAATTTTCCTTTTTAAGACATGTATTAAATTCAATGTCCACTCTAGTGAAATTGCAATTTGAATATGGAATTTTCGACATGAATAATTCATAATCAAGAATTTTTAGTTATAATAAAAATTTTTTATATTCAAACAGTTGCATTCATAAAATCGAAGGAAAATTTGTGAGACTAAAAATTATTTTAGGTAATCATAATTGAAGATTATCTTACGGGAGGAAAATTAGTAATTTTTTAAATTGAAACTTTAGTTTCCAAAGAAAAGAAAAATACCAGACTTGCAAAGAAACAAGCATATATGAACAATGGTTGTAGGTTTACCAACTTTGTCATTACGGCAGATAATATTAGTAATTTATGATTTATTATAACAAAATCTAATTGAATATACTAATTTGAGTAGAATGTGAACAACATAAAACAATTTATAAAAACAAGTTAGTCGACTCTAAAGAATTGCAAGTAACTATAAGGAAATAAAGTTTATAAAATAACTTGTGATTAAGAGATAGTTAAATCGAAAAAAAAAAAATTAAAGGACTCTTTTTAGAAGTAAGGACAGGACGTTTCTATCATATAATTAACGTAACTAAAAATTGCGAACAAAATGAAAGTGTTGAAATTAATTGAGAAATATCGAAAATTTTTCTAAGCCCTAAAAAAAATTGTAAGTTCGAAAATTAGTTATTAAATTTTAAAACATCAATAGCCCGATCAAAAAAGTGAAATTACTAGAATAAAAATTTTTGTGATAGTTGACGCAAAAGTAATGAAAAAGAATTTGTTATTCTTCAATGTTAATAACAAGAACTTCGAAAAAAATTAAGTATGAAAATCCATACAAAAATTTTTTGACTTCAGTTAGAATCGTAAATCAAAATTGATTAATTTATTCTCATATAATTATTTGAAATTTATTAGAAGCAAAAAATAAAAGCTAGTTCAGGAAATTTCAAAGGAATATAAAAACTTGGTTTAAAGTATCCGCAAACTTCGAATCCATCTACAAAATCTTGTTCTGTAAGCCGCAAAATGTCAGAACCGTCTAAATAATCTCTTTATTAACACATTTGTGCTAAATTTTTATCAGAAACCTAATTATCGCCTGAGTCTTCATGGCAGAACACAATAAGAAAAAAAAATTTACTGAAAGTAAAAAAGCTTCAAATTTTCAGCTGGATAAAATTAAAATAAAATTTTTAATGGAAATTTATTTTGTAACAAAAAAATTAATTAAATTTTCAAAAGAGGTGATTGAAAATTTTGAAAGAATATAATAACTTGGTTCTAAGTTTTTGCAAGCGAGAATAAAAAGCGCCACTGAGCCACCTGGTGGTGATTTTTGGAACTAATTTTTAAAAAATTTTATTTGTTACAGTAACTTTAATTATTATTGTTAACACCTCAAATTTCATAAAATAATTAATTATTTTTGTAAAAAAACAATTATTTTATTTACAACTAATTTTTTTTTAATTTGAAAAAAATTATTCTTAACAATAAAGACAATTTTTTTTCCGGAGAAAAAAAATGAAAAATGATGTAATTTTTCTTTAAACAATTTTTAAAGGCTCTTTAAATGTACTGTACATTAAAATTTAATTTTCCAGATTAATAATTCAAAAGAAACTATTTTCAGTTTGACTAAAAATTTGTTATATTTCAACAGTTACATCGACCAAATTAAACGGAAGTTTAAGAAAATTAAAATTAATATAGACAATAATGATTGAAAATTTAGTTGGCATTGAAAATGTAAATCACTTATGAATACCAAAAAATTAAGTTAAATATATTTATTGACAATAATGGTGAAGTACGCAAAACAATCCCCTAAAAAACGATGATTTGGAATATTGCAGCTAACTAAAAGAAAATAAAGTATATGTCAAATGATATTTGTGATTGAGAGATGCAAATTTAGCTAATCGTTAAAAGGCTGATAAGATTTTCATAAATACTAGCCCGACTCATCAAAAAAATGTTCAAATTACGTTCCTAGTTTTCACTACAAGAGTTTTATAAATATCAGCAACTAAAGTAATAAAGTAATGAGCACATTTGACTTAAATAGTCTGAAAAAACAATGAGTCTACAACATTAACAATTACTAATACCAATCAATGTGAACAAAAATGAATATTTAGCCAAAATCTAATACTGCAGAGTCGAAATTTCTCTTGTAATTAACAAAACTTGTTATAATTTACGTGGAAAGAAAGGTTCTTAAAGTACTAAATAGTGTTGAATTGTACAAAAAACTATCAGAAAAACAAAACTTTTGGTAAGCCCCAAAAAAATTGTTAAGAATTTTTTTTGAATTTTTTTTTTAAATTAATTACTCAATTTAAAATTATTTTGAGGCGTCTTAACAGTCAAAACTGTGAAACCTGTCTCATAGGAAGATTTATTGTGATAGCCGAAATGGTAGTAATGACTAAAAATTTTTTATATTTGGTATAAAAATTTGTACAAAAAGAAATTCAGAAATTTTTTAAACTTCAAAGTATAAAACAACTTGAAATTTATTAGATTCAAAAGAATACAGCTAGTTCATAGAAAATTTCAAGGAAATATAATAACTTGGTTTTAAGTTTCTGCAAGCGAGAAGAAAATGCGCCTCGGCGCCACCTAGCGGTCATTTTCAAAACTAAATTTTTTTTGCCGTAAATTGCCAGAGTAACTTAAATATGATGGTGTAGAGCTTAATATTAAAGATAATTCTATTAAAAAATAATAAAGTTTGGAAAATCCAAAAGTGCACGCCTAATAACGCTTATTTATTTTTTAAGAAAAAAATTAATTGTGTAATTGATTAAAAAAAATTATAATTAAGTTATTTCTTACAGAGTATTTTTTATTTTTTTTTAAATATCAGCGCCCTTCTTGTTATATGCGCACGCAGTCTAAAAAAATCTAGCTTGATTAAGTAGCGCCATAGTTTTCACGTGACAAATAAGAAAAGTTTGTTTGGCTTTGTACGGTTGTATCGTAGTGAATTTTGACAAATATTCAAATAAAAAAAATAAAAAATACGTAAACTAGGCCACTGATATGAAATACGGACCCAGTTCATCGAATTCTTAAACTTATAAAAAAGGTCCGGTCTTGAAATATCAATTTGTTCGGGAGTAATCGTTGGTACATTCAAAATGGGGTGACATCCGGACGTCCACGTAAAATCTTTTTCAAAACGTTTTTTTTTTTTTTTTTAAATAGCAACATGAAATGATTTTAGAAAGTAAAAGATGGTTTAATTTAAGTGTTTTTTCAGTGTACATCTACTTATATCATTGTATAAGTGTAATATGGTTGTGATAGAAGCATTTAAGAATCACAAAATTGCTTGACATAATAAGAGATTATCAAATATAAATTTATTTTTAATTTCCCGCTAAGAAAATCGAAGATTTTCAAAAATCGGGAAGTTATTGGTTTTACCCCGTTTTACAAAAATTGAGTTTTCATCAGATCTCGACGTTTGAGGGTCACAGGAAGCTTCCCTGACTATCCCCGCGAGGTTGTCACTATGTCTGTATGTATGTGTGTGTGTGTGTGTGTGTGACTATGTGACTCGCTTATAACTTTTGAACGACTGAACCGATCGGGACGTACTAAACGTCGTTCTAAAGAGTTCCCTCAAACTTAGATTTCCTGAGAATTTGAACCGATTCGGACTGATAGATTTTCAGAAACTTTGAAAAATCTCAAAAAAAATAAGAAAAAAATCATTTTTGAAAGTGGTTTTTTTTTGGAATATCTTTTAAACGGCTTTATCGATCAACTTCAAAAACTAATTCGCCCTTAAGCTTGAAAAACCACGCTGATCGTCGCTAATCCGGTCAAAATCAGTTGATTCGTTTGAGAGATATTCTGAGCAAGGCCTCGTGACGTTGTCAAAATTATTTGGCAACGCAGGTAAGCTCAAAGATTCGGGGACTAGACTAGACAGACGAACGAACGAGACTCTTGTAAGAGGGGATAAGTGTTATGGCTCAAACAGGTCTTACGGCTGCACCTCCCCACATGGGCCCCGCTGGTAACTGGTCGGGTTGTCATTACATTACCGATCAGGCTAACGCAGTCGTTGAATGGGTTGATACAGTTAACTAAGTACGAGGACAGATTGACATTAAAATCAACTCAATTCACATCTGTCCTATGATAGCGTAAATGCTTGAGGGCAGGGTTTTTCCTTGCCGGCAAACTTGGCTGTGTATTTCCTATGTGAGGGTAGGATAGATATACGTGCGTGTATAGCTCTTTTGAGCCCAGGAAACGGCCTCTTCGGAGGTAGGCGAAAGCCTCGCCATATATTCTTCGTTCGAGAGATATCGTGAACGAAAGAAAACCGAAAAAAGTGTTTTTTTGACATAACTTCGTAATTTCTTCTCGGATCGTTTTTGATGATATAAAATAATTTTAGAGCTTAAAAAACCGCGTCGATTGCCGCCAAAAACGTGGAAATCAGTTGTTTGGTTCGAGAGATATCCTCGATAAAATATTTGGAAACAAGTGTTTTTTTAACATAACTTCGACATTTTTTGGAATAACTTTTAAACGGATGCACTGATCAATTTCAAAAACTAATCAGCTATTAGCATGAAAAAATTACTTCGATTGCCGTCAAGCTGTTCAAAATTGGTCAATTCGTTCAAGAAATATGATGAACGAAAGAAAACCAAAAAAAGTGTTTTTTTCGGAATTACTCCAAATTTCCTAGTTTTATCAATTCAAACTTGAAGATTCTTCATGAAACTAAAAAAATTGCGTCAAATACTGCCAACCGCGTGAAAATCGGTTGATTCATTTAAAAGTTAGTGAGGTTTGAAAATTTAAAAAATATTGTTCTATGATACTTCTATCAGACTTTTGAGCTCGAAGAGCTCAAAATAATACATAAATTGTATTTTTGAGCTCGAAGAGCTCAAAAACGTCATTAGTACAGTTTTATGCACCTAGGTATGGAATTAGCGGAAAGTTGCACGGATGGCCTTCAGGGTCTACCGTTTTTCTAATTTTTTTTTAGGAGATTGAAAATTTATTATTTTTATTATTATTATGAGTTTTATTTGTATACCGATTTATGGTTTTACAAGGCTAATTGTCTCAGCATCTCCGCATGTAGTCTCTTTTTCAACTCTTTATTATCAATATATGCTCCGCTTTGTATTATCAACACAATCTTTCAACTCTTTGATGATCAACATATCCGCCAGTCTTTTTATACTCAAGAACATGTGGTCCACTTGGTTATAGTCAACATATAATTTCGCACATAACTTTATTCTCAATGCGGCTGTGGACCGACTTGTGCTTTCTGTACTGTATTTACCCTATTCCTCACCCCTTTCTATCGGTGTTGGAATAGTGGCGATGGGGAAACCACAGAGAAAACCCATGCCAGTACAGTTTGGCTACTGAGCGACCCCGACGGTTGGTGTTGGAATTATTCGAACAACCGTCGGGGCTCGAACCCTCGCCTCACGACATGATGCACGAACGAACTAACGGGATAATGACTTAGTCCGCTCGGCCATCATGCCGCTGATTGAAAATTTATTATTTTTATTTTTCTGCTAATTATCTTTAAATCTAATTTTTCTGCTAATTATCTTTTATCGTTATTCGATTGTAACTAATAAGAAAAAATTTCCAAGCCTTGATAAATTCTATGCCAAATTGTTATAGTTTATAAACACAGAATTGTTGATTAATTTACCATGCTAAATATCTCAAAAGATAAAAATTATTCAAATCTCGAAAATATATTGGATGAATTTTCACACTGACTGATATCGTTAAAAATATTGAGGATTCAAATGATCGTCGAAAATATTAACAATTAAAAAAAAATTGTTGAGAAATGTTTTATTCAGTTTTAAAATATGAAAATTATGACAGAGAATTTTTTATAAATATGATTTTAAAGCAATTATCCGATACATCAAACGAAAACAATTTTTTTTTGGCTTTTTGCAAATAGATTTTTACCTTTAAGACTCTTGAGAAAATCAAAGCTTACAACATTAACGCATTTGGAACTTTGCGATGAATTCTTTATCTGAAATTTATTGAAATCGTTCAGCTTCTATAAATTTGAGGGAAAATAAGCGAATTATAAAAAAATTTTTAATCGAACCAGCACAGTTACAAATATTGTTACACAATAACAAATAAAGTTCTTCTGAAAATTCTTTAAGTCAATTACTTGCCAAAGGATGAAAAACTATTCCATCGAAGTAAAAAAAAAAATTAGTTTAATTCTGATTTCTTTTCAACTTTTATCAACAAATTGTAGTTTAAATTAAAGTAAATCGACATAGCAATTTATTTTCTGACAAAAATTATTTTCTTAACACTTAAAATAAATTATTAAATATTTAAATGTGGTAAAAAAAATCTGCAATTTATTAAAAATTAAAATTGAATCTAAAAACTTGGTTTGAAGTTTCTGAAAGCGAGAAAAGCGCTCACGGCGCCGCCTAGTGGTCATTTTAGAACTAAATTTTTTCTGCCATAAATTGCTAGAGTAACTTAATTATAATGGCTCAGAGCTTAATAGTAAAGATAATTCCATTAAAAAGTAAGTATATTATTATTAATGAGAGATAATCAAATAATTCAATTTTTTTTTTTTAATTATTATTAGTTTTTTTAGAAAAATTTAATGAAAGACAAGGTTAACCTTAATTTAGTAATGTTAAATTTTATTATTTTCATTTTTGTGTTAATTGTCTATAAATTTCAAGGCATTAAAATATAATTCAGTATTATTATTTTATAATATTTGTTGTTACTTTTAATAAGAAGTATAGAAATAAAATTGAAAATCAATTTAATCGATTTAAGAAGGTTTATGGTGGTTTAGAATTTCACAAAAATATTGGAATAATTTATATATGTCGGAGAGTAAAGTACAGTGGAGTATTTCTCTGGCAATCTGATGAGAATATTCTTTAGAATAGTAATATTTTTGTAATCCTCAATATTTAAAGAATATACCCTTACTTCGAGTATGGTTGTAAAAATAATAGTTTAAAATCTAAAAACACGCTTTTATAGAAAACCAAACTAAAATAGAAAATAAATTTAAATTAATAATGTAAATAAAAAAATGTATTTTATTTTAAAAAAGCGTGAGGTGCATGGTGTCAATAGTTATAAATATTTTGTTGACAGATATGAGTAGAGTGATTATCATTTTGATAATATCTTAAAAAGCACCCCACGCTTTTTAAAATAAAATACATTTTTTATTTACACTATTATTAATTTATATTTATTGAAATTTTTAACACTATTCTTAATTTAAATTTATTTTCTATTTTTTAGTTTGGTTTTCTCTAAAAATCGTGTTTTTAGTTTTTTTAAACTTTTATTTATTTTTACTTTTAGTTTGGTTTATTTATAAAAGCGTGATTTTTAGTTTTTTAAACTATTATTTGTTGATTATCAAAAATATTCAGGCGCGCAAATTACCCACGGAGAGTTACATACTGACATACTGACATACTGACATACAAGTGAAGCTAATAAAAAAATAATTATTTATAAATATTATAAATACGGGGAATCAGAGTTCGATTTCGGACAGCGAGCCTGAGAAACGGCTACCAGAACCAAGGAAGGCCGCAGGCGCGCAGATTACCCACGGAGAGTTACATACTGACATACTGGACAAACTGACATACAAGTGAAGCTAATATAAAGCGTGTAAAAATAAGTTTAACTAAGTTGTTTTATTGCGGTAGGCTTAGACCTAGGTCGACACATGGTTGTCAACGTAGTCGTGGTCACAGGACGATAGGGGTATCATAAATCCGAACAAAAACAGTTTCACTGTAAAAAAGTCGCGCCAAGTCCACGTTCATAAGACTATTAGGAAAAAAAAATTTTTTTTTTTCTTTACAAAAAGATACAAAATAAAAAAATTAAAAAATCCAAGTAACCGATATGATTGTTTATGATTTTCGGAAATTAAAAAAAATTTTATTGTAAATTTAAAAATAAAAAAAAAATTTTAGAACGTATTTAGTGTGCGTGGTTGCAAAATATTTTACTTTTAATGAAATTCGTAAAATCTATTTACTAGGACTTTAAAAAAATTGAAATACACAATGACGCACACCAAGTACGTTCTAAAATTTTTTTTTTAATTTTTAAATTTACAATAAAATTTTTTTTAATTTCCGAAAATCATAAACAATCATATCGGTTACTTGGATTTTTTAATTTTTTTATTTTGTATCTTTTTGTAAAGAAAAAAAAAATTTTTTTTTTCCTAATAGTCTTATGAACGTGGACTTGGCGCGACTTTTTTACAGTGAAACTGTTTTTGTTCGGATTTTAGTATTTTTTGTAATTATAATGAAAATTTACAATTGATAACAACTTAAATCTCGTGTTGACTGCATTTTTTACTGCAAACTATCCCCTTGAAGCTACGGTTTATGTAGATGTAATTCCAGTGCACCCTGACGGCCATAGATGCAAGCTATGAATCACTTTTTACTGTAGTTGCGTGTCTATAGGAAGGATTACTACACATTTTTATTTTATCTAGTCTGTGGCGCTGATATTTCCCATCGAAAAAGTCAGGATCGAATTTGCTGGGCTTACTATAGTTTGTGCTGATAAAATTTAATAATTTTAAGTGAATTAAGTGTTATAATTGATTATAATTAATTAATATCAGTAAAATAAAGTATAAATTACTTTTATAATATATCATTTTGGAAAAGGAGAACCATATAATTAAATAAAATTTTGCAACCTGGAAATACCGTTCTGCTTACAGTAAACACAGTCGGTAGTCTGGCGCTCCGTTTACAACGGGATTTTTGAACGGAACTTGGCGCCAGATTCTACCGAATCTATGGATTACCAAGGGAAAAGGAAATATGCAGTTGTCATATTATTTGAGAATCTTGGAGAAGACAGTCTTACTCTGAAATCGAGATCGTACAGACGTCCTGGTGATCACGAATTCGTTATCCTCCTAAGTCTGAGTGTATTGCAAAGCAATTTAACATTGTATCGTATTTTGTGTATTGTTGTGTTAGTGATAAGTGGTAATTAATGATTGTGTTTATTCCTGTAATACGAATCTATTTTTACTCATTTTTATTAATTGACATATTGTAACTCCGCATATTAATTTGATTGTAATAATAAAATGAACGTATACGACAATTCTGCTACTCCAACAATTATTCCTGACTTACCGTCATATACGTTAAATTGTCGCGTCTACAGAATGTAAAGATGATATAAATCTTGAGATTTCTAGGGAAAATATACCACGTTATATTAATTGTTATTTCTCTGATAGAATATTATTCTAATAAAATGTTTCAGAGAGCTCAAAACAATCTAAGCTATTATTAATTTGTCTCATTTGGCGCTCGAACAAGATTTTTGTCAAGGGTCTGTTGTCGTAAATAAATTCAAAATAAATTAATCACTTTCTTAAATATTAAAATACCCAGAATTTTATAAGCGGTATAATAAGTTTATCTAACCGATAAAACATTTAAAAATGAAGACAAATTTTAGCTTCAATGCAAAATTTTGTCCTAATCGTCGAAAATAATAAGACAATTTTTTTTATTGGCTTTTAATATATTTTTTCAATGAAAATTACTTAAAAGTTAATAATCTACAGGATTTATTTCTTAAATTTTTTTGAAAGAGGAAGGTGAAGATCGAAAATATTGTATCCAACTAACAGTAATTATAGGTATTAATTTACTGCAAATTCTATGTACGAATTTGATATAATCCTTTTACGAAATTTATCAAATTATTAATTTGTTATAAATATAATAATATTTATTTTACAAATATAATAATATATAAATATAATAATATCTTATTGAAAAAAATTAAGAAATCATAAATTTAGTTTATCTATGTCTCAATGCCAAATAACATAATTTCAATTAAAATTCAATTAAATTAAGAATATCGCAATTTTCAACTGAAATTATTTTTCCAACAATTAGAATAATTTATAAAACCTTCAAGGGCAAACGAAAAATTTGCAATTTATTAAAAATTAGAATTGATTTTAAAAATTTGTTTTGAAGTTTCTGCAAGCGAGAAAAAAGAGCGCCATGACGCCGCCTAGCGGTCATTTTTGGAACTAAAATTTTTTCTTTCTATTTTCTACTAGTTCCTAAAAACATTTACTAAGATTTTTTTTATAAATTTTCATGACAAAAAAATTAAGATTTAATTGAGGCAAAAAAGAAATTCCGCTTTGTAAGCTTTATAATTACAATATTTTATCATAGATATTCCTTAAGGTAATGTTTGGTTTATTATGTAAATAAGATACATTAAATTTGAAATAATAATTAATTTTATCAATGATAATTAATTTTTAGCACATGTTAATTCATACTTAATAAAGCAATAAAAATTTATAGATTTTGGAGTATGTATCAAACTTTACAGAAAAATGTGTTACATGTTAAGTATAATATTTTTAATTAAAAAACTGCAGGAGATAAAAAATCACCAGCTCCTGAACCAAAAGCGTACGTTGTAGGCTCTGAGGCGTCACAATATTATAATGTACGAAGAACTCACGGATAATTTTGGAAAAGAAACTAAAATTAATTTTTTGCTTGGTAACAGTTATTTATTAATAATAACAAATCATGCTTGGGGAAAGTGTCTAAACGAACGCCAAAGCAAGCACAGCACCAACTGCAGACGGTTAGATCATTCTAATAATTCATGTGCACATAAACTAACTTAAGTATATTAATAAATTATTACTTATTTGAGTAAGACTATAGTGTCAAGTTTCTAAATAATAAACTCCCTTATAAGAACAGTATAAGAAACAAATGCTTTTTGTTTAGAATGAATTCACAATCGCTGCAATTTACGATATCCTGAAAATAGTGAAAAACATACAGATGTGCGTTTTTGAAATTTTTTCTCTGTAGAACCAAATCAAATTTTTAATAAAATTGATGGAACTATCTTACATCTAGCAATCAATGAAATTGCGAAAAAAAATATTCTTAAATTAAAAAAAAACTGATAATCATTACAGTCGCTAAGAGATTAATTTTAAAATAAATGTCTTGAAAAGTAAAAAAGCTTCAAATTTTCAACTAAAGAAAATTAAAATTAAATTTTGTACGGAAAATTTATTTTGTTACAGAAAAATTAATTAAATTTTTATAAAATTCGATGATTATTTAAAAATTTTAAAAGAATATATCAACTTGGTTCTAAGTTTCTGCAAGCGAGAATAAAAAGCGCCACTTTGCAGCCTGGTGGTGATTTTTGGAACTAATTTAAAAAAAATTGTATTTTTTACAATAGTTTTAATTATGATTGTTGGCACCTTAAATTTTACAAAATAAAATTAATACAACTACGAAAAAATTATTTTTGTAAAAATAATAATGAAGACAATTTTTTTTCTGATATAAATAACGACAAAATATGTCATCAAAATTTTTGTCTTTTACACTTATTAAAAGCTTCTTTAAATTCTTAATGTTCACTCCAGTGAAATTACAATTTAAATTCTAAATTTGTCAGATGAATAAATAATTCAGAGAAAAAATTTCTTAATTAAAAAAAAAAAATTTTGAGAATTATGAAGATTTCTTTCAAATGAAAATCAAATTGTAGCTTCATAACCGATAGCATTTTATAGCTAAATTAAAAGTTCAATAAAAAATATTTATAATTGAAGATAACCAGTTTTTTTGTCTCGATTAATCAAAAATAAAAAGATACCCTTTTTGGAAATTCAACTCCCTCAATTAGCAATTTTAGTTGAATAAATTCATTAGTCAAATGCGAACTAGATAAAAAAATCTTTGTGATCAAAACTATTTTCTAAAGAATTGAAAACGAAAAGGAAATAAAGTTTATTAGGATGATTTTTGATCTAAATATAACTAAATGTTTTTTTTTTTTGCAATCAACAGCAAAAACCTAATCTGAAATTAATAGTGTTGGAACTAAAAAATTTAGAAATATTGAGAAACTCTTTTAGTAAGCACACAAAAAATGACCAAAAAACTAGTTTTTCAATTTAAAAATTACCTTAAGATAATATGAAAATCGCAGGTAGTTGTAATTAATAAAATGACAATTAGTCGAAAATCATGTTATTGTTAGTTATTGCAATAATAACAATAACATGATTGTTTAATTTGTTGTTTATTAATTTTAATTCATTTGCAATTCGTATCATTTTATGATTTTGGACGTGATACAAAATGGAAATTACCTTCTGCTAAAGCAAAATTAACTTCTTTTCCTTGTTGCTAACGAAAAATTTCCTGTGATAAAGCAAAAAGCGGTAAGTAATGAATAGAAATTTTTTGCTCGACGAAAACAAAATAAAAGAAGTCGCAAAAAGTATTATTTTAATAAAGAACATCAAAATCTTTTACGCTTCAAAGTTAGAATGGTAAATTAAAATTAATAATAGTTGATTTTGATAAAATAACTTGGAGTTTATTAAGACGCACAAAATAAAAGCTAGTTGATATAAATTTTGCATGGATATAATAAATTGGTTTAAAGTTTCTGCAAAGCGAGAAGAAAAGCACCTCGGCGCCACCCAGAAGTGGGGTCATTTTTAGAACTAAATTTTTTCTGCTGTAAATTAATACAACAGTAACTTTATTATTATGGTTTAGAACTTAATATTAAAGATAATTAGACAAAAATAAATATACTTAGAAAATTAGTCCTTTTTATTAATAAGAGATTATCAAACATAATTTGATTTTTTTTTCATTTTTTTTGAATGGTGATTAGTTATTTGAGAAAAATTTAGAGACACAAATCTTATCTCTAAATTTATTGAAGTTAAACCCGTGTAAAAAAAATTTGTTTCTAAGGAATGCCTCAGGAATCCCTTTGCGCATCAGGAACGTCCCGCTCGTGAGACGGACAGGAACTATGAGCGGACGATTGACGTATGATATTAAAAAATATCGGAAGTGGCCGAAAAGCCTTGAAAACCTGAAAAATGATCTACGAGACACCCCAGGGTAGTTTCTGCGTTTTTCTTCAGAATATAAAAATTATAAAAGTGCCGCGAAATTCCTGCAAATAATCTGAGGCTTTGTTTAGGATAGTTTCAACAATTTCTGCAGAATACAAAAATAATAATAGCAACTGCCGAAACTCCTGTAAAATGACCAAAGGACCACCTCGAGAAGTTTCAGGTTCTTTTGCGAGATACAAAAACGATAAAAGTACCGCTGAAAGTCCTGCAAATGACCTGTGGAATAATTAAAGGCAGTTTCAGGTTCTTCTTTTCGGAATATAAGAAATTATAGAAGTAACGCTGAAAGTCCTCTGTAAATGACCTGAAGAAAAATTCAGGATAGTTGCCGGTTCATCTGTAGTATAAAAAATAAGCAAAGTACCGCTACCATTCTTGCAGATGATGTCGGGGATAATTGGGAGTTAGGTTCTTTTGCGGGATACAAAATGATAAAAGTACCGTTGAAAAACCTGGAAATGACCCAGATAATTTAAAAGGAGTTTCTGGCCTGCTGACTATAAAAATTATAAAAGTGTGCCGCGTTAAAATTATAACTTCTTGCTATTTTTTATTTATACCAGAGATAAACCGGTAACTGTCCTCAATTTTACTTAGAGTTATTTGTAGGAATTCTCAGCGGCACTTCTACTAATTTTTATATTCCTGAAAAAGAACCTGAAACACCATTTGGTAGGACTCTGAATTAGCCCTTAGGCCATTTATAGGGATTTCAGTGGTAGCTATTATTACTTTTGTATTCCGCAAAAGAACTTAAAACTATGCTAAACTTCTAGCCTCAGGTTATTTGCAGGAATTTCCGCGGCACTTTTATATAATTTTTATATCTCCGAAAAACACCTGAAACTACTCTGAATCTCTTCGTAGATCATTTTCAGGTTTTCAAGACTCGTTCGGCTACTTTCAATATTTTAATATGTCCCGTCAATCTTCCGTTTATAGTTCCTGTCCGTCTCACGAGCGGGATCGGCACCCTGATGCGGACTTTGAGGCATCCCTTAGGAACAAATTTTTCACATGGGAATTCATTTAATTTGGACTTCTGTGTTAATTGT